>NC_091661.1:22452500-22811666 GCF_042453785.1 Malus domestica
ATTTTCTTACGTGACTTTCCGTCTAACAGTCTGCTCCTTTTAACCTTTTATTTATTTTTTATTTTTAATCCACTATTTTTCTATTTTCTTTTGTGACTTTCCATCTAGAAGCCAATAAGTCATCCCTATCAAAAGTTCAAAACTTAACCCACAAAAGGCTCAAAGAATCCCAATTTAATATATGAATATGCTCACTTGTGAGCCTCTTATATATATTTGGGTACTTCTGGTTCTCTCTCTTCACAAACCACAACAAACCCAGCTCAGTAGATCACTGTTGGACGTCCCAAAAAATGGTTGCCCTAGTAACCCAGCAAAACCCAGCACCTCTAGGAGAAAAGGAAGAACAATTCCAAGACCAAGATCCCTACGAAGCTGAGGAAACCCTATCTCTCTGCGATCTCCCCAGACACAGTGACTCAGCTTGTTGGGATGACTTCTCCAAAGACTACCAAAGCTCATCGTTCGACCGCGACGAAGACAACTTCTTTGAGTTCTTCAGCGAGGAGTTCACCCCCTCGACGTACCCAGCAGAGAAGGACATAATCTTTTGTGGAAAACTCATACCCTACAACAAAGAAGCACCAAAATTTGCAGCAGAAAAAGGTCATCAGAAGATCAAGAGCCAAGAAACCGGAAGCAACGCGAGAAGCGTCAACTTTTCGAAGAAGAAAGGATTTTTTAGGTCGTGGAGGTCTTACCACTTCCACAAGGTAACCAAACCCTCCAAAACGGCCAAGACTTCGAAGCCGGAAAGTCCCACACCGACAAGTTACAGAAAGTGTGAGGTGAATAAAGTGTCTATACTTTCCAAAACGCCGTCGAAGTCTAAGTGGTATGTTTTGATGTTTCAAATGGCGAGGCTTCCGTCGGAGATGGAGCTGAAAGACATAAAAAACCGGCAGAGCCGGCGGAGCCCTTCGACAATGTTTAGGTCCTTTGATGAAGAGAGTGATGAGATTGCCGGGGCTAAGGGTACTAAGGGAATTAAAAGTGATGGTAATAGTAGGACAAAGGGGTTGTGGGGGCTGTTGAGGGCGGCGGTGGGGTGTGGCAGCCCACATGCAGACGCCGTTGTAAGGGAAGGCCTTCTTTATTAGCTGGTGTCAGTTCGAGTTGCCGAATTTTGATTGGTGCTCAGCTCACACGTGCGGGATTTCTTAGGTAGCCCAGATTGACCTTGCAATCTTAATTTGTGGGATGTTCATTGTATTATACACATGGGGAGGATAGGAGAATATTATGAGGAAGCATATATAAGATAGTGACTTATATAACCAAATTTTCGCAATATTAGAATCCTACATTTTGTAATTTTATTTTTTTGTAATTGGATGAATGAATATGACTAATTGGAACCCCATAACTAAGAGTATGATTAACATTACATTTATTTTGTTGTCTAACAATGGCAATTGTGTAGGAGACGTAGATCATGGCAGTGTGTTCACCCTCCTGCACTCAAATTTTGAATTCCTAATATCTACAAATTAGAGTAGTTTAAAATATGAGTATTGTTTAAAAATTGGTGATTGACATAATTTGGCTGAAATACTTGATTCAAGGGTCATGTATAATTTGGTGCCATATAATGGGTGAGATCCAAAGAGGATCTATTTCCCCCTTCATTCATCTTCTCAGGCAAAAGAATACAGGGCTGAAGTACTTGTTCCGAACAAATCGAGGATCTCGTCGAGGATTTAGCCCCACTGCATGCTCTGACGCTGAAAAGAGGTTTAGCCCCAACCAGCTGGCTATGAAGATTCGAACCCAGACATCAAAAAAGAATTCCAAAGTCTTGCCCACCGAACCAACATCTCATAGTACCAAAGACAAAATCTTCATCGACCAATTCTAAAAATATTAGGAGCTAATCAGGCGGTTGGCGGAGTCTAGCGTCCATCTAGAAAGATTATGTGGATTTAAGTAAATTTATTATACATCGTATAAATAAGTTCTTATTTATACTTAAAAAGATACATAATTGTATTGGGATACGTAAATTGCATAATATAATGAACTATAAATTGCAAAGTATTAAAATATAGGGAATTGATATTAGCACTCTAAAAATATCATTCAACACTCCAAACTTTCTATATTAAGAAAGAAAAATACACTTGCGGGTGTAAAATGAGATTTTTGGAGTGCCAATAACACTTCCCAAAATATATTGAGAACATGGGAAACAATCGTATAATAAGTAAGAGTCACAACCTAGGCACCCTTGCTTAATTCTCTGTATAAGTGAGAGTAGCAACCTAGGCGGGCTACGCGAATGCCTAAGCAAGTCTAGGCACCCTTTCTTAATTTTTAAAACCCTAGGGATTAATCGGGGTGGTGATCCACTGCCTAGCTCCTAAATGGGGCCTAAGCAGCGCTAGGTAGGAATTTTTAGAACAATACCTTATACCTCTATATGAACAGAGATGAAGGAAATAACAATGTGTCTTGATAATTTTTTCTCTTGTTCCATAGCTTGATTGAAGGATCTGGCTCTAAGTTAATACTTTAAAAACAGACTTGATGCCCTTTAATTTAAATTAAACAATATTTGCAAATAACGCGTTATGTGTGCCTAAATACACATAAATACGTGATTTATTATAATAATTTCATAATAATTATGTACCACAGATTGGTAGTGGCATTTCGTATCGGCTTATAATTTATATATGCCAAGTGCCGGCCTTCTTTTCCTTTTCTACTTTGCTTTTTTCTAGAACCAAAGACTGCAAGGCAATACATACATACATACATATACGAACTTAAGACATCGTCCAGCATTTGGCATTTGGCATTCGGAAGAAAAACACCGTTTTAAAAAGCAATAGAAAAAGATATAAGAAGAAATGTTTTCTCATTAGCAATGGGAGTTCACCTCTGCATGTACGTTAAACAAAACTTTCCTCATAACATTACAAGCAAAGCAACAGCCTATATGTGTTTGTTGATATAGGGAACACTGACCTAATATGTCTGGTTCTGCAATAAGATATCTATAAGCTTAAATGACTACATCAAAACTGGAAATGATTACCAGAAGGATCAAAATTTGCTCGGCGAATCTGATGAGGGTTCAGGAATTGGTCATTTCAGAACGATTTACGATTCAGACTTTTCTTCTCTCCTCATCTTTCCTTGTCTGTCACCATTTATAGACGCATTGGCTTTTCTTTTCTCCGAATGTTTACCATTGGCACCTGCCTTGTCATTTTGAGGCTGCTTTCTTTTCTTTCCTTGGCTGCCGCCATTAGTAGACGCGTTGGCCTTTCTTTTCTCCGAGTGTTTACCATTGGCACCTTCAGTTACCTTGTCATTTTGAGGCCGCTTTGTTTTCTTTTGTGTTTTCTTGTTGATTTTCTCCGCTTCAGAGAACTGCATCAAGTACCACAACAGGAATTAAAATTTAATGAGTTTGCTAAGAAAAGGTTGATTCTGACTGCCTTTACACCAAAAATGTCATTGTGCAATAGCTAAACTACCCCCATAGTTAACATTCAAGGTGCCATACCTAGTCAATCGAAAACAGTAAGAACACAAAAATAAGGTTAAGTATGTTGCACCTTTTCAAATAGAGCCAAATCTCTAGAAGTAGCCTTGTCGATGATGCTTTTATAATATTGTGCAAACGGAGTATTGCCACTATGCTTTTCTAGCTGCATATTAACCATTTAACATATAAAAAACAAGCTGCATTCGTCAAAGTAATAAAAATAACGACCATAATGGTTGCAAACCTGGAGAAATGATTCTACAGATTGTTGATCTTTTGGTGAAAAAGGCACCTCGTCTCTCTTCTTCCGCACAAATTCAATGTTTTGCTCCACCTGCAGTGCAAGCAACAGAACCTTTTTGTCACATCACAAAGATAATTCGTAAACACATTAACTTGATTGCCAGCCATGGAGGCCGAGGAAGCAGTTTATTAACAATGTTGGGGAGTTTGCAAAGGCCAACAAAGGAACCATTACTGTGTCACTGTCTCAGACATTATTTTTCATATAATAGTTTTATTTGAATTTGCATCACAAAAACCAAGGAAATTATGATTTTTTTTACGATGGATGCCCCAGACACACAATAATATTAGTACATCCTGCATTTAAAGACAGCCCAAATAGTGGGAGTCCAAAGGGTTCCCATTTTTATTGAGGTCCGACCTTCAAGCAAATTTTCTACTCAAGATGACGCTAGGATAAGAGAGACCTATGTCTCTGAGTGTCCCTATATCTGGAAAATAAATTCGTTTTCAAGGAGACAGATGCAAGTAAAAGACTAAATCTTCTATGAGGCTATACCTGATCAATGAAGCGCTTCACTATACGCTTGAAACTCTCTATAGTAGTTATCTCATGGAACTTCCTCAAGCGAACGAGGGGAATAGTCGCCAGATCAGGAAAAGAAATATGATAGCTCCACTGAGCAAAATGCGCTGAAAGCAGCTCGAGAACAGATACAACACACTGTTCTTGAAAGTTCCTTGATTTTAACCAATTCTTTGGAAACTGCACCAAAAATATGTACTAACAATAATAAATCAAAAAAGCAGACTGTATAACTCAATTGTAAACACACTTTTCTATCGGTAAAGTTACGAATTCCTAACCTTTACAGAACACATCATATTGGTGTCTTTTCCAGGTTTACCAACATCCTTGCCAATTTTATATTCCAAAATATCCACCACTAAAGAGGCAATAGGAATAAAAATTCCTGAGGAAGATGAGAGCTGATTCAACCATTGAATGCATTTGACTCTTAAAGGCAAATATCTAGGTCCAGAAAACAAGACAGCCACTCCGTTTATAATCTGAATGATCATAAAGAGCAACGGTTGAAGATCATAATCAGGTATGTTAGCTGATATAAACATAACCCATAGATCAATGCAATTAGTGTATTGCCAACCGCATATCTTCTTGACAGCTTCCTGGCCATAGAAAATCAGGGAGAACTTCAGTATATATCATTGGTACATCCGAAATACCATAACTTCTTATAAACTACACTCTCACACACATAAACAAATAACTTGAAAGAGGAAAAAACTCAGTTTCAGAATTTAATTAAACAAGCACCAATAGGATTGAATTAGTGACAACACCTTCTTCTTTGTAAGCAGACCCTGCTTCAGTATTTTAGAAAGTTGCTTGATGGACACCATTGCTTTACTAGATGCTTTCTGCAGATCCACAGAGCATAGCTCAACAAAGGAGTTTCTTAGAAACTGTACGTGTTGAAATAGAACAGGCTCCATAAATTGGCAATGACCAATAAATGATTTATATGTGTTAATAAAGCAGGTGTCAAAGCAATCAGAGCGAAAAACAGAAGCTACATCGCGTATGATGAAAAAGGATAGAGATGATATAGTTCCTTTCCCTGTTGCCCACAGATGAACAGCAATCTGCAGTTTCAAATAGTAGTGTTAAGCATGAGTTGCACGACCTATATAGTAATTAGTAAGTAAACAAGCACGATGATGGATAAAGCATCTGTATACAGAATGATTTGGTGCGTTATATAGATAAATTGAGTTTGAACTATTTTTTTCATTCATTTAGAAATACCTTGATAAGTCTGCGGAGCAGAGAAGGGAAAGCAACAAAAAATGTCAATGAAGCTCTGATCCGTGCTAAGGAGAAGGCCAATATCTCAGATTCATTAACCTCATTCAGCAGTAAAAGGGTACTCCTCAAATATGATTTTATCAGTGGCTTAAGAGTATTCCATTTTGAATTCTTGCTTAAGTCCAAACTCTTCTCTTTCTTGGGATTGGAGCTTGATATGCCCATTAGCCCCCTAAATATATTATCAGCCTCATTAAGCATGAACATTAATATCTTGCAAAGGGTTTCACTGTTCTGAATTCCACAACAAGAATCAGCATCAAAGTCCCTGGTTGATTCAGCTCCATAGTGGCATGCAGCACGGTACCCATTTAATAGACTAGTAAGCGCAGGCACACTTTGGTGCTCTTTGACTAGTTGACACAAAGAATCAATGGCAGAGCTGGTCAACAACTTGCTAATGTGAGTGTTAACACCATCCACATTCTCTGGCTGCATATCATCCTCGCTCATCTCATCCTCATCGGCATACTGTAACATGCACGTGCATAATCAGGAGAAAGAAGAGACAACAAACAGCCAATCCTGCAATCTAAAACTGCACACAAATGTACTGCCCCAAACAAAACTCAAAAACTGAAGCTAAACTTCACAATAGATATAACTTGCCTTTTTGTTTCTGAACTGTTCAGATCGCTTATGATAGCCATTGAGAAAGTTAGAAAAATCTGGGTCCTGAAAAATTTCCAAGCAAACACGATCATTAAAAAGAAAACGAAACAATTTGATGGGAGGTGGAGAAAGATGGTTGGTAGGATGAGCAAAATGGGGTGGTAATTGGTAAAAGAAACAATCTTCTTAAAAAAATTAAGTAATAACCATGCCATTACCTTTTCCTTCAATTTGTCTAATTTTTTCATTTTCTTCGCAAGTTCAAGTTGAATTTCCCTGTTCTGCACAGATAAATCACTACCACTACTGCCCAAATTTCCTGCATATAAATGTCATAAAAATGTAAAGGGGAGAGGAGAAGAGAAGAAAAATTAATATCGGAATGATACCAAATCAACAGATGGCAATAATGGCCTCACCTTCTTGTGAATTCTCAGTTTCACCATGAGGTAGATGCAGATCACTTGATTCCTAATCATACATTGAAAGAAAATAAAAATTCAATCCAAAAAAAAATCCCAGTAAAGTGACTGAAGCTAAGAAGAGTTCCCAGGAAAATGTGCTTTCAATACCTCTGAAAGATACCCATCACTGTCTGAATCATCTCCAAACACATCATTCTCATCTTCACTGAATATCGCATCAAGAGGAGTGTCTTCTATGTATTCTCCTTCAGTATTTCTGAGAACAATTTTTTCAAATTAGCGTTTCTGTAATGATGGTATAACACTACAATGCAGTTAAAGTAAACTACAAAATGAAAGTACGTAGTGAAACTTAAAAACGCATTGGCTTCGTTTGTTTCAATGGAAAACAGTTCAACAGGAAAGTTTTCTGGATGCAAAATATCCTGATGCTTAATTGACGTGTAAAACATTTCCTTAGTTTTTCTTCTTCTTCTTCAGGAAATGCTATCTTCGAGGAAGAAAAGTTTTCTGGCGCTTCAGTTAGAATGTTAGATTGAAGCCTTAAAATCAAGAAAAACATTCTCTGATTTTCCATTTTTCCTCAACGTTTGACATATATCTATTATTTTTCTGGAAAACGTGGTCTCCAAAGTTCAATCCTCCTAACGGAAAATACTAAACGGCAGAAAAATAAAAACTAAAAAAGAAGCGAAGAAGATACAAGCACTATAAAGAATGGCATTCAAAAAGTACATGTTCTAAACCCTGAAATGCGAAAAATGCCCCACTTCGTACCTTGCATTAGACAACTCTACTGCGTCCTTTTTCTGTTCTTTACCGCCATCTTCTTTCCCACCTTCTGCAACAATCGAATTAACATATTTCCACAATCAGAAATCAGAGAAGCGAGAAACAATCTCCAAATACAAAGAAAACACAAAAAACAATTAAAACCCACAAAATTAAAGAAAACCCAAAACTCCACGCATTCAAAATCTAAAACTTTCACAATTCACAATACACACGCCATATCCCACATAAAATACACAAATTATAAACAAAATGTAACAACAACCCAAACAAGAACACACCAAAAGAAGCAAGTTCCAAATTTTTATTTATTTTCTACTCAACCCAAGTTTCAAACTTTTAATCAGTAAGCCACACGGGTTTGTTGTAGTTGTAGAATAAATATCTATACATATACATATAGTTATAGAGAGAGAGAGAGAGAGAGCATACTCTTGGAAGTTTTCCTTTTGTTGAACTTGGAATTCAACTTGCGATTTTTTCTGAGAACGGACTGGAGATTCTTCTTCGAGAACTTCCTTGCCTTCTTCCCCAGCTTGCCCATGGCTGCTCAATTCTCTCTCTCTCCCTCGTCAGCCTGCAATGGAGGAAGGAAGCTGCGTCGTCGTTTTTCGTTAGGCGCCTCACACCGTCGCAGGGTACGAGCTTCCCTTCGTTTAACCTGATTTCGGCTTCCCCACACCCTCAACCCCAAAACGCTGTCGTTCTGTTGAGCTGAAAGTCCGAGACCGGCCCGTTAAAAAAGGCTTACACCTTGGGCTGAGGCCTGCTTTAACTCGCCCAAGAAAACATGGGCCTAGCTTAAGATTGTGGCCCTTTGGGTGGCTTGAGTATTCGAATTTTATTGGCTCTTGATTTTTCTTGTGTTTACTAACACGTATAAAATAAAAAATTGTGTGAATTACGTGTAAAATTTGTAATCGAATCTCTGAAAATTCAGGAATTAAATCAACTAGGTGGCTAGTTGAACATTCCCCTTGCTACCCTAATTTGTGATCCAATCCTTTAGAACAAGTGAAATTGGATTTTGGAATTAAGCACTTCCTTTTGATCATGTGCCATTGCCCTCCTTTTGCTATTGCCTCGGCAAAACGGGTGAAAGTGCTCAAAGTTCATCGGCAACGCATTTATAGGTGAAAATGTTACTCATCTCAACTTTTTTCCGACCTATGTGACACATCGTATGCACACCACATCATTGCATTTAGAATTTAACAGAAAATGCCGTCTAAGTTGGAAATAAAGAAGTTTGTCAGTTGACAAATGTGGTGGTTAAATTGTCAGTTGACAGCTCCAACAAATTAAATCAATTGAAGTATCACAAAGTCATATCACTCGAGCGGAGTGACGAACACTCAACGTGCACTCCAAATTCAGACTTTCATAATTTGACAAAGATAAAAATTAACGGAGTTTTAACGAAACACTTCCGATACTGTTCATTTTTAACGAACAACCACATTTTTACTTTTTCCTGATATTATTCACTAGACCTTTATTTGTCATTTTTCATTTAAACTAAAGTATTTTTTAGACTTTTCGTTAGTTTTCCTAAAAATTAAACCTCATGACTCATGCCACACGTGTCAATGTTGAAAACAAGTTTATTCCAAGCTTCCAACTTTTTTGTACAAACTAATATTAGGAGAGACTGATTGGAACAGAACACAAAATCTCAATGCTGCAAATTATCAATGCATGAATAAATGTTTTAGTCACTTAAATACAGAATCTTAATACATGAATAAATGCTCTTCATCACTTAAACACAACAAATTGGAATCTAAAAGAGCGCAATAATCAACTTTTATATACACCAGGTGGATACTGATCGTGTGACCATTAGGGGAAGAATGTGTGAGGGCATTATATACAATTTCCAGCGGCTAGCATTCATTTCTACTGCAATGGAGCACAACTTACATAGTACGAATACATCATCACGTGTCATTCAGTATCAATGAAACAAAGACATATGAACAAAAACTTACACACGTCATTATTTTATGGGGAAAAAAACTATGTCGGATTTTATATAAAGAAAATTCATTTTTAGGGGAAAATTCATATTTTCATATGTTTTTAGAGAATAAAGGTTAGCAGTGTATTCGTATCATACAAGTCATTCTCTTCCTACAAATTTACAAGTTTGTAAATAATTTAATAAGGTGCAGCATCGTTGGTTCCACCAAATGATGCACGCATCTCTTTAAGGGGTGTGATATCCACACACCCCTTATTAATTTCTATAATTTGATATTTTTCAATTCATTCGATTCGACGGCCGGAAATTAAGATAGTGTCTAAAAAGTAAAAATGGGTGTGTGGATAGCACACCCCTCTCTTAAAATTCTGTGTAGTGGTGGCCTCACCAAGTGACAAGTGGCTACCATCTCTTTATATAAAGAAACTTTAACCTAAAACGGATAATGTAGGGCACAACTGCTAGGGTTTCTCCGGACACTATGTTATATGAAACTAAAGACTCCACAAGGTTAATCTTCTTTTTCTTTTTTCTTGTTTTATTTATTAACTATCATGTATATGTAAGTTTCAGAAAGTGACTTTGATTTGTTATAAAGGGAAATAATTAATTTAATTAATTAGATCAACCAATCACTAATCCAGCCTCGTAGTTATAAGTTGAGGAGTAGTTAAAAGGAAAGTGTTATTGACACTCTAAAAATCTAAAACTACACTCCTCACAAGTATTCTTTTCTTTCCTAATATAGAAAATTTGGAGTATAGAATAAGATTTTTAGAATGTTAATAACAATTCTCTAGTTAAAATTTAGAACAATTAATTTACCTGCCTCTCATAATCCATATGGTTAAAGCATGTATGAATTGTAAGAGTCTAAATACAAAATTTTCGCTAAATTTATAATTATTTCATTCAAACGAGCCCTTATACTTGTACAATTGAAGAAAGTTTTGAACTTGGCATGCAAGTTACACAAATTTTATACCAACTTACTATTTTTTCTTCACACTAACCATTTCATCAGCTCAAAAGTTGTGCTTTGCATGATTTTTTGAGTGGATTCACATCGTTTGCTTGTAAAACAAGCAACCCTTTTTATTTTATCAACGAAATTAACAAATGATCAAAATTTAGTTCAATTCGTGAGGCATGCCGTGTTTGGAGGAAGCACAGGCGTTGCTGTGGTTCAAGTTGCAGCAGATCAGAACGATGGCTGTATCCCGAAAAATTCCTCAAAAACTGCTAAGACAAAGACAGCGATTTTGTTGTTGTCTAATGTTGTCTTTTGATTCTTGCTAAAATAGAAACCCCGATCTGTCGGCCCCTCCGAATTCTCCCTTAACCACCTCCTCCGTTCCCTCTGCTCCTCTGCAACTTATTCTGTTTTTCCGAACGTTGAAGCTTTCCTCACCAAAGATCGGTCCCCCGCCCCTCTCTCTCTCCTCCCCACACACACACACACACACACTCTCTCTCTCTCCCCATTCATAAACTCCTTTGGGTATTTTCTGTTTTTTTCTTTTTTTCAGGGGAGAGGAAGTTCCCAAAAACTCACAGAAATCTGGGAATTTTCGAGCAGAGGTACTGAAAGTTGTCCTTTTTTTTGTTTTTGTTTTGGCCTTTGTTTTTCTCATACATTTGTCCTACTATTTACTTGTGAGCTCTGTCATTTTGTCACACTCTCTCTCTCTCCTCTATTTCTCTCCCTAAGTTGCTGCAGGTAGGATATTTGATTTGGGTTCTATGGATTTTGTGAAAACCTTGCAGTTTTGGAATCTGGGTTTTGGTCCATTTATTGTTTGCATTAATGGGCAACCCAAAGTTTGCATCTTTCCCTGTTGGGTTGGCAGTTTTTCTTCTTCTTGTTATTGCTTACCCTTTGTAATTAGGTTTAGGAAGTCATTACTCGTGTTTATCGGGTGTTTAATTAGATCTCTATGTATTTATGACATAGATTTCCTACCAAAAGGTCAGAATCTTGAAGGTTGAACTTTGACTTTCAAGTTTCAACTTTCCTTGTCCACTGTTCCTTTTGAATTTCTGGGTTATTTGAATTTTATGCATTGAGAAATTTCATAACTTCTTTTGTTTATTGTATTGTATGTGTCTGAAATTTCATAAATTTGTTTGTTTTTGGAAGCATGCTTTGCTAGGAAATGGGGAGGAAAGGGAGTTGGTTTTCTGCACTCAAGAAATCCCTCACCCTTGATCCAAAAGAAAATAAAGATCAGGTTTGCTTAACTGGTTTAATTTGATCTTACATCGTTGTTGTATCGAAAACTAATACGAGTTTCTGATCTGAACAATTGTACGTTCATGCCAGAAGACTCACAAGTCAAAGAAATGGTTTGGGAAGTATAAGAACGAGGATGCGGTATCTTCCTGCGAAGAAACCGCATTGGTTATCCCTGCCCCCGCCCCTGCTCCTGCCCCCGCTAGTACCCCTACCCTCCTTCCTCCTCCGACCCCGCCTCCAAAAGAAGATGTCGAGTTAGCTGAGGCTGAGAAAGCACAGAACAAACATGCTTACTCTGTGGCACTTGCCACTGCCGTGGCTGCAGAGGCGGCTGTGGCTGCTGTTCAGGCTGCCGCAGAGGTTGTTCGCCTTACAGCTGTGCCCATGCCCCGTTACACTGGAAAGTCGATGCAGGAGGCTGCAGCTATCAAGATTCAGACTGCTTTCCGAGGGCACTTGGTATGTTTTATTTGGCTACATTGTTCTATAGTCCTATTCGTTTCATTAAGATGTTTGATTTGTGATAAAATGCAAAAGAACGTTAGTTTTTTTCTTCTAGTTCTATCGAATCAGTTGAACGGTTGGTTGTTCAATTTTAGTGATCACATTTCAAGGCCAACTTCTTATGGATAAGGGGATGCTGACAGCATTTAGAATTATGCGTTAGATGAGGTTGTGCTGCGATTTGTGATTTCAGGCAAGAAGGGCGTTACTAGCTTTGAGGGGGTTGGTGAGGTTGAAATCATTGATAGAGGGCCAATGTGTTAAACGACAAGCAACTACCACATTAAGATGCATGCAGACTGTTGCTCATGTGCAGTCTCAGATTCGTGCAAGGAGGATTAGAATGTCTGAGGAGAATCAGGCACTTCAGCGACAGCTCCAACAGAAACAAGAGAAAGAGCTTGAGAAATTCAAAGCTTCTGTAGGTTCCCCTGATATATTATGCGCACTTGCATCTTCTGTTCTCTGAGTTCAATCTTCGATTTGTTTCGTCCTCTAGGTTTATATTTATTTCAGGTCTTAGTCTTCGTTTTTGTGATATAATAAGCTCGTTGTGACAGATGGGAGAAGATTGGAATGATAGCACAGAATCGAAGGAGCAGGTCGAGGCAAAGCTACAAATGAAACAAGAGGCTGCCGTTAGACGAGAAAGGGCTTTGGCTTATTCGTTCTCTCACCAGGTAGCTTACTTTTCCCTTCCGAATTTTTTTACAGGATTACAGGAAGTCTATCGTCGGCGATTTTGAAGTCTGATTTGAGATTATGCTGTGATGAATCTCATTATTCTTTTTAACATATTGAATCTGTCTTCTACCTTAAACTGACCCAATAAATATCAGAAAATGTGGAAGAACTCTCCGAAATATGATCACCCGACCATTCTGGACCCCAGCAATCCCCACTGGGGTTGGAGTTGGTTGGAGCGATGGATGGCTGCAAGGCCGTGGGAGAGCCGAAGTACAGCAGGCTTCAATGACCGGGCCTCCATGAGGAGTGCTGCAAGCCGTGCCTCCATGTCTGTGGGGGAAATCACCAAAGCTTATGCTCTTCGTGATAAACCTTTCCCTAGGACCCCTACTGCCCTAAGATCAAGCAGGCCTTCGAGTCGCCAATCCCCTTCAACTCCTCTCTCCAAAGCACCATTGTCCGCATCAATAACCAGGAGAACCCTAAGAGGAAATGGTCGGGGTGGAGATGAGGACTCCAGGAGTACGCTAAGCATCCAGTCAGAACGCTTCAACAGGAGGTTTAGCATGGCAGGATTTTCTGTCAGAGACCACGAGGGCCTTGCAAGCTCGCCTTCAGTTCAAAGTTACAGGACACCCACGAAACCAACAAAGGCCAGGTCGAGGTTGGCAACCCTAAACTCAAACCAGCCAGAGAAGAACGGAACACCATCAGAGAAGGGATCAGTGACGTCTGTAAAGAAGCAGCTGTCATTCGCTGCTTCCCCGGCTGGACCAAGGAGGCACTCCGGTCCTCTTATGTATGATTCTAGCTCCATCAAAGGCACTCTAGTGCACGCGAGAAAATGCAGCAGGTAGCTAGTGATCAGTCTAGTGAGAGAGAGTGTGTGCATGTAAAATAAAAGCAAGCATGTAACTAGGTAGATGTTGTTGAGTTGAAGAAGATTGAATAAAAGATTGACCAGGCTTTGTTAGAGGGTGGAGGAGGAAGAGAAGAGACAAGAAAAATCGATCGGTTTGTGATTTTCGTGTTTGTTTCATTTGTCGCCATGATAATATCAACATCTGTTTTCTTCTTCTTCTCAATAACCTTTGTGTCATCGATCATGTTTCGAGATTGTTACATATAATGTTGTAGCACACGAGGATTGGTTTTGTTGGTATATGGTCCAGCCCATGATCAATGTTCTAGATTATTCTAGTAAGCAAGAGATGAGGCTGGAGCTTGCTAGACAATTCTAGCATGTTATTAAGTTGATGGAAGAAGCTAGAGAGTACTAGCTTCCTTGGTTGCAAATGGAAAGATCTAGAAGCTACAAGTATGTGGCTAGTCTAGATTTTTCTATACTAGAGGTTTGAAGAAGGAACTAGAAACTAGTAGAATGCCAAGCCCTCACCTATAAATATGGGTGTGATGTAACCAATTGAGAACCAAGAGTGAATAGCAAAGGATCAAGTCCAAAGCTAGAGTTCCACTCCAAAAGTGAGAGTGAGAGTGTTCCACTACACATTGTGTGAGTGAAGTTTAGAGTGATAGAAAGTGTGTGTTATACTTTCTTGTATCCATCAAGCCTTGTCTTTGGCTTGGTAAGACTACTCTTGTTGTATTCATCTTTTTCATATAGTGAAGATTGATCCTTGTTTGGTGGACGTAGGCATAAATTGCCGAACCACATAAATTCTTGGTGTCCATTTTCTACTTTACCTTGTGCATTCTCTATCTTGTAGTACCGACATTCCTAACAAGTGGTATCAGAGCCCGGTTGGCTCGTACTGCGAGATGGAAGGAAGTGGCACTATGATCAAACTCACCAACTCCAATTGGGTAACATGGAAGCCAATGATGGAGGACATTCTCTATTGCAAGGATCTGCATGAGCCAATTGAAAGAGATGCCGCTAAGCCAGAGAGCATGTCCGATGCCGAGTGGAAGAAGATGAATCGCAAGGCTATTGGCACAATTAGACAATGGGTGGACGATAGTGTTTTTCACCATGTGTCTAATGAAACCAATGCTCGCGAGTTTTGGACAAAGCTTGAGTCCTTGTTCGAGAAGAAGACTCCAGCTAAGAAAGCCTTCTTGATCAAAGAGCTCATCAATGTGAAGTACAAGGATGGTTTAAGTGTAGCAGAACACTTGAACAATTTCCAGAATATCATCAACCAGTTGGCTACTATGAAAATGACGATCGAGGACGAGCTACAAGCGCTCTTGTTACTTGGATCCTTGCCAGACAGTTGGGAGACCTTTGTGGTGAGTATAAGTAACTCTGCTTCTAATGGTGTTCTTACCCTTGATAATGTTAAAAATAGCATGCTCAATGAAGAAACAAGGAGAAAGACTTCTGGCACAGATAGCAGCCAAGTATTTGTCACAGAGAACCGCGGAAGAAGCAAGAGTAGAGGGCCTAGAGGTCATGGCAGGAGTCCTAGCCGATCCAAGTCAAGGTTCAGGGGTGCATGCCACCATTGTGGCAAAGAAGGCCATATGAAGAAAAATTGTCGAGTTTGGAAGAGAGAGCAAAGGGAAGGAAACAATCAGAAGAAAGATGATACTGGCAATACCACTGCTGTCATATGTGGTGATGTACCAGAAATATTGTCTGTTGGTGAATGTCTGCATATGGGCAACTCTGACAGAGACATTGAATGGATCTTTGACAATGGAGCTTCCTTCCATGCTACGTCCAAACGGGAGTTCTTCAGTACATACAAAGAAGGTGACTTTGGCATAGTGAAGATGGGGAATGAAAGCTATTCCAAAATTCTTGGAATTGGTGAAGAACTAATCTCGGCTGCCAATTGATGTTGAAAGATGTGAGACATATTCCTGATATACGTCTCAATCTGATATCCATCGGTACCCTTGATCGACAAGGATATTATCACCATATTGGCGAAGGAAAATTGAAGCTTACTAAAGGCTTAATGGTGGTAGCAAGAGCACGACTTTGTTGTACGTTGTACCGGTCAAATGCCAAGGTTTTGAAAGGTGAGTTGAATGCTGTGGAGGACTCATCTCTAGACTTGTGGCATAAGAGGCTAGGTCACATGAGCGAGAAAGGCCTACAGGTTTTGGCAAAGAAGTCTCACATTCCCTTTGCCAAAGGTACGTCGTTAAACTCTTGTGAGCACTGTTTATTAGGAAAACAAAGAAGAATTAGTTTTTCGATTCCATCTACAAGGAAAGGAAATTTGTTAGATCTTGTTTATTCAGATGTGTGTGGTCCCATGGAAGTCGAGTCACTCGGAAGAAATAAATATTTTGTTACTTATATTGATGATGCTTCACGAAAGGTTTGGGTGTATTTGTTGAAATCCAAAGACCAGGTGTTTCAGACATTCCAGGAGTTTTATGCCATGGTGGAGAGGGAAATTGAGAAACCTCTTAAGTGCCTTCGTAGCGACAACGGCGGCGAGTACACATCTCACCAGTTTAGAGAGTATTGTGTGAAACATGGCATACGTCATGAGAAGACAGTTCCTGGAACTCCACAACATAATGGTGTTGCTGAAAGAATGAACCGAACCATCATGGAGAAAGTCAGGTGTATGCTGAGGACTGCAAAGTTATCTAAGCAGTTCTGGGGTGAAGCTGTAAGGACAGCCTGCTATTTGATCAACCGATCTCCATCACTACCATTAGGTCTTGATGTTCCAGAGAGAGTATGGGCTGGTAATGATGTGTCTTACTCTCATCTGAAAGTGTTTGGCTGTAAAGCTTTTGTGCATGTGCCCAAAGAGCAGAGATCGAAGTTAGACTACAAAGCTACACCGTGCATCTTTCTTGGTTATGGCGATGAAGATTTTGGTTACAGATTATGGGACCCATACCAGAAGAAGTTTATTCGAAGTAGAGACGTGGTCTTTTATGAAGATCAAACAATTGGGGATTCGGATAAAGAAGCACAACCAGATGGCGCAGACAGAGGAGTTGATCCATTAGCTTCAGATGAAGAAAGTCACGATGACATCCCTGAAGCAGCTGCCAATGAAGTGCCTGCAGAACCAGATAATGCTGATCAGGGGGAGCCTGATCAAGATGTGCCAGACCATGAGATTGCTGATCAGGTGGAGCCTAGTCAAGAAGAGCAGATTCAAGGAGAACCCAATCAGGGGGAGCCTCTAGCCCTACAAGAGAATGAAGATCAGGTCAGAAGATCCATCAGAAGTCGAAGACCGTCTACCAAGTATTCTTCATCAGAGTATATCATGTTGACTAATTATGGAGAGCCTGAAACATATGAGGAGGCCAGAGCTCATAACGACAGTGACAAATGGATGAAGGCAATGGAGTCGGAGATGGATTCCTTGTCAAAGAATGATACCTATGAGCTGGTGGAGCTTCCAAAGGGCAGGAAAGCATTGAAAAACAAGTGGGTGTTCAAATTGAAAAGAGACGACAACATGACAAGGTACAAGGCTCGTTTGGTTGTCAAAGGTTTTGGTCAAAAGAAAGGAGTTGACTTCGATGAGATTTTCTCACCGGTGGTGAAGATGACTTCCATTCGAGTTATCCTTGGTATGGCAGCAAGTATGGATCTTGAGCTCGAGCAGTTAGATGTTAAAACTGCATTTCTCCACGGCAATTTAGAAGAGGAGATATACATGGAGCAACCCAAAGGCTTTGAAGTCAAAGGTAAAGAAAATTTGGTGTGCAAGCTCAAGAAAAGCTTATATGGTCTTAAGCAGGCTCCGAGACAGTGGAATAAGAAGTTCAACTCATTCATGGTGAGTAATGGGTACAAGAGAACTCATGCTGACTCTTGTGTCTATATCAAACAATTTTCTGGAGGTAAATTCATCATCTTATTGCTTTATGTTGATGACATGTTGAATGTCGGACAAGATACCTCTATGATTAAAAAGCTCAAAGAAGAGTTATCTAAGTCCTTTGACATGAAGGACTTAGGGCCAGCCAAGCAGATTTTGGGCATGGATATAATTCGTGACAGAAAATCCAAAAAGTTGTGGCTGTCACAAGAAAAGTATGTTGAACGGGTGCTTGAAAGGTTCAACATGAAAGCAGCCAAATCGGTAAGCTCACCTTTAGCCAATCATATCAAGTTGAGCAAAGAGTCGTGTCCAAAAACATATGAAGAAAAGGAGAAAATGGCAGTTGTTCCCTACTCTTCAGCAGTAGGAAGTATCATGTATGCAATGGTGTGCACACGGTCAGATATTGCTCATGCAGTAGGTGTGGTGAGCAGGTTTCTCTCTAATCCAGGGAAGGACCACTGGGAAGCTGTTAAGTGGATTCTCAGATATTTGAAGGGGACTTCTAAGATGTGTTTGTGCTTTGGCGGTTCCAAACCAATCTTGGAAGGATTTACAGATGCTGACATGGGAGGTGACCTGGATGGTAGAAAATCTACGTCTGGGTACTTGTTTACTTTTGCAGGGGGAGCCGTGTCTTGGCAATCCAAGTTACAAAAGTGCATTGCTTTGTCCACAACCGAGGCTGAATACATAGCCGCTACAGAAGCATGCAAGGAGTTGTTGTGGCTGAAGCGGTTTCTCCAAGAGTTGGGTTTGAAGCAAAGTGATTATGGCGTTTATTGTGATAGTCAGAGTGCTCTGGATTTGAGCAAGAACACTACATATCATTCACGCACTAAGCACATTGATATTCGTTATCACTGGATTAGAGACGCTATCGAGAACAAGTTGCTACAGCTAAAGAAGATTCATACCGATAATAATTCTTCAGACATGTTGACAAAGGTAGTCACAAAATCAAAGTTGGAATTCTGCATTAAGGCTGCTGGGATGAACTCCAGGTAACTTGGAGTCATGATCGGAATTCCTCCCTCATAGACTGGAGGGGGAGATTGTTGGTATATGGTCCAGCCCATGATCAATGTTCTAGATTATTCTAGTAAGCAAGAGATGAGGCTGGAGCTTGCTAGACAATTCTAGCATGTTATTAAGTTGATGGAAGAAGCTAGAGAGTACTAGCTTCCTTAGTTGCAAATGGAAAGATCTAGAAGCTACAAGTATGTGGCTAGTCTAGATTTTTCTATACTAGAGGTTTGAAGAAGGAACTAGAAACTAGTAGAATGCCAAGCCCTCACCTATAAATATGGGTGTGATGTAACCAATTGATAACCAAGAGTGAGTAGCAAAAGATCAAGTCCAAAGCTAGAGTTCCACTCCAAGAGTGAGAGTGAGAGTGTTCCACTACACATTGTGTGAGTGAAGTTTAGAGTGATAGAAAGTGTGTGTTATACTTTCTTGTATCCATCAAGCCTTGTCTTTGGCTTGGTAAGACTACTCTTGTTGTATTCATCTTTTTCATATAGTGAAGATTGATCCTTGTTTGGTGGACGTAGGCATAAATTGCCGAACCACATAAATTCTTGGTGTCCATTTTCTACTTTACCTTGTGCATTCTCTATCTTGTAGTACCGACATTCCTAACAGGTTTGGGGGTTGAACGTTAGTTCATGGTAACAGAAATATTGTTTCCTTAGTTGTATGCAGATTGCTGTGGTTTTTTGAGATCTTTCGACTCCTCAGTTGCTTGATTTTTCAGTTGATCAAGTTAATTTGTTTCTTTCTATAGATAGCGTTGATCTTGCCCTTTTGTTTTTGCTACTTCTCTAAGATTCATCAATCCAACCATGAATCTCGTCGGATCGGAGCTTTTACCTCCTCGGGGTTTTTTTCTTTCGGAGAAAAGCTTAGGTTGAAAGTTTCGTGTAATATGACAGGTTTGAAGTACGCACTTTGAATCAACGATGGTGAATGACTCATCCTGCCGAACCCTCAACTTTTGTTGAAATTCAAACCTCTTTCGACACTAACATATCGAACCGAGGGCAATAACGTTTTAAGATTCATATAGCTGACCCTACTTAGTAGAAAAAAGTTTTGTTGTTATTTCAACACTAAGATATCAAAAACCCTGTAAAAAAATGTTTTTAATTATCAAAAAAAACTTATTTATTCTACAAACATTTAAGCGTTTTTGGTAAATGAATTATAAACCTCTTCATTATTTGAGAAAATTACTAATACGTAAACCCAATTAAATTGTCATATTCTGGTGACAAGGAGAACATTTTGCCCAATGAAAACTTTTTATAACTTAACATGTAGGATGCAGGTGTGTAGTTTTGAAAACGTACTTCAAAGTTAAGTTTGTTCAAAACGTACTACGGTTTGGTGATATTATTTTTTACTTGTATGTGAGAAGTTTTAGGTTTGAATTTCGTAGAAGGTGAATTAGATACCAAATTAGGTTGTCCATTATGTGACTTAATTGAACTCTCTCTCACTTTAGTGTAAAATATATCGTTGTCCTATAAAAAATTATTTCGAAATTGTGTGTGTAGTTATTATAAGCATGTTTGGAATTTCTTTGATAAAAGCATTATAATAATATAAAGTTCTTTTGACTAGAAACACTTGGAATTTTTTAAAGGAAAATGATTATCGCCGGATTTTTTTTCTAGCTATCTCGTGATCGTTTATCGTATATCGTGCGGTTAGTTTTCGTTAGATATTATTTATATTTAATTTTAAATTTTGAAGATTTTTAATCACATAATGTACGATGAATGATCACGATCACAGAATCATTAGAATCCCCGAAAAAGGATCCAGCAAGATCCTTTTACTTTTTTAAAAACATATACAAAATAAATAAATAAATAAGCACACCTAATGAACACTTTTCACCAAAAGTAAAGCACTCCAAACGGCTTACTGGGTGCAACCCTTTAATACTTTGATGACAATGGGCCTAGACAATCCGACCTTGTCCAGTGGGCCGTCGTCGTATAAATGGCGGTTACACGTGGCTATATGATAGGTACCCAAAACTTAATTGGACGAATTAGAATTTGGGAATTAGGGGTTAGGGATAAAAACATGCTGGGCAGAGCACACAGTATCTTCTTCCCCAACTCACAACCAGCTTCGAGAAGCCTCTGAATGAAAGACAGGCCCCAAATTCTCAGCTCAGTCACGATACATTCAACGATATGGTGAGAAAAATCTCGTATTCCCCGCCGCATCTTTTGTCTTTTCACTCTCCATTTTTATTCCCAAGTTCAAATTTTAATGTGATTTTGGTACTAGGGTTCGTAAAGTTTTAATTTTTGTTGAAATTTTGAATATTGGTTGTTTGCATTGGATTGGGGTTTGCTGAAAAATTGTGGGTTTGCATTGAATAGATTGGTACAGCAGAATATCTACTAAATTTGACTCGTTTTATTGGCTTCCTGCTGCATACACATATACATACATCCATATATACAAATATATATATATATATACAAATATATATATATATATACAAATATATATATATATATATATATATTTGTAATGGGAGTTGTAAAACAAAAGAATTTTATTCGCCACATGGAGAAAACTGGATAATGGGTTAATCTTAGGAATAAAATGATTAAGGAACTTATTCGGGTTCGCTAATCAAATTATTTTATCAAATCTTGATGAAATCTCCACATTTTGATTTGATATGCATTCCTTCCAGTTGTCTGGTCATGATTGGATGTTTTCGTCTCCAATTAGCGGCATCCTGATCTGTTAGAAACCTGTGCACATTCCGGTATGTTTAAATTTGGCTTTAAGATGGCAGGACCGTTCTGTCAAATAATTTCATGCCCTGTATGCATTTGATTCGATGTATCTGTCTCGCACACATATATTGTTTAAAATTATTGTTTTTCACATTCACAGGTCAGGACTGTGTGGTTAGTGCCTTCATTTGATTGTCCAAGTGAGATTTTTCCGTCTAGGATTTGGCTACGTGTGTGTGTGACTGTTAGATGATGATGTCTTTCTGCATTGAACTATGTAGATGATATAATGTTATTCCAAAAACTGGTGGGAATGCACCTTTGTCATGACGTTGGGCAAATGGCGCTTGGAATATTGGAGGGGAACTAAGTCAGAAGGAGTTTTATCAGATTAAGGGCTGGTTTGGTATTGCTGTGCTTTGAAAAAAAACTGTTGTGAGAATAAGCGGTTGTGCTGTGAGAATAAGCGGCTGTGAAATAAATCAGCAGAGTGTTTGGTAAACTTTTTTGTAAAAGTGCTTTTGGAAAAAAAAACAGTCTGATAGTGGGTCTTTTCATTAAAGGAGCACTGTAGCTCCGTGTGCTTTGAAAAAAAGCCAGTTTTCCAAAGCTGCAAATAGCAGCTTTAGCTTTTTCCTTTGATTTCAGCTTATTCTCACAGCAGCTTCCAAAATAAGCTTTTTTTTTTTCAGTTTACCAAACACCTAAAACCTTCACAGCTTTTTTTCATGGGTGATTTTTTCTTAAGCACTTCACTCCCAAACCACCCCTAAGAATGCCAATTGAGATTTAGTTCATAAAGATCGTAGAATTAAAATGACAAATTGCAATTCTGTAGATTTAATGAAATTTTAGATGTACTTCAGGCTACACCATTTTTGGCTGGTCTTGCAGTAGCTGCTACTGCCCTTGCTGGTAGATATGGTATCCAGGCTTGGCATGCGTTCAAGACACGACCACCAAAAGCTAGAATGCGAAAATTTTATGAAGGTGGCTTCCAGCCGACAATGACAAAGAGGGAAGCAGCTCTTATACTTGGCGTCAAGTAAGCAGGATTTTATAATGTAGAATGTAGAATCTTTTCCTAGCTTAACCATTGCTGTTTATTTATCCAGAGTCGAGGAAACTGAAAGGAGTATTCCATCAAATTATAACAAAACGACATATTTTTTGGAGATCAAAAGGAAAACGGAAAATTGATTATTTCTCGAATCAATGACCTTGTAATTGACTTGATTCTAGGATATATATAGGTATCTGAGCCAAGTCAAACCCTAAAAGACTGAAGATAGAAAAGGTTGGAGAGTGATACTTGACACTTTAATGTTGAAGACTGAAGTCGTGGTCATGTTGTCGTTTCCTATGTTTTTAAGCAAAGTTAATTTTCATTTATGGTTCGACAGGGAAAGTGCAGCTGCAGACAAGGTCAAGGAAGCACATAGAAAGGTGATGGTTGCGAACCATCCTGATGCAGGCGGCAGTCATTACCTTGCCTCCAAAATCAACGAAGCCAAAGATGTGATGCTCGGGAAGACAAAGGGCAGCGGATCAGCATTTTAAAGTATTTGAAAATGCCTCGACTTCAAGTAGCGTGCTAATCCGTAATATAATCCCCCTTCACTAAGTTGTTTTGCTGGAATGTTCGATCTTGAGAGACATAGGAATTCTATTGCACCCGTCTGTGTAGGTTCAAATTTATGTTAAAATGGATTGTATTCAAGTTTGTGATATCGAATGCCATAAAAAGTGGGGAAAAGGAAGGGCCTTTCCCATTCTTTTAACATGCTTTTTGTAGTTGAAATTGCAATTGGAACGGGAAAGTGTATTTCCGCACTCTTTTTCTCCTCTTGCACAAAAAATAAATAGGGTTGTGTAGAACGAGAAAAGAGGTGTGTGTAAAGGACTCCGTGTGGAAATCTTTGAAATTTTATGGACATACAACATAAAAGTAACAAAAATCAGTCATCGCCTAATTAGAATGTGACTAAAACCGAAGCAAGGGCCGTTCAGATTTCTTTCAAGATGAACAATAGTCAAGAGCCGCTATGATTTCTGCTTGAGCCAAGGGGTCGTTTCTTCTTACATGCAAATTACAAGCTAATACGTATGTGTAAGTAACGTATTAAAATAACCTATGGCAAAAATTTCGCACAAGTGTCAAACTGTGACAGATTTGAAAAGGGGTGTGCTATTTACACACCTATTTTTACTTTTCACACACCTCTTGTTAATTTCTATCTGTTGATCTTCTCCAATTCATTCAATCCGATAGTCGAAAACCAAAAAAGTGTGAGAGAAGTAAAAATGGGTGTGTGAATATCACACCCCATTTGAAAACTTGAAATAAGAGTAGTACACACAATGAACAAAGATTATACCATGCATACGACAATCCTAATACATGGCAGGTGGGCCACCAGCCACATAGTCATTATCGTGCCTTGTGATCAAATGAGGCAATACCAAGGATTTAGAACACACAAGGCAATTGGTGAGAGCATCATATATGACACACCCTGATCCTAGAATCAAGGCGTGATGGCCGTCACGTGAGTATGACGTAACCAAAAGTGTGATGCGGAAGCAAAGGATATGAGAAATATGAAGGAATTAAAACCAACTACTAGCAATAATATCCAACTAGCATGATAGAGGGAGTTTAATAGTAAAACACACAAATTCAGAGCATAGATACTAGGTGCAGTCAAGTAGGACCATAACTACGTTACAACACCCGCAAGTGAGTCCTACATTTATGTAGTCTGTCAGTACGCCGTGAGGGTCCTCGTGGGCCACCAACACTGCTAATTAGAACCTGGAGGGGCGCAAAACAAATTGAGTGGGTCAGTAAAACCAAAGTTTTCCAAAACATTTCATTTAAAACATTTCTAACCCCTCACTGTAAAACTTGTATACTTTCCCAGAAAATAACATAATAGTATATAAATCCTCATATGTCTCAAATCATCAATCTATTACAAATCCAGAAATATGTCATGCCATAAATGTCAATAACAGAACATGGATGCATCAAAATAACAGGTGACATAATGAATCAACCGGAGACGCTGCAGTTGGTCCTGTACGGTTAATTCCATAGCTCAATATCCAACCTAGCCGGAGTCACCACGGTGACCTGTACAGCACTACTCTGCACATAAATCAGAACTACCTAAAGTAGTCTGTACGATAAGGTGTAAGAATACGCTCTAGTGCTTCTCTCATCAATCATCTGCGCGCATAATCTAAGGTCACCTACTAGTCGGAACCACCTCTAGTGATCTATACAACTAGCATGTCGGAACCCTCATATGGTCTGTACGACATGCACTTACTTGGATCCAAGGTGAGCGTGCGGTGCGGTGAATAATATAAGCACTAACACCAGGGGTGCAGGTTATGAGCTCTCAACACAATTCACATCATCAATGATTCACATGAATAACATAAAACTTACCTGATACTCACCTGTGCGTCCACAGCACCAATTCACACACACATATATATATATATATGCGTCAATATCAATTCATACAATTCACAATATGCATGCATGGCATTTTAAAACATACTTTCATATAAATTCAATTTCTGGGAAAATCAATAGTATATAGGTATATACGGAAAACAAAACTGCCCACTCACTGGTAAGTCGATGGGTCGTAACCCCCGTGATGTCCCTGGATGCGCTCATCCTCGGGATAGGTGTCACCTATATGCGAAACAACTATAAAAACGTTAATTAAAGCACATAACCGACAATTCGTAATAACTTCTCATACGGTGCTTAAATTGGGTATATGAATATACCACATCGACCTACTCGACGTCACGGACGTCGAGAAATTTTTAGAAAAATTTTCTGAGGCTGCACACGCCCCCATGCGCCCCCCACGCGCGTCTCCTACCTTGGGCTCGCCGGACTGGTTTTTCCGGTGGCCGGAAAACTGGAAATTTTTCAATCTCCTTGTTCTCCGTCATTTCTCAACCATTTTCTTCGTATTTTATATCAAAATGAAGCCCTAAGCATGTAGTTTCACGTTACACTACTTTAAGGCTCTAAAAACTACAAAATCTCACCGGAGAAATTCCAAGAAAACCGGCCAATTTCGAACCCAATGATCCCGACGTCCAAAACCTTCAAACGAAGCACTCTGAGCTTCCTTGGGACCTCACTAAGCTCACTATAAACTTAGAATTCCCTGAAAATCAATATATCACGATTGCATGATATAAAACTGGGGTTCGAGTTTCACGTGATTTCGAAGGTTTCACGTTCTAAAACTAGTACCAAACGACTCAGGAGGTTGAAAGGATGAAGAACCATACCTTTTTGGCGTCGATCCGTGAAAGTTCGAGGGTATTGGCCTCGTTCGTACGGTTTCGAGAGGGAGAGAGTGAGACTGAAACAGAGAGGAGAGAGAGCACGGGGGAAAGGGAGATGGTTGTCCCGTGTGTGTGTTGTGTGGTCCACCTCAAACCATCACCATCCATTTCATTTTCTAACTCCCTAACCACAAAAATACAATCCAAATTTTAATCCAACTTAAATTATTTTCTCCAAAAGTTTAGGAATGTATTTAGTCCAATAATATGTCACACACACACATACCTTAATACTCGTCAAGGGTAATTCCGTCATTTCACGTCCCCGATATATAGAATCCCGGGACGGGCTGTGACAATATAGGGGTGGATTCGTGGCACTAAATCCCAACGATAATATAATTTCGGATTTTGGTAATTTTTGGTAAATATGATTTTTGAGGAAAGACCTAAAAGATAGATAATTCAGATCGTTGAAATTATATTTAGGAGTGAGTTCCACAAAAATGTGTGTCAAAAATCATGTAAAAAAAATAATACTACGAATCCAACCGCTTGTATATATAATATTCAGTAAATATGGATTGCTAAACAGCTAGAGTTTAGCTAGATAATCTTCAATTATGATGTTTAAAGTGGACTAATAATATGCCAAAACTCCACATGCGGCCTTACAAGTGGTTATTTATGTAAAAACAAATAATGGGGTCATATGTTATATAAAAGGGGAATGCTGGATATTCTCCTCTTTGTTCGTATAAATTTGTCAAGACTCAAGACACCAGTTTTGGAAAATTCATGGGGACTACATTATTGTACCGTCTTACTAATAGAGGTGAAATTTATTTGTGTTAGTGGACTATGTTGCTAATAGAAGGGTGGTATAATATCATCTACCAAAATATGATATGCTTAGAATTCAGATTTAATATTCTTACTCAATAACGTGAAAAATTTAAGGATAATACTTAAGTCATGAACAACAAGACCATTTAAATTCTATTATTCTTAGTCGATAACATGGATTAACAAGTATGTGTAAATGTCCTATTGTTTCTAAATCTCAATGACAGTTGCCCTTTTTTTTTTAGGAAAACTAATGAAAAGGGTTTGAAAATTTTAAGTTTTAACGATAAGGATAAAATAAAGGGTAAAGTGAATAGTACCAGGATTGATTTTTTAGTGTAAAAATGTGATTTTTCGTTAGAGTGAATAGTACCGGAAGTTTTTTGTTAAAATTTCCTTTTTTTATTTATTAGAAATGATAGTTTTATATTGCATTTATGAATCAAAACAAATACAGAAGTAATAATTGCATACAATACTTCAATGACCAAAAAATTATCCAATCTAAGCGTACCAATGTGTATTATTGCTGGTTATAATTGAATTGTCTTTTGAGATTTAAAATAAATTTTGTCCAAGTTTAAGACGACTTATTATTTCCACAAAAAACTATAAGCTTCGAATCCAAAATCCTAACCACTTCTCTTTTTTTTTTTTTTTTTTTTTTGTTCTGTTAGAAACGGATAAAAAAATATGGTTGGTTTTCAGACGATTTTTAAAAATTGTGAATTTAAAAAAAAAAAAAAAACTAATAAGTGGCAAAAACAAAAGAAGCCACGAGCTCAATGTACAAGTCCTGACTTGTCACCCTTTATCCATTCAGCATTCATTGTCCGACTGGATGTATGTTTTTCACGAGGGATTTGGATCCTCTCCTGAGCCAATGGAGAGGATCCTCCTGACCAACTATTGTTGGCTGTTGAATAAAACCAACTATTGTTGGCTATTGAATTTTTATTTAACGGCTATAAACACGAGGGTTCCTTTGAAGTTATAATAATTATAACGTTAGATGAAAATCCAATGGTCCACAATGGTTGGTCAGGAAGATCATCTCCATTGGCTCAGGAGAGGATCCAAATCCTTCACGAGGAGCATTTTTCTTCACAACTATAACTACGAGTAATGATTACTATAGACTTAATTATTTGTTATGTCTCATTTCATTAAATTCTAGTCAACTTTTACTTTTGAAAAAAATTAATCAAGATTAGATGAAATAACATATAGTAGATGATGAAGTGTATCGTGAGTATATGCTATAGCTTTTGCCACTTATTAGTATATAAGTTTTTTTTTTTTTAACAACTATATTATCTACGCTAAAGGAGATGGGTGAGCTTAGCTTCACAATGAAGTAGCAATAATATGGTTCGAATTCTTCTTTGGCGAGAATCGAACTTAAGATCTCTCACTTACGAGTGAAGAAGAATACTACTAGACCTTAGTACTCAGTGGTAATATATAAGTATATAAATTAACGTTAAACTATTAGAGTTTATAGATATGTTCATTTTGGGGGAGTATCCTTATAAATTTTGAAAATTTGTATCTATTTATTAACAAATTTCGAAATGTAAAATCCTTCATCAATGATAGATAAATTGATAAGCATCACCATCATTGGGTGGTAAACAAAAATATTCTCTTATCCGTTTAACAAGATTACTACAGAATAATAATAAGGAATTATTATTAGTACTTTAAAAATCTCATTTGGCACTCCAAACTTTCTATAATTAAAAAGAAAAAAACATTTGTGAAAATGTATAATGAGATTTTTAGAATGCTAATAACAATTATCTGATAATAAATAATGAATAAACAAAAAATATTAAAAAATGCAAAAAATTAAAATAAAAAATTGCAAAAAAAGGTAGGCCTGGTCTTTTGCCCCGTCTTGTTCTTCACCTTGGTTTTGTTTTTTGGTCACTTCTTCCTCCTCCTCCTCCTCCTCTATCCGCACCCAGTTTCTCTCGCTCCCAAATGAAACGCAGATTCTGTCCAAAACCATCAAAATCTGCAGTCTTTCTCTGAATCGGGCACCCCTTTTCTGTTTTGCGCACCCGCATACTGTTTCATATGGCTTTCAATCCGTTTCTGCCATGCAAAAGTTGGCTCTCTGCACTCTGAAGGGTCGACGAGAAGCAAAAAGTGGAGGGATTTGAAGCTGATTGGAGAAAAATGGAGCAGCTCATAATGCGCGCATAGGGTTTCCGGCGTTTCGGATTCAACAGTCGGTGCACCGCTTCGTATTCGGATCTCATCCGGTTGGTCCACGGTGCTGTATGGTATAGTTCTTTTACTGTATGCTGTTTTATGGAATAATTTAATCGGTTTTTGCTAAATTTGGAAGAAAGTTTGTGCTTTTTTTGTATGTTTGTGTATGTAACGGTGGTTGTGGATTGAAGTTTGGTGGTTTTTTTATATATATAGGAACTGAGAGAATTTTGAAGTTTTGTAAGTAATGTTGTCTGCGAATGACCCAATTGAATCGTTTTTCAATTCGATTCAGCTGGTTAAGGAAAGGCTTTCACCGCTCGAATTGGGCATTCGAAAAGCGGCCAGGGACTTTGAGTGTTGCTGGGCAGGGCATAAGAATAAGGTAAACGCTGCTGAATTTATTACTCAATTCAGTGGTGGTGATAACAATGGTAAAGTTAAGATCTTTGGGGGAAAGAAGAAAGCTGGTGAGTGTGTCGCAGTTGGTGAGGAGAGAAAGAAAGGAATGTTGGTTAAGGTTCCGATAAAAGCGTTATTTGGGAAGTTTTCGCCAAATTCGGGGAATGGAAATCGACCTGAGGTGTCAGATAGTGGGTTGAGAGAGAAGGATTGTGACAAGGAGGATGGGTCTTGTGTGAACTGCATGCAGTTTGCCGTCACTTGGTCTGTGTTAATTAATAGTTTTGTTCAGGCATTTCCAGGTCCGTTCAAATTGGGTAAGAAGCGGCTCCAGAAAATGAGCAATGACGACAAAGCGTGTTCTTGTAAAAAGCCAAAGGTTTTGGGTGACTTGAAACAGAGGGAATCCAAGGGACAGAGTGTTAAAATGATTCAGAATGAAGCCGTGTCACATAAAGAAGGAAAACATGTATCACTAGAATGCCTTATTGGTTTTGTTTTTGATCAACTTACTCAGAATCTTCAGAGGTTTGATCAGGTTGTTCAAGAGAGTGATAGAAAAAATTGTGATACTTCCAGAGAGCCGCCTTCTGCCTCTCAAAATGATCATTTCAGGGTGATCACGGGTTTGTTTGAAGGTCAAAAAGCAGATGTAAATGGGTTGTGGGGAAACTTGAAGTTTGCTAGAGTGGGAGGAGTGCCATCAGGCGTTGTTGGAGTATCCTCTTCAGTTAATGAAGAGGGTGATGAGGATGTGACTGCAAGTAACCCGGCAGAATCAGCTGGCAATTCACCACAGAAGATTGCTAGCGATATACTTAGTATTCCTCTATCAAATGTAGAGCGTTTGAGATCCACGTTATCCCACGTTTCATTGGCCGAACTAATTGAACTTGTGCCTCAGCTGGGGAGACCTTCCAAAGACTATCCTGACAAGAAGAAGCTATTCTCTGTCCAAGATTTCTTTAGATACACAGAGTCTGAAGGTACGTTGTCTTTGGTGACTTTGGGACTTACTTCTGATTGTGGAAATGAATTTTGTTTTGCCTATAAATTAATGCTTGTTTTTGTAAAAGATAAAAATCCCCAAAAGGACATTTATTCTTGCTGATTCATACTCTTTTTCTGAATTGAATTTGTAAGATACAAGCTATACAAAGATGTTAACTTGTTCATTTCCGTATCTGTCCATATTATCGAAGGAGCCTTTATTTTGTCCACTGCCCACTTTCACCCTACTTTTCTCTATGCAACTGATGCATCTGATGCACCGGATCAGCTGAGCTAACCATTGGCTAGGATTTATTAGTAAACAAAAGAAGATATTTCCCTGCTGTATATTACATGCATAAATAATCTTGTAGTCAGGCTGTTTCTTACTGAATCCCGTCTAAGAATTTATTTATTTTCCACTCATAGTATATAAGCATATATGTGTTTCTGTATTAGTGTTCTGTGAAAAATTTAGCTATAAGATAATTTGACACAGTTTCTTTAGTGAGAAGACAAGTGTTTTAAAGTTACAAATTGATTGATTCAAGATTTTGCTGGATTTCAAATACGACCGTGCCTGTTCTGCAATATGTTTATCAGTGATGTTCCCTTTCTATTAGCTCTAAACACACAAAAAAACAAAAGAAAAAAGAAAAAAGAAAAAAAAAAGAAATCTCTACCGCCTACCATGTTATAATTAGTGGAGGAGACTAGTAAGTTTAAGTTAATTTGTCTGAGGGTTATCTTGTCAATGCATTGCTAGTCATAAAAGAAAATAAGGTAGTAAGAAACCTACCTGATACAAATCTAAGAGAAGTCATCTTATTTTCAATTTTGTCGAATTCATATGAGCTTTGCATGGGACAAAATAGATTTTCACATTATACGAGCTCCATAAGTGAAGGCTATCAGAACCTGTCAATCCAATATCTTACTTAGGAATAATTGTAAGGGCATCAACTATCATGAAAGTACATAAAGCATTGATGGATCCAGATATACATTATGATAATTAAGGATGTGTTAATATTTGTCTGAACTTCTGAGAATGCCAACAAAATGCTTACACTTTTCAAGTGATACAAAGAGCATAGCGTCCATAAACTTCCATTGGCACCTTTGAGTGAGAGATAAACTAATTATCACCCATCTTTACCTAATTGCTACAATTCATTGTAGTGATGAGCTCCTAAATAATTTGTTTGTTTGGCCTCATCGAATACATTCTTTTGCATGTAAATTCTTTAATTAACACATTTTACGCCATGAATGTGTCTAGGAAGGAGATTCTTTGAAGAACTGGATAGAGATAGTGATGGGCAAGTCACTCTGGAAGATCTTGAAATTGCAATACGAAAGAGAAAATTGCCACGGAGATATGCTCATGAGTTTATGCGCCGTACTAGAAGTCACATATTTTCAAAATCATTTGGTTGGAAACAGTTTTTATCCTTCATGGAACAGAAGGAACCAACCATTCTACGAGCATATACCTCTCTATGCCTGAGCAAGTCTGGAACACTGCAGAAAAGCGAAGTATTGGCCTCACTTAAAAATGCAGGACTTCCAGCTAATGAAGATAATGCTGTTGCTATGATGCGGTTTCTCAATGCTGATACAGAAGGATCTATTTCATATGGGCATTTTAGGAATTTTATGCTCCTACTCCCTTCTGATCGACTTCAAGATGATCCTCGGTAAGATGTATTTCTCATTCAATTAGTTTCCTTTTTAAGTTCAGCTGATGTCAGACTGGTTTTTCTGTTGAAAATTTTATCTGGTTCGTTCTGCTTTTTCTGGTTCTGAAATGGTAACTGTTCCATTATTGGTAATTGATACATTTATGCGGAGAATGAAATTTTCAATGAATTAGGAGTAAAGCTGAATTAATTGAAATTCAGAAATAATATCCATGTGTATATATTTAAGAAATTACCAGTTGGCTAGTGTACACAAGTTAGTGGGATACTCCTAGCTGACTGTAACTTCTTTCAAAATACATACAGGAGTATCTGGTTTGAAGCTGCAACCGTTGTTGCTGTTGCACCACCAGTGGAAATACCTGCTGGAAGCGTACTAAGATCTGCATTAGCAGGGGGCCTTGCTTGTGCTCTATCTACTTCTTTAATGCACCCAGTTGATACAATTAAGGCAAATTCTTTGTCCTAGGAACTTGTTCTCATGTACTTGGAGTTAAAAATTTCTGTAATTGGCGATGCTTCTCTTTGGTCTTCTATCCTAAATTGCATCATTTCTTTATGTTTGGCAGACTCGAGTACAAGCATCAACATTAACGTTCCCCGAAATTATTTCAAAGCTTCCACAGATTGGAGTGCGGGGATTATACAGGGGCTCAATTCCTGCAATTCTTGGACAGTTTTCAAGGTTGTTTTTTTGCCCCCTTCCCAACCATAACAGTATAATGATGAATCAGCTATTTTAGCTAAACTTTGTGTAATTTTCCACTTTCTGGCTGATTTGTTATTGTCACATTACAGTCATGGCCTGCGAACTGGGATTTTTGAGGCAAGTAAACTTGTGTTGATAAATGTTTCTCCTACGCTCCCAGATATACAGGTAATGATTGTTATTCTAATCTTATGTTTTTTTGTTTTGTTTTTCCTCTCTCCCTTTGGGGACTAGCATGATACTTCCATCATGCCTCTGAAAAGACATTAATATCTATTTAAACAAATGCAAGTTCATTTTATCTGTTCATTCTTTCCATTCGTTCTTATGATATTAAATTATAGTTTATTTGTACATCTCCACAATTCTCAAGAAGGCTTCATCTGCTTAAGATTACTGCTTTTCCATCTTAAGTAAGAGCGGCTTCTTAAAAAAGTAATTAACTATCCTACTTTGTAGTCTGAGAAAAGTAAGTATTATGTCTTTTACATTTTTTTGTATGGATACAACTATATCAGATAGTATGGTGTTCGCTACCCAAAGTAAAAAAGTAATAAGTATGGCTCTGTTAGAGCAGCTTCAACCGGTAGTTTCCCCATCCTTATCCAAACCTTTAGTACCCTTTGAAAATGGTTCTCATGCTGCTGCTGGCTTGCTCCCCCCCTCCCTCCCTCTTCATTCCCCCTTACGGGCATATGCTATGAAGCCTATGCCCAACCAAAAGAATTGAATTTGAAGTGTGTTGTAGACTCTAGTTGAAAGAAGGGAAATATGAATTTGAGGTGGGTGGTAGTGGGTCTGTCATGAGCGACTCTTTTTCTGTTAATGCTGTTTTGAAACATGATAAAATCTATTTTCTGGCATCTCAACAGGTTCAATCTCTAGCATCATTCTGTAGCACATTTTTGGGAACAGCAGTGCGAATTCCTTGTGAGGTGTTAAAGCAGCGGTGTCAGGCTGGCCTCTTTGACAATGTCGGGGAGGCTCTTGTGGGCACTTGGAACCAAGATGGTCTTAAGGGTTTCTTTCGTGGGACTGGTGCCACTCTTTGCCGTGAAGTTCCATTTTATGTCGCTGGCATGGGGCTGTATGCTGAATCCAAAAAGGTACAGTATTTTCATATGCAACCTTCCTTTCTAGCCACAAAATGTATCTTGCTCTCATATTCTAAGATCAGGGTTGTTTAACCTCGCCATGAAGCCTGCTGCTCAAATTGCCTAAGTTGCATCCCTAAGAGACGAATAAAAAAGTTACAAAATTCATTTTGGGAGAAGGCAAAGTTTGGCTACATTATGCCCATCTTTTTTATAGAACTACCTAGCATAGCTGGAAAAGGAAGATTTTGAAATGTAATATGACTTGACAGTGACACAACTGATGCCCAAATACGAGTTACCATGGCATTTTGTGGCGACGACGATAGCTAACAGCTGTGCATTAATGCCATGAGTTCCTGGTTTTGTCTTCTAAAGTGTTGTTCCTCTGCGAAATCCTGTTCTTCATCTCAACAAGAAATTCTTTATTTTAATAGAGCTCACTTTGTTTTGAGTGCAAATAATGTAATATATTGCTGGATTTGTTTTCATTAGTTGACTGTTTTGCTGTTTTAGGCTGCCCAGCGATTTTTGGGGCGGGATCTGGAACCTTGGGAAACAATTGCAGTTGGGGCTTTATCTGGCGGGTTAGCAGCCGTTGTCACCACTCCCTTTGATGTGATGAAAACAAGAATGATGACCGCTCCACTGGGTCGACCTGTATCAATGTCAATAGTGGCCGTCTCTATACTACGGCACGAGGGACCACTTGGCTTATTCAAAGGAGCGCTACCTAGGTTTTTTTGGATTGCTCCGTTGGGCGCCATGAACTTTGCAGGCTATGAGCTTGCTAGGAAGGCGATGGACAAAAATGAGGAGCTAAACGGTGAGCAGCTCCAACAAAAGAAGGTGGTTGGTAGCGGATAAGCGCTATTTTCTTTTTGAGTAACGAGTTACCATCAGCCGCATCATCTCCCAGTTATTTTGAAATTAAAGCAATTATATGCTGCCGGAAAATTTTGACTTTTTTTCCGAATTTAGGAGCAGCATTTGCTTGAAATTTCCATCAGTCGACATGCCTACCTTTTCGTATTAATTCCTCAGGTTGTCTTTTGAATTTTTCTGGTCTTCCGGCGACGACCGTGAAAGTACCGTTGACGTTATTCTGTACTTAATGGATCATTCACAGTTTTGTACAATCTCCGCAGTTAGTACCTGCATTCTCTCTTTGATTTTACATTTAACCAGAATGTCTAAATGTACGGACGAGTATAAACTCAAGACGAGCAAGGTCGAAAATTCAAAATTACATCAATGTATGATGTACATTGCTGTGGATATGCACCGCATACAATGCAACGTATATTATACATTTGTATGCCCGGGGGCAAGGCCCGGGCTAAGGGGAATGTATACTATACATTGATGCGTGGCCTAGGCGACAATGCAAAGGATTATTAACGTCAAATGTAACAGTAGGGATGAACTAGTCCTTTTTCAATTTTTCAATGTTAAGAGCTAGAGGGATGCCTTCGGATGCGTGGTGCATGCCTGTCGCAGCTCATGGCCTAAGGGTGTTGGGTTAAATTCCGCGTTTAGTTGCCACCTTTGAGTTTGGAACCTTGAGCAGACTGTCGGGTTCCCCAAGTTCGAATCTCCTCTTGAGAAAAACAGTACGGCTGAACCTATATCGTCACATCTTCACGCGATTATAGGCACGGAGAGAGCTTGAAGGTTTCAGGCATAAAATTGAACCGGAATCAGGCTCTACAGAAGCCTCCCCTCGCAAATCCGATGGAATACAAAGAAATCGACGAAAACTATATTCGACTCATTTGTAATTGGAGAAACATTGAATACATAACACAACTCTGGATACAACAGAAGCATTCCACAATCCGGATACTGCCGTTATGTAAATGTAACGAGACGGATTTGCCTACTGGGGAACAAGCCCTCTTGAAGGGGTGCTATTGAAGCTCAAATTCGTCAAACTGAAAGGAACCAGATTACAAAGAAACTCAATTTGGCTATCCTTATTATTAAACAAAAAGGGGGTAAACATGACGCGATGCGTTCCAGAAATATTGCCAAACATTGAAACCTTGGATGTCATCAATAGCCCCAGTAGTCATTTCGGATTTCATCGTCGAATTTCTTCTTCAGCTCTGGATGCTTCTCAAAGTACTCATCTGCAGTCATGGTGCTTATCTTTTTCTGTCGACATATAAACAAATGCAGTGAGAAATCATACATTCTACAAGCACGAGGTTAGCACAGGACTATTTTGTATCCATTACCTTCAACTCTTGCACTTCAACTATCTCCTTCTCCAAACGCTCAGACTCCTTCAAAGACTTTTCCTCTGCTTCTTTTAGTTCCACCAACTGTACCTCACAACAAAATATAAAGCACCCATAAAGTTAAAAACGAAGGATAGATGAAGAGGGTTAGACAGAGACAACAAGAGAGAGAGAGAGAGAGAGATAGAAGATACACAAGACATGATAAAGTACTTGGGAGTTAGACAGAGACAACTAACCAATTGATCAAATTTAGGCTTGTACTGAGGAGTGACTGTGTCTACATACTTGGGGATTTCAACGCCTGCAACAATTTCATTGTTTTGTTTTTAGAGAAAGAAAAGATACACAAGACATGATAAAGTAAGAAAACTTAACAAGGCTCTCTCTCTCTCTCTCTCTCTAGAACACGCATCTATCAGATGACCAATTGTTTTTCTAAAATTGCTAGGAGAAAAACACAACCAAGAGCCCAAAACACAGTTAATTGCAATGTTACATCACTAGCTAAAAATTATTTTCCCATAAGACTATAAATCAAGATGAGACCTTCAGTTCTGTACAGGTCATTAGACTCAATGACTTGCTTTTATTAGTCAAAATAGCTTAACTAAGACTCTTTTAGGAGGTGGGTGGATACAACGCACCATTCACATCAACTCAGTTAACTACACAAGTTTGATAAGGCTCGTCTCATCAAGGAAGGGTTTCTGATCTATTGTTAACCAAGCATAAACATTAAGGTAGTTCGTAGCAAGTAAAGTGTCAGAGAACAAAAAACTTAATTTCAACAATAGCAATAAAGCATCCTATTATTAGGCACAAGTATTTCACAAAAGACTGCAAGACAACCACGTCGTTATCAGATACCAAAGCCCAAGTTTTCAGCTCAAAGCAGAATACTCGCATGATACAAGACGAAAAACTCCACAACAGCAGCCCTACGTAATCAGTATATAAGTGCAACCGCAACTAGTGCAATACGTGACAGATTCATGGACGCATTATACTAGTAGGATGCATTCATTACTCAAGTCAGAAAACATACTGTCATAAGCCTCTTTGTACATATCCACCAAGCGAGACCCGATTCCTTTCCTGTAGTACTCCCAGTCTATGGGTTCAGGCTCCTGCATACAAATGATAATTGGGAATCAGAAAATTGATTGAAAATCATTACAGTAATGTCAACAAGTGAAATTAATGCAACCATAGAAATCTTTAAAATATCACAATTGTGTAAAAATCCATACATTTTCGCCGCAATTTCCCATATAACTAGGTGTTATACACAAAATTTCCAATCCAAATTACCCGAGGCCATCCATTCAAATCAAATCTAACAGCTTAAAAGGCTTACACCAATAATCCAAATCAGTACTCAGCGTAAAAGTAATGAAATTTGATAAAACCTAACCCACCCATTTTATAAATCAACCAAATAACACAGTGAAAACAAACAAAAATCCCTAATTTAACGAAATACAATCCAGATAAATATACTTAGAAATGAAGCAAAAAAACAGCTAGAAATCGCATAGATCTAAAAAAAATGTAAGCGATTGAGAGATGGGTTCGTAGGGACCTGGCTGAACTTGGTCTGGAGGGTAGTGTTGACCTCGTCGAAGGCGCGACGAAGAGAGGCGAACTCTTTGCGAGCCTCATCGGAGACGAGGAGCTTGGCCATGCCCTCCCAGTCGATGTTCCTCGAGGCCTTGAAAGCCACATCGGCCACTTTCTTCCCGGCGCCGCTCATTTTCTCTCTCGCTTTCTCGCTGGCCAAACAAATGCGGAATCAGACGATCAGATGCCCCTCTTGTCGCTGCTGCCGCTGCTTCGGCCGAAGGGAAACGCGCTACACTGTCTATAGTACTGGACCGCTGGTGGCTTTTGGTTTTGGGGTTGGAGTTACAGGTCATGGGCTTTTCTTCTTGTTATTTGGGCCTGGTGGCTTAGGTATGGTTGTCTTTGGTTGGTGATTAATTGGGCTTCTGAAGCCCAAATTATTTTACTATACGTTTGACCCAAAAAAAGTAGATGGGACTTACCAGGACCCATAAACATAATTGGCCCTCTAGATTTTTTTTTTTATTTTGTAATTTTTATATTAAGCTTCTCTATATTGTGGTTGTAAACAAATTGGTTAGAGCATATGTGCTTTCGATGTTAATCAAGTTCAAATCCTTTTTCTGCAATCCAGAGGTAGAATATCCGTTGTTTGAAAAAAGAAGAAGGTAAGCTTGAGTTTTTACGTGTAAGTTATTTATTCTTATCTGTAAATCGTATAGAAATACAAAAACAACTTATTAATCATAGAAATCACTATTACTAAGATCCAACGTTATTCCTCTCAAGTTGTATATTTGATAGGAAGAGAGAAAATAAAAACAGCTAAGAGAAAACCTAGACGAATGATGGCATGTAGAATATAATTCCTTGTATTGGTGTGTGTGAAATTTTCTAAATTATATTAATACATGGGACAATCACAGAGAAGACTCTGGGTCAATTAAATCTATTTTAACGACTTTTTAGGTTAGATTCTCTCTTGCATACATAGTCAATACCAAATTATGACAAACCCACTGCGCTGTTCCCAAATTCTTCCACCACCAAGTTTTTTTCTATCAAATTGGTGACTCGGGGCACAAGGCAAGCCAATAGTCGGTCATCGAATTGGGGGCCAGTCATCTAATGACTACTTCAATACATCCCACCCCACCATAAGGCAGAATCTCTGCGCTCTCACTTCTCGGGTCCTTCTGTTTTGTTTTGTGTGGTCACGGTTAAGCACGTTAATATTTTATTTTATCTTTTTATAGAGATAATAAGATAAAAATAAATAATAATATAAAATATTGATGTGACTTAACCGTGACCACACAAACAGAAGAACAAGGAAGGACACGGAAAATAAGAGGGCAGAGAATCTGCCTCCACCCCACCAAGTCCTTCATTCCTTCAACATTAAGTTCTTAATTAGCATTCTCTTCTGACAAGTAAACATTGGAAGTACGGAGTGTCGCAATCTTTTAGACCTTTAGTCTCATCAGTCACGACAAAAGGAAGTGAGAAAGAAGGTTGATGGAAGTTACTATGATTCATGAACGTTGGAATAAAAACAAGACTTTATATATTACACAAGTGTTATCTGGAACGATTAAAGCATATGTAAACGGTGTTTTTGAGTCTGACCTTAAGGCCCTGGGTTCAAACTACAAAGTATTAACGATAGGGACCCTTAAAATAAAGAGAAACTTGATATAAATCCAATTTTTTTGAGCCAATAGTAGGAATAGTCAACTTTATTAAAATAAATCTAATTTGTTATATTTAATTATTTAATTATCAATAGTTATTTGTTCAATGATAAGATTTATTATAAAAATCAAATTTCTTCCCAATTATCTCTTTGCTTATTTCTTTTTATTTATATTTTTGTTATTTCTCGTTCTTTCTCCTGCTTTAAACCTTATTTATAGATTTAATTTTTAATTTTTATAATCAACATATATCACATGTTAATTATATTTATCTACCTATATGACAGCTTTTTTTATTTTTTTTTATAATCAACTTGTCACAGATTAATGTGTCTAGCTTGTAGGTATGTTATGTTTTTTCTACATTTTAATTAGGTTTCATATCTCACGTATAGGTATTATATACATTCATATTTTTGTTACTTGAGTTAGGGTAGAATGTTTTGCAGATAAATTTATGTTAGTATATTAGTTTTTTTGTTATAAGATATTAAATATATTTTTTGGAGTTTGAAAATGCATAATATTAGAAGATTTTAATTGACTTTTAATATTTTTAGAAAATATAAAATGAGTATAAAAGAAATAAAAATACATAATTAGATAACTGGATTCACTCCTAAAAACACTCTATGTTTTTGGACCTGGATCTAAAAGCCCCTAAAATAAAAATACATCAAATTATTAACATATAAAGATGGTTGTACAGTTGTACTTGACTCATAAAATGTATATTTTGAGCGCTTAAATCTAATTTCCACGTTAAAAAAAATGTACAAGAGAAATGCATGATAACAGATTCTGAGTAATTAAGGAACGAATACTATAAGAGTCAAAATGTTAATTACATGAGTCTAATCCAATTGAGCTTAGTTAACTTACTGTAAATTAGGGTTTCTTGTAATCATATAACCTAGATGTTGAGAGTTGTCCCACATCGGTGAGAGATAAGGTTTGTTATGTGCTTATATGGTCCTTGACTACTCCCCATTGCCAATTGGTTTTATGGTGGAATCTCAATTTCATCATGGTATCAGAGCGGGTTGTCCTCGTGTGAAGCCAAACGGCCACACGCGCTCCACATCATCCAGTTGTTGTCCACATGTAGGCTTGAAGATCTCCCACACGCGTATCATCCAGTTGTTGTAAACATGTAGGCTTGAAAATCTCCCACACGTGTGCGGGGGCGTGTTGAGAGTTGTCCCACATCAGTGAGGGACAATGTTTGCTATGTGCTTATATGGACTTTGACTACTCCCCATATTACAAATTGGTTTTATGGTAGAATCTCAATTTCATTAGCTTGTATAGCCTACTATGTAAACTTACACATATGCTTCCTCATGAAGAAGAGAAACACAATACAAAAAGGATAGTGTTATTTACACACTCATTTTTACCTCTCATACACCCTTGCTAATTTTTGGCCACTAATATTTTTTAATTCATTCGATCCGACTCAAAAATTGAGAAAAATATATGAGAAATAAAAATAGATGTATGAATAGCACTACTCTTCAGAAATTCCCACAATCTATAGCACGGAATAGTCACATTGACCTTCTTAATTGCTAGAGGCCTTGAAGTTTCATAAGTGATCGTTGACCCTAAGATGAACTCAACCCGAAAGAAAAATATGTGCTAGTAGTGTTTGAACGATGGACCAAAATAAAATTCTCGAACGACGTTGGCATGCGACAGCCGGCAATTAAGGTTCAAGACTTTGAATAATGGAGGGTTGGTCTTCCTTAATTCCTAGCTTATAACTATCCTTCCTAGTCTCTTCTCTCTCGTCATCAAATTAATGGTGATTAAGTTAAGGGAGACTTTGGATGCGGTCCCTAGTTATGAATAATCTTTGACTGAAACTTTATTGGTTTTCAATTTTTGATCCAAGTCCCTAAAATTAATTGATAATTTATTTCTATGTACGTTACTATATTTTTTAAATTAAAAATTAAAATTTATAGTTGTTTATAGTAATGAGATTTTAAATAAAAAACATAATTTGTGGGATTAAAAATATTAAAATATAAATATACTATTGTGTGTGTGTGTGTGTAAACATGGGTACATTCATAAAAAATAACCAAAAAATTATTGTATCAAAACATGGGTACATTCTTCAAAATGGGTACATTTAGCAAAAATAAAAATGGGTACAAATAAATAAAAAAATATGGGTACAATACAAATAAAACTTTAAAAAATATGGGCACAAAAAGAAATTAATATATGGGTACAAATTAAAATTGAAAGGAAAATTGGTACAAATTAAAAAAGGGTTGCAAATTAAAAATGGGTACAAACTAAAAATAAAAATATATGATAAAAAATTTAACAATAAATATAAATATACTAATTGTAATATTTTTAATATTAAATGAATATATTTAGAAATAAAAAATATTTTATTATTGAAATAATTAATTATATTATTAATACAAAGAACCTTGATAAAAAATTGAAAAGTAATAAGGTTTTAATCAATAGAGTAGTAAAAATAAGGATGAAAACCTAATTACTCCTTAAGTTAAGTTAACGACCACCACAAGATTATGTCTATTTTATATTCCTAAACTGGTCATCTGGTTCACGTTTCTAGCTAGTGACTGTCGACAACTTTAATTGGAGTACAATGCGGTACATTGACACAGGAAACCAAACTTACCTTTGTTCAACTAGGACCAATCATGAGAGAGATCATACTTTTCTACGAAATATTATCCGAAAGCCTGAGAAATTCTTGTGTACGGCTCACGAAGTGAGGATGTGGATGTGTGTTCTTTACCTAACCTAATGCTTACCTTCTTGTGGGAGAAACGATGCTTGCGTCAGTGCTGATTCTATACAAGATGTTTTTTTTAACAACACTGGCTGCTGAATTTTCAGCAATCACTTCTGTTTATACCCAATCTTGGGTGGACACATATTCAAGTTTTGATTTTTTTAATCAAAACTTTGACACGTATCCACATGAGATTGGGTATAAGTAGGAATGGCTGCTGTATTGTTCAGCAACCAAGTTAATTCCATGTTTTTTTCCCCAATAACAGTTGTAAGTCTCTTGAAATAGTAAGAGCCAGTTATGAATTCCACACCATCACGTTCGTGGATATGTAAAAAGGAAATGTAATATTACATCATTTATTCGGGAGAAATGCTAAGGATATTCTCTCAAACTGAGATTCTTTATGGACTTTCTGTCATCTTATAGTTTGACATTAATTCTCGTGCCAACATTATATAATATTGTACAAAAAACATGATAGAGAGTTCATGAACAGCCCTACTCTTGATAGAGTCTCCTTACCATTTCTCTTCAGTGTGTAGAAGAAATTCAGAGATGGTTTGCTCTTTATTGCTTGACTTTCAGCAAACCACACCATCAAGGCTTTTTTGGTCTGCTCGTGTGCATTCAAATGGAGGCATGTTCATATATCTAAGCGGCTGCTTCTTCTTCTTTGTTGGGCCTCTGGTCCTCATATACCACTACCCCAAAATACAATGGTGGCCATTTTCTTTTCTCCTTGCATTCAGAAACTGGGATATATGTTGATGCATAAAAATGGATCAACGAAGATAAATAGATGAAAGGTAAATCAAATATGCATAAGCAACCAGTGGACTAAACCACTCATAAAAACACAAGATGTATGTGGTTCACCTTAAAGGACTGCATTCACACGGTTAGAGTATGATTTTGTTATGTTAATCAGTGTGATTACATGCTACTAAATTCAGAAATATTCAACCAAGTTTTACTTTGGTCACGTGAAAGTTGGTCATGCAATGGTTAAACACAGTTGTCATTATGTTTCGGGTTTAAATTATTCCTCATTTCTGTAGAGTAGCTTATTCATCAATTCAGTAATATTATCGCTTGTAATGAAAAATAAATAAAAATCATTATAGCATTGTGAGTCTGTGACGTCATGACATCTGAATAGCTGAAACTTAGAATCTGAAGATCAAGGGAAAGTTCGACAATGAAACAAAGAAGACTATTAAGTCACCACATATATATATATATAATTAGGTTACCAAAACATTGCTATGAATTTGATACAAGAATTATTTAGTACAGACTAAGAATAAAAGACATACCGGTCTCCACAACCCCCTTCCTTTATCTTCCCAATATTACAACTAGAGAAATTTAAAGTTTTACAATAATATTATTTAAAAGGACAATACTATGGAGACCATCTATTTGAACCATAACTCTTACAAATAATTTCTGTAAGCCTTAATTAACTAAGAGATGGTCACCTTATTGGACAATTTTTCCGAAGTATCTTTTTCCAATGTGAAATGATCAAGATCCAAATTACTGTTTATGTCCAGAGAGGCTCCCAAGTAGTGCCCAAATTGTTTTCATCCGGAAAACAGATTGTGTCATTGCAACTAGACAGTTGCTGCTGCAAAATGGCTTGTTCTTTAGACTGTGTCATGTCCATGCAAATTAGGGCAATCAAATTGCCTTGCTCGCATTGCATGTTCACTAGCTCAGCCTGTGCCTGGGCCAGTTGGGCTTGGAGCTCACCGACTTGTTTCTGGAGCTGACATATTGCTCCGGCGCAGCCATAAACCGGGTCGCGAATTCTGGCATTGGCTTCGTAAACCATGCTGCTCACTGCATCTGCTCTGTGAGACTCTGGAATTTCCTGCAAATTTTTCATACATGCAGCTTTTAAATGAGGGTCAACTCAAGGGTATGTTTTAATTCAAGTCTACTATATTCTCGGACTATGAATCTGAATCATTGATAATATTAACTTTTACAACAATGTATGCTTTCACAATCATTGAAGAGTTTAATACAGCCAACGGAATCTACTTTAACAAATGAAAGTTGAAAAAGTGTTCCTCATGACTTTTTTGATATTTCTGACCAAATCCCATGATTGATATATGTATTAGGTAGTTAGTGCAGTAAACAGAAGATAATGAAACGTATTATTATTAACCACCTACTGAACTAATTACCTGCAAGAGCTTGATGATGTTGCTAGCTCCAAAGACTCTGTGGGCAACAGTGAACTTAAGGGGCTCAGTAGGAGGGAAGTATGGCGCTAAAACACACTTCTCCACACACCGCCGGCGAAGAATCTTGCATGCGGCGCATGGGCTGAGAACCACAGGTGGTGGTGGCGGCGGTGAAGGATAGGTCGGAAATGGATTAGTAGCAATATTACTATTAGCAGCATGAGGAGAAGAATAATTAGATAAGTGATGAGAGTCAGGGGATGGAAATGGTGCAGTACTGGGAGAAGAAATAGAGGAAGATGGAGAGTGGGAGAATGGAGGTGGACTTGTAGGAGTGGTAGTAGTTTCGGCAATGAATTCCATCTCTGTTGTTTTTGAGTGTGCTTTTGCTTTAGTTATGAGGTGCTTTGAATTATGGAGTAAAAAAGCCAATGGCTGTGTGCACATATAAATAGAGAGCCTTAGAGAGGAGCTAGAGCACCAAGCAGTCTGGAAAATAATACAAAGAGGGAGGGGGGTGGGGTGTAATGTCAAAGGTGGAGAGCATTTGCGACGTTAAGGTAGTGAGATGACGTCATCAGTTCGAAGTCACTCGCATTCTTTTTTGGTTCAAGAGAGCAATAAGATTACGTAAATTAATTAATCTCTATTTTGTTTTCTGTCTTTTTCATCCTCTATCTTTTGATAGACAAAAAAGATATATTAGTTCATATAATAATCATATTATTTGCGTATATATGGATCCGACATTAATTCATTATTACAAGTAATAATATATCTTTGTATAAGAGACATGGTAAATAATTTTTCAAAGGATGTTTTGTGTTTGAAATATTGATGTACGCCTGTTTTGAAAGATATCTCGTACTAATTAAGTACATTAAACTTTTGAGATGTAAAAATGAATGAAATTTCTCGTATTGACGCATTGCAACAAAATTTAGCTAAAGTAGCAACCCAACAAAACCTAAAATTCATGTAAGATTGATATTTTCTTCTGAAGAGATTAAGAGAGGCAACCTTTGGGTGCAATCAAATTGTAAATAAACTCTATATCAAGTAGAAGAAAGCCTTTTTCATCAGAATCTAGCGTACTTGCATATTTTTTGGACTGAGATCATGTTTATCGTTCGTGCATGGGGACATGGAAATACCTAATTAGGAAAAAACCTGTGCATCCACACCGCCGGAGCACTGTAACTGACATCAGATGGAGCACAAGGTAGTGAAGACAACCCAGCTACATACTAGGGAACTTGTCAACGTACGTATTCAGGCACGCGGTTTAAACAGCAGGCATGACTAAAAATGGCACGAAAAATAAGTGTTAAACTTGCTATTTCAAGGACATGCATGATGCATCAATATTCAAAACTAACCTATAAAATTGGTCCAGCGAACCCTAGATTCCTAGGACCTCTCTGGCTAATGCAATCACAGTTATTTGGTTACCCTACAATTTATCGGTGGGACATAGCTAGCTGGTATATACACATCAAATAAGGAATTGGTGCTATATTATACATTCTTGAATTAGCTAAAAATACGATGGCTAGCTATATAGGCAAGGTTTTGAAAGACGTTAAGCACTAGTCGACATGCTAGAGCTAGTACCTAGACGGTTAGGCGGGGTCTGGATGGAGATCTAGGTGGGTCAGACGTATTTAAGTAAATTTATTATATATCGTATAAATAAGTTTCTGCATATATCTAAACTTAAATAATTTCATCGGGATACATAAAGTGCAAAACAGAATGACATAGATTATAATGTATTGGAACATAATGAAAACATGGGGAAGAAGGATACAATATTTGTTCATCTAAGTATTCAACAAGTCTCTTATAATTTATTGAAAAAAAAATGCAAATGAAAGTTATCTATTTTATTTCTAAGTGAGAGTTGCGTCCTAAGCGGGTCTGGGCAGGCAAGGTGGGTGCCTTGGCGGTCTAGGCGAGTGTGTAAGCAGGACTAGAAACCCTTTCTTAATTTTCAAATGCTTAGGAATTAATAAAAAAGGTGGCTAGCTGCCTGATACTTAGACGACGTTAGGCGGGAATTTTTAAAACAATGTATATAGAAAGTATATGCAGAAATAGTACTAGAAATAGATTACTTATGGGACGTCCTATTTTTGTCACTGTTTCTATGCTGAGAGTATTCATTTATCTTGTATTGTATATATTGTGATTCGCTAGCATAGTAATTAAGTGCGTTTGTAGACGCTTAAAACATAGTAGCCTATATTTGTTTACATTCATAAATATGATGACTCACTTCTAGGATTTTAGGTAGTCAAGATCCTTAAATACTGTACCCTATATACAAGGGCTCTTACACTAATTAAATACACAGGTAAGTTTCGTTATGCAGTTCATCATATAAAATCACGAATTATTAAGGATGAGTTTCCTCTTTAATATATAGTTGACTAAGTAGTTAACTGCATGCTGCCACATCTGATATTAGAGGTGGTAAATTAATCTATTGGATTGTTAATGGGTATATATTAAGATTGATTTAATTTGATTTCACCTTACACCATCATCATCATTATCAATCGCACCTTTATGTTATAGTGATATCAAATTAAATGGATTTTAACGAAACCTATTAACAACTCAATGGATTGATTTGTTATTTCTAACTTAAACAATGTATTTCTAGCAACCAACTAAACACACAACTAATTAAAGTGGGGATGCGGCATATGGAATTGACAGAGGGTTGACTCCAATAGCTGGGGATTTGATTGGGTTAGCTAGTTCGAGAAGGTATTGGGTGAGAAGCAAGTAGGCTCGTGGAAAAGGAGAAATTTTTAGTTGTGATAAGAACACAAATGATACACCACGTGTTTTAATATGAATGGTGGGAAATTTTATTTTTTAAGTTATTAACTTTTTAGCACACATATCTCATCATTTGTTTAGTGACACATGATGTACCATCTCGTGTACCGATCACATTGAAAACGAGACACGGAAAGAAATTAAAAAGCTATTGCTAATTGGTCAATCGACTTCCAAAAAGTCCCAAAGAATGTGACATTTTAAAAGAGACATTATCATATGAGTTCATTTTTTAGTATTTCTACGATTCAAGTGCCATTTTCTTTCCCTTCACTTGGAAAAAAAACAAAAAAACTATGTCTTGTAACGTGACCGTGGTGGAAGTAGTTGGACACCAATGTAGAATTTCTTGACGCACTCATTGCACATTTTATACTTAAAAAATCCACCTTATTAAGTTTTACTCTCTACCTATTATTTCCCTTAATTTGACTTTGCCTAACCAAAGTCTTTTCCCGTTTAAAGGTTCACATCACTCTCTTCTCTTATATATGGTCAATGCATGTTACAAGTAAATACACTAATATTAATATATATCAGATTCTTTCATTTCAATTAGTTAATTATATAACTAATTTCCCTGTAAGATATCAATGAAACTTAACCAATGAAGTATATGGTGTGTTCAGACGGGTTACCCATATTAGGCATTTTAGGTTCTATTTATATTCCTAAATTGGTGATCAAGTGATCACATTCATAGCTAGTGACTGTCGACAACATTGGAGTATAATGTGGTACATTGACACAGGAAACCTAGCTTAACTATAGTTCAACTAGGACAAATCATGAGAAATATCATATTTTTGTATGAAACATTTATTTTCAAAGCTCCGAGAAATTCTTGTATAGGGCTGTCTGAGTTCTCTCTCACAAGAGTCTTTCCCCAATAACAGTTGTAAGCCTCTTGGAATTAGTAAGTTGGTAAGCGTCAGTTATGAACTTGTCATCATTATGTTCGTGAGAGACGGTTTGCTCTGTATTCCTTGATTTTCAGCAAACTTCACCGTCAAGGCCTTTTTGGTCTTGTGTGCATTGAAATGGATGCATGCGGCTGCTTTTCCTTCTTTGTTGGGAGAAATTTTTCTGGGTTCCGGGGTGTTCCCCACAAAATAAAGGATTAACACGTGATCACCACTAATCATCATCCAACATCTGGCAAAGACAATTACCTGAGTTAATACGTTCGGCTTCCCAAAAATATAATCAATCCATTTTGGATCAACTTTATTTCTTATTCCTAATATTTATTATTTCATTTCTCAGATAAGCATTTATTTGATTAAAGAAATAAAAAACCAGAGTTCTGTCCACAGTCCACCACCTCCGCCGTCGCAGCAGCTCTAGGACAAAAGGGAACGCCGGTGAATGCACCAGCTCTTGAGTTGCCGCCGACTATCTCTGTCGAAGTAAGAGTGGGATAAAGAGAGGGAAGAGGAGAAACAATAGTAAGATAGAGTCGCCGATGAAATCGACAACCGGCGATGGAGGTGGATGGTTGCTCTGTGATGGGAGCTCGGGGTCAATGGCGTGGATGGGGCGTGGGGGGCGGCTGTGGTTTTTCTGATTTCCTTTAGCAGCAGGTTGGGATAAATTAGGAAGTTAAACTAAAAAATATAAGAAAACTAATGAAAAGGATTTGAAAACTTTGAGTTTTAATGATAAAGACAAAATAAAGGGTAAAGTGAATAGTACCAGGATTGACTTTTTAGTGTAAAAATGTGATTTTTCGTTAAAATGAACAGTATCGGATGCTTTTCGTTAAAGTTCCCAAAAATATATAGTTGGCATTTTTTTACCTAAAAAGATAAAAAGAAACGTTTAATTTTCTTTGCCAGATGTTGGATGATGATTAGTGGTGACCACGTGTTAATCCTTTATTTGTGGGGAACACCAGCTCACCTAGTGTTCCCGGAACGTAGAAAAATTTCTTGGGCCTCTGGTCCTCATACACTACATTCACACGGTTATTAGAATATTTTTTCATAATGTTAATCAATGTAGTTACATGTAATTAAATTGATAATATTACTGAATTGAGGAGTAAGCTACTCTAAAGAAATGAGGAATAATTTAAACCACAATGTCTGATGTTGTGACATCTGAATAGCTGAGATTTAGAAGCTGAAAATGAAGAGAAAGTTTGACAATGAAATAAGGAAGACTATTACATCATCACATATATGTATATAATTAGGTTGCTTTGAATTTCATACAAGAATTAATCAGCACAGACTAAGAATAATAAGACATCCCTCCTGTTTCCTCCAAACCCCCCCCCCCCGGGCGAGAAATATAAAGTTAAGTTTACTAGTAACATTATTTTAGAAGCACCATAACGCTTATATATAATTTCTATATACCTTAATAACTAATTAAGAGATGGTCACTTTTTTGGACAAATTTTCAAAGTATTTTTTCCAATGTGAAATGGTCAAGGTCCAAATTACTGTTTATGTCCAGAGAGGCTCCCAAGCCGTGCCCAAATTGTTTTCATCCAGAAAACAGCTTGTGTCAATGTTATTAGACTGTTGCTGCTGCAAAATGGCTTGTTCTTTAGACTGTGCCATGTCCATGCAAATTAGGGCAATCAAATTTCCTTGCTGGCATTGCATGTTCACTAGCTCTGCCTGTGTCTTGGCCAGTTGGGCTTGGAGCTCACCGACTTGTTTCTGGAGTTGGAAAATTGCTCCGGCGCAGCCATAAACCGGGTCGTGAATTCTAGCATTGGCTTCGTAAACCATGCTACTCACTGCATCTGCTCTATGAGACTCCGGAATCTCCTGCAAAATTTTCACACATACAACTTTTAAATAAGGGCATGTTTTAAGTACATTGACGGATTGTGAATCTGAATAATTGATAATGTTAATTTTTGAGAACTGTGGTTTAGAAGGAAACTTCGACTCTTTTAAGCAAAACCCAATTTCAAAATATTAATCTTACAACACGCGCGTATACTTTGACAATCATTGAAGAATTTAATAAAGCCAACAAATTCTACTTTAATACATGAAAGTGGAAAAAGTGTTCCTCATGACTTTTTTTATTTTTTTTACAAAATCCCATGATTAATATATGTATTACTTAGTTAGTGCAGTAAATAGAAGATAATGAAATATAAATATAAACTAATTACCTGCAAGAGCTTGATGATGTTGCTAGCTCCAAAGACTCTGTGGGCAATAGTGAACTTGAGGGGCTCAGTAGGAGGGAAGTATGGAGCTAAAACGCACTTCTCCGCACACTTGCGGCGAAGAATCTTGCAGGCGGCGCATGGGCTGAGAATCACAGGTGCCGGTGGCGGTGAAGGAGAGGTCGGAAATGGATTTGTAGCAATATTACTATTAGAAGCATGAGGAGAAAGATAATTAGATAAGTGCTGAGAGTTAGGAAAGGGAAATGATGCAGTACTGGGAGAAGAAGTAGAGGATGGAGAGTAGGAGAATGGAGGTGGAAGTGATGCCGTACTTGTAGTAGTGGTAGCAGTTTTGGCATCGAACTCCATATTTGTTGGTTTTGAGTGAGCTTTTTTTGCTTTAGTTATGAGGTGCTTTGGGTTGGAGTAAAAAAGGCAATGGCTGTGTGCACATATATATAGAAAGACTGAGAAAGGGAAAGCACCAAGCAGTCTGGAAAATAATGCAAAGAGGGAGGGGGTGGGGGTGAATAATACGTCAACGGTGGATAGCATTTGCGACGTTTAGGTAGTGAGATGACGTCATCAGTTTGAAGTCGCCATTTTTTTTTTGGTTCAAGAGTTCAATAAGACCATTAAATTATTGTACCACATTTTCATACCATTTTAGGTGACAAAATTTTCTCTTTTTTTGATAGAGAAAAAAGATATAATAAGCCTATTTTTTGCATATATGGATCCTACATTAATTAATTCATTATTACGAGTAGAAGAAAGCCTTGTTCATATATATGCGCTTCTGCTCTCCAAAACAAGCCTTGTTCATAAATATGACTCAAAAACTGAATTATCTGTTCATATAATAAGCCTATTTTTTAGCATATATATGAACATTAATATAGTTCAAGAGGCGATCTCTAGGTGCAATCAAATTTGTAAATAAACTCTATATCAAGTAGAAGAAAGCCTTGTTCATCATCAGAATCTAGCGTACGTACATATTTTTTGGACTGAGATCATGATGATCGTTCATCCATGGGGACATGGAAATACCTAATTAGGAAAAACCTGCGCATCCACACCGCCGGAGTAATGTAACTGACATCGAAGGGAGCACCAGGTAGTGAAGACAACTCAGCTACATGCTAGGAACTTGTGTAAGTACGTATTCATCAAGGCCGTCTCTGAGATTTTGGGGGCCTTGTGCTAAATTTATAAAAGCGCCCCTCATTAAGATAAGTCTTAAAAAATGTAGGACAATGTATTGACGCTAGAAAACAATCACTTAAATCAAAACAAAGTTTAGCACTCACTGATTGCAAGTTTAAAAATATCATTAATAATAAGTAAAAAGAGCTACAAACATAACGTTCACTAAATAATCAAAAGCAGTTTAATCTTAAACAATCAAACAAGAAAACAAACTTTAAAAACTCTAACTTAAAGTTTCACTTGAATATGTAATATTATTATATAATAATATTGAAAAAATACCGTCTTTTATGGTGTATTATTGGCACTCAAAATATCTTATTGTACTCTAATTTTTTGTATTTAGAAAGAAAAAAAATTACGCTTATAAGGAGTGTAAGATGAGATTTTAAAGTGCTAACAAAATCAATTTTTGAATATAGAACATTATTTCATAACAAAAACAATTTTAAATAAAGAATATTATTACATATAAGTATTAGATGACAAAAATTTTAGGGGCCCTTCAAATTTGAGGTTCTATGCGGCTACACCTTTCGCACCCCCTCAACGCCCCATCGGGTATTCATGCATGTGCTTTAAGTACAGCAGACACTACTAAAATGGCAAGAAAAATAAGCAACAGCGATAAACATCCTATTTCAAGGACATGGATGATGCATTAATAGCCATGTATTAATCATTCAAAACTAACCTACAGAATAGCTAGGTTCAATAACCCTAGATTCCTAGGACCTCTCTGGCTGATGCAATCACAGTTCTTTGGTTACCCTACAATTTATCGGCGGGTTCCCAGCAATATAAGGAAATTGATGCCATATTATATATTCTTGAATTAACTAAAAATAAGATGGCTAGCTATATATAGGAAGTATGTGCAAAAAAGTACTAGATATAAATTACTAATGGGACGTTCTATTTTTTATCACTGTTTCTATGCTAAGAGTATTCATTTTCCTTGTATTTTATTTTAATTCACTAGCTCAGTAATTGAGTCTCTAAACGCTTAAAACATTGTAGCCTATATTTGGTTATAACATATGTACGATGACTTACTTCTAGGGATTTTAGGTAATCAAAATCCTTAAATACTGTTCCCCTAATGTATATAACTATAAGGCTCTTACACTAATTACATAGGTGAGTTTCACTATGCAGTTCATCATATAATATCATCAAATTATTAAGGATGAGTTTCCTCTTTAATATGCATTATTGACTAGGTAGTTAAATACATGCTGCCACAACTGAGATTAGTGGTGGTAAATTAATCAATTGAATTGTTAATGGATATTAAAACCCGTTTAGTTTGATTTTACCTTACATCATAATAACCACTACTAATCTCATATTTATATTATAATGATATTAAATTAAATAAATATTAACAGGTCCTCAGTAACAATTCAATTGGTTGAGTTGACATCTCGACCTGAGACAATATATTTTCTAGACAACCAACTAAACACTCAGCTAATTAAAGTGATGACGTGGCATGGAACTGACAGAGGGTTGACCCCAATTAGCTAGCGATTTGATCGGGTCAGCTGGTTCGATAAAGAATGGGGTGGGAAGCAAGTAGGCTCGTGGGAACAAGAAAAGGATACATGGAAATTAAGAAGTTAAAAAAGCTATAGCTAATTGGTTGATCGATTTCCAAAAAGACCCAAAGAATGTGACACTTTAAAGGAGACATTATCATTTATGTTCGTTTTTCTACGATTCAAGTGCCATTTTCTTTCCCTTCACTTGGAAAAAAAACCTAAGTCTTGTAACGTAGCCGTGGTGGAAATGGTTGGACACCGTAGAATTTCTTGACTCATTGCATACTTTATACCTATATATTCCACTTGAATATGTTTTTGTCTATAACTATTTTATTATCTTAATTTGGCTTTGCCTAACCAAAGTCTTTTCCCGTTTAAAGGTTCACATCACTCTCTTCCTTTATATATGGTCAATGCATGTTACAAGTAAATATACCAATAATAATATATATTATCATATTCTTCCATTTCTAGATATCAATGAAAATTAACCAAAGAAGTAGAGCTCGTTTGGAAGTACTTTTAAAATAATTGAAGCAATTTTGTTGAAATTGCTTTCAGGTTCCAAAAGCACTTTAAGTGCTTTTTGAAATAAGGTGATTCCTACAAGAAGCAGTTAAAGTGATTTTTCAGTATTCACTTGAATTTTTACTAAGGATTAGTTTCAAAAATATTTTCACCAAAAACGCTTTCAGTCATTTTAAAAGCACTTCCAAACGACCCTGTATATGGTGATGTTCCGAAGGGTTATCCATATTAGGCAATTAGGCTCTATAAGTTTGCTCTTTATTTGGAATTTTGGATGTCTTTTGCAGTTGATCTAAAATATAAAAAAATAAAAAAAAAACCTTTTTTTTTTTCTTTTCTAGTTGTGTTGTTTGTGAGCATTGCGATGGTTTTCGAATCAATAATAGTTTATCGCTTATTTTTGAAAAGAGAAAGGAACACAATTAGGATAGATTTGTAACTTATTACCATTTTAAATGGGACCATTGGTACCATTATAAAAACAAATTAACATGTTGTTGGACATGCTTCATGCATGTATCAGAAAGACATGCATACATGTAATTGATTAATTAGATGATGCAAGTCTTCTTCCATTCAGATGCTTATTAATCTTAGGCTTTTTTTTTATTTTTTTTTATCCAAAATGGTCTCTGAAATTTACATAACTCCTCATTTTGGTATCTGAGATTTGAAATCGATAGAATTAGTTGAATAAGGACAAAATGACAAAAATACCCTCAATTTTTGTCAAATCATTTTGGCCTTTTTTTATTAAATTGAGGGTAGTTTTGTCATTTTAATTTTTATTTAATATAACTATTCACAGAAAGACCAAAAGATTGATGGTGGACAATCTCAGAGACCACTTATATTGATTTCAAATCTCACGGACTAAAGTGATGACTTATGCAAATCTCAAGGACAATTTTGGCTAAAAAGCCTTAATCTTATAGGAGTGGATAGGATCATTGTTTTGGAATGCTCCGTCTAGCACCTTCAAGTCCTGTTTAGGTGCTAGGTGGTTGGCACCCAATTAATCTCTATGCATTTGAAAATTAAGAAATGACATTTAGACCTGCTTATGCGCTCGCCTAGCCCGCTTAGGTCACGACTCTCACTTAGACAAAAAATAGATAACTTTAATTTTGCATTTTATTTTTTCAATAAATTGTAAAGGACTTGTTAAATAATAGGATGTACACTCTTTGGTTCCCCATATTTTCAATATGTTAATCTTTATAATTTATATATCATTTTATTTTATAATTCATGTATCCTAATACAATTATCAATTTTTATTTTAAGTATAAGTAGACATTTATTTGTATGTTATATAACAAATTTAATTATAATACCTAGATCCTTGCCTAGACGCCTAAGCATTATACCCCTGCCTACCACCTGACTAATGCCTAACGTCAATTGCGTGTGGACTTTAACCAAAGAAACTAAAATTCTTATTGTTTAATCACCGTTAATTAAACCCGGCACAGAATTGAGATTCCATTATAAATACACTAATGGTATTTGAACAAGTGATCTCTAGAATCCTAGATAAATATACACCCACTGTCTATTATTTCTTAGATCAATAAGAGTCAAATTCCTTTCGACTTAAAAATAAGTTTTTAATAATTAAAGAAGCTACTAAACAAGCAACAAAAAAACTGTAGATGCACTGGTAAACACTATAGATGGTGATTCTTTCAGTGGATTTTTTTTTTCAACTCACACCATTTCGAGTTAAAATTTATTCTTTTTTAGTTTATATAATAATAATAATAATAATGCTTGTAATTAAAAAAAAAAATTAACAAAACACTAAGTAAAATAGGGTGTGAAACAAACATGGCCAAATTCTAGATTATGGTTTGATGAATTATCAAACCACAATATGACATATATACATGTACACACTTACAAGTGCAACAACACTACATAAATAATTTATATGCAACATGAATATATTGTGTGTTGTTGCAGTCCTATTAGATTAGGAATGTAATTGTGTAAATTTTAGCGTATCTAGGGATATCTTGGAATATTATCTAGGGTTAAATGTTATCCTATTAGAGTTGTAATCTTATTAGGGTAAGGATTTAACCTTCCCTACTACTATAAATAAAGGCACAATGGGGTGGAATAGAAGACACCTCGCAATTACACATCTCTCTCTTCTCTCTATGTGCCGCACCCCCTCTCTCTATGGTTTCCATAATTGTTCAGTAAATTATGTCTACAACACGTTATCAGCACGCTCTTGACACTACGCTAAAGAGAGTTTGATCTTCAATCAGGAGAGTATTACGTTTTAATCATTCTTTTTATGATTAATTTATTATTTTATTGAATTGATCTACATGATATTGATTCAATTTAATTTTTCTGTGTTAAACGTGATACAACGCATTGGAGATATAATTTCGGCTTTCCGAGACGGATCTTTTACAAATTCAAAGGCTTTTGTTGTTTTTTGCCAATTAGGTACGCTTAAAATAAAGTAAGATATTTGAAATGACCCTGAATCATGAAAACATTCCCCATGATGCATGAACCCCCTACATTTATATTTACCTTCCAATATATATATATATGTATGTATTGTATATGTTTCACATATTTGTCAATATATATATGTATACGTTTCATGCATTACGCAATTTTTGCTATGTGCAATTTGTGAGTTAAGGAATCGAAAGAAATTAGAAGCAATTAGGGTTTTTCAAACCCAAGAATTTGAAAGAAAAAAAAATTTGGGAATTTACGCCAAAGCTATGAGCCAAGTTGCGTCTAGCTGACCTAAAGCCAAGTCGCGCACCAAACTGAACCACAAACAGTGGCCTTATTTTAGGCTTTGCTATGTACGAAACCCAAAGCCCACACGTTGGGCTTCTGTCATGTGACAAACCAATAGGTAAATGGGTTCGGCCCTTGTTCCAACTGCAAGGCTTCGACTTGTTGCTCTCATATTGGACTAGGTCTGATTGCCTGAGTCTTTGGTGCTGGGTTTCACACCCGCGTCTTATTCCATAAGTTAGTGCGTCATTGGGCCTCTCGTGCATTAGCCCAAAGCCAGAGAATGATGGGCTTTTATTCTTCCACGTTAGTGGTCCGCCTGTAGCAGCCTATGAGTTATTGGGCTATTCTTATCCCCTCGGCCCAAAACTGCAGCAAGCTTGCAACTTGCCCTGTAATGGACTGGGCTGCTTTGCAGCCGTGTCCCCAAGCCCAGTGGCCTCTTATTTGTTGTAGAGCTGTGTGTTGCAGCTAGCCCACACGTACTAGGCTGCATTTTTTTCGTCCCAATGCCATATTTTGGCATCCCCTACTTCTTAACCATACCCAAATATTTTTGGGACATTTTTGGTTAATGATAATAAAGCTATAATTCACTTGTCGCTTGGTCCACCGCCAAGTGAAGCTAATAAGACCAACACGTCATTATTTTGCTTCCATAATCGAACCTGTATGGTCCCGATCTATTGAATTAATTAAAAGTGACCAGTAGTCTATTAATCTGACAAGAAATCCAAAATTATTGACTTGAATATCACTTTTGGACATTAACGATTCAATAATTTATTTTCTTCTTTGAACAGTTGACATCCTTTCATAGTCCAAGCGCTCACACTTGAGTTCCCAAAGCAACTCAAATCCACTACACTTAAATCAGCATATTGTGTTATATGTTCTTGCAGGAACCTCTCTTTTATGAACTAACCGTTCATAAACTAAATTGAACTTGTATTTTCAAATTTAGTGCCTTTGAAACCCAACGTTTTTCATAAAAACCATGTCTTAGAACTCGAATGTTCTAACTTTGATGCTCATGGATGTTTTATTGTCCATAGCATTATTCACAATCTTGTTCCCTCTATTCAGTGGATTGTCAAACCGTCACAAGTTTGATTTTCCTGATTTAGACGATACTAATAGAAACCACTTTATATGTGGTACAAGACGTGAATCTCCACTTGACTATCAAGTAGCTGAGAAACCATTGTAGCCAACAATGGCATGGAAGAGTTGAATAAGCCTCCGCCATGATCTTCATTCGAAAACTTATGCTCGAAGCATTACCCACGGAAGTACCTCTCGAATGAGGATTCCATGGCTCTTTGGCTCACTCCTATGAACCGTCTAATTATGAAAGACATTGCTTGAAGCACACCATGATTACATCCATGAATGAGTACAATTTTGAAGTTCATAAATCTGATCGAATTTTGATTGGAGAATATTTTTCTCGTCCTTCCATGTTTTTGACTAGCTCTTGAAGCAACAGTGTAGAAATCAAAAGTTTACCAAATTCTTGAATCTGATTACTACCACAAATGTGATAAAAAGGTATAGACCCAGCTTCGGCTAGAGTCTACCAAATAATATAGACCTAGTTATGCTGGAGTTTACCGAATGACTCAACTTAGTTTTGTTAAAGCCTACCAAATGGTGGTGCCCTGCTTCGGTAGGGGTGCATCAAATAACATGTTTTGCTTCGACAGAGGTGCATCGAACGGTATTGCTCTACTTCGGCAGAGGCCTTCCGAACAGACCCTTCCAGCTTCAGCTAAAGCCTATGAACCCAAGTCTGGTCTCTTTCTCACGATCCAACTTCGAGTTTGTTTTTATAACCTATGGTAGAATCAGGGTTTACCAAGGTGTGGCATCATGCCCAAAGCATGATCCTTGACACCTTATACCTAAAACTTCAAGAATAAGGGATAATATTTCCAAATCTTAACCTTGCAGAATCTACTTCTGTATTGATGGAATGGATGATTGATTATGCACTTGTTTGTGCCTCTACCAATGTTGTTGATGAGTACCATTCTAGTAGTCAATATGAGAGAATAATTTTGCTCTACTAAACACCGTTGGAAAAGCAGACTTTTGACATGGATGGCCTTGTTGGCCAAATCCCATTAGTAAACCATTTACTTTGTGAACACTTTTCCTTGTTCTTAGATTCAAGTTTGGTGTATGTTTTAGTTATGGATAATCTTATTGATATTGTCCTCGAATATGAGTTAATTGAATCATGTTTCTTGTATACATGTGACCGAATTCAATTAAACACATGATTAGGTACGAATGTGAGAAAGTTAGTTTTCTGGATGGATGCGATACTACGCACACTAACTTTATACCTAAATCACACATTTAGCAACAACTTCAGGTTCATCCAACTTGATTAAGAGCATTGGCATACTCATCGTTGTATGAATGGTAAAAAAATTAACATTTAAAAGACCTTATATTCTTCTTATTCTGGAAGAACGTCGTTGGGTCTTAAGGATATTCGAGAGAACAATGCTCATGAATGAAATCACTAAAGAAAATAGAGTGGAATATATTTGCACCACTCCAAAAATGAGCATAATACTTTGATTTGGGGCCAATGGGTTGTTTCCTAGCTGAGAACACACCACATGTGGTCGGCTTAGAACCTGGTGATTGAGCATTTTACTTGCTTTGGCACGACCATTTAGGTCATTTAGGTCAAACAATGATGTTACGACGCATCTCCTTACCTGAAGTAAGGATCATGTGCTTACAAGCACACTTTGCCAAGCCCGTTCATTTAGGAAATTTAATTTCTAAATCATCCCTCGAAAAGACATGAAATCACCTTCTTTTCACAATGGATTCAAGGGAATATATGTGGACTAATCCAACCAAAATGCAGACCATATAAATACTTATGGTTTTGGTTGATGAATCGACAAACTGGTCACATGTTTGTCCACACACATTGCTGCTAAACCTCATTGCCAATTTTAAGGGTTTACCACCCTACTTATCCTATAAAGTCTGGAAGATTGGATAATGCCTGAGAGTTTATATCGACGATTTTCGATAAGTATTGCACTTCTTTTGGGTTTATAATTGAACGTCGAATTCTCATGTTCACCCTAAATATCCTCGCATAGTGATCATAAAGTGCAATTTAAATGATCGCCCGGACCTTAGTGAATGTACCAAGTTTTTGGTTTCTGCCTAGGGCTATGCAATCTTGTACGCAGCTATGTGGGTTCACCCTGAGGCCCATTGCCACCCAACCATTTTCGACGTTACAGTTGGTTATTGGGTATGAACCTAAAGCTTCGTATTTATGCATTTTAGGTGTGCATTCCATGTGCCAAGTTGCGTTGCCTCAACGTACCAATATGGGTCCTCAAAATAAGGATGTGAATCTTTGTCGATTACGATTCTCCTTCACACTAGCTCCCTTAGAGCCTTTGCATGCGATCTTTTTATCGCTCATTTATGGATTGTCACTTCAATAAGACAGTATACCCCCTGTTAGAATGTCAATGTTCATGTAGAATGATGCAAATTTGCGTGGACGTTGCCCACTATGCCTTATCTCGATCCCCATATCGCACAAGTGTGATAAGCAAGTGCAATGAATTCTAGCTTTCAAAATGTTACTCTAGATGCATTCCTGTGATCTAGCTAAAGTGGCGAGAGTATATGCCAGCTGCAAACATGCCTGCAAGGACATACGTTCTTAAAGGACGTCAAATCAACATTCTTGAATGGTGTGTCGCCTCTGTTGGACAGTTTGGCCGCCCTTGTTGGACGGTTCGGTACACCGGTGGATAGCCAATCAATCTGTCTTGGCCTAAAGCACGACAGATCACTTAGTTCATAAGATTCATTTCCCTAGAAGAGGAAGGTCATGGCACAACAATGAATCTATACTCGATCGTTGTCTCAAATCATTTTCATCTCATGAGATTAATCCGGATTACTCCCGAGACTTGAAGTTCTTGGTCCAGTATACTAGTTTGGATGAGTTAATGAAATTGAAATGAGATTATCATCGATGATGTTTTCACTTATGTCGTAGCTACCGACTTAAATGAAAGCGACGATATCGAATTGTGTTCCTTGATTAATGACAACATAGAATTAATTGGACAATAGAAATTACAATCCAGGTTAAATTCCTTACCAAACTGTGTTTTGGACCTATCTGTAACACTCCGCCCCCGAAAGACTAATTTAAGGGAATATTATCGGTGATAGGCCCAAACTAAACTCTTGTTTAGTTAACTACCATTAATCTCGATTCACTGCTTCAATTTCCTAATCCCTCACATTAAAATTTATGGCCAACATTTGATTTCCATAACATAAGGTTAAAACTCAAGTTATTGACCAAATTCCCTTTTCTTAGTACAATTTCTCAATTAACGAATTTTCTCGATTATTTAACTACCACCTATCGTGATTCTTTAATTTAACGCCTTGTTTCCATCTATGATCCGTAATTATAATTTTCATACCAAACATGATATTATATTCTCTTTGTCACCATTTTCTTTTATAAATTAGTTCCCATTCTAAAAATTTTATTCTCGAATTATTTAAGGTTGCATCTAAACTTGTTAGACTGCCTACGTACCTGTGAGCGAGATCAGGCATTTCGTAGTTCACCATTCCACTTCGTAACTCATTTATGTTCGACATTTAGTGACCAACAATCATTAACTAGGTCCAAACAAATGAATCGCACCAAATGCATATTAAATATGGACTAAAAACATCATAATTAGCATGAAAAAGACAGCGTCGGCCCATTGGCCATGCACCACTGCCATGACTCGCAGGAAAATTCAACTATTTCCTGACGATGTTTTTTTCCCAATTTCAAGGTCAAATCTCATGATTTTTGGGGTGTAATAGGAAGAGGGAAGGTCATGGAAGGTTTTCCAAGTGGTGGTTTGATGTGATTTGCCGGAAAAATGGGCGAAAACCCATCGAAAAAGGCAAGGAAACCGACCGGGTCGGGTCACCAAGTTGTGGGTTAAGGATCCCTCGTTTCCCCTTTCACTCATTTACCCTCCTTTCTTTTCTCTCTGATTGGTCACTCTCCTCCCTTATCCTTCCTTCTTTTTCTCCTTTCTAACATTTCCTTTCCATCACAGCCGTCAATCTTTTTTTTTTTCTTTCGTCCCAGCCACACACGTGGCAGACGCATTGGCTCTAGATTTTCTAGAGCCGTCTAAAATGAAGTAAAATTACTTCGTTAATATACGCATTGGCTCTAGATTTCTCTTTGATTGGTCACTCTCCTCCCTGACTTTAAACGTTAATAACTTCTTCGTTATAACTCCGTTTCACGAACGGTTTGAGCCTACGCGTTTGTGAGATCGAGCTCTATTCAAAAATATAATTGTGACCTCTAAAGGTCTACAAATTTTAAATAATTATTTTCCGAACTTCAACTTAGTAACTAGTTTAATTAAATTCTAAATTCAAATAAATTAATATAAATTCTCCAAAAATAATATAAAATCTCAATAATGCAAAAATATAAATTGTGACCTCTAAAGGTCTACGGATTTTAAATAATTATTTTCCAAACTTAATACGTAAATTATAATAGTCTTCGGAAACAAAACTTTAAAAGTTCTCAATTCAACTTTTCACAACCATAAATTGATTTATTCAATTTTCTCCACATATTTATATATTTGACTTTTCAGGGTATCACATTCACCCCCCCCCCCCGGTTAAAATAAATCTCGTCCCTGAGATTTCAACCATCGAGTTACGAAAAAGAATTAGAATTATTTCCACCACTCCTTTAATGGTGAATAAAATCATAATCTCAATCAGGCTCCAAAAATAAGCAACCAATGAATAATAATCGTGATTCTCACCCACATTCAAAGATTCCCAGCTACATTCATTGATAGAATAAATATCATAATTTCTAGCCATATACCTTGGCAAAAATACTATCAAACATCAAGCCATAATTCTCGTTGGCTAAATAAATACTAGAACATCAAACCACATCTACCATTGGCTAGATAAAAACTAGCATAATAACCACAAAGATCATAAATTTCAAGCCAAACCACTAAAATTGACAAATCAATTAGCAAAAACCCCAACCAAAATCATTGGAATTTCAAACATCATTACTCACCACTATATTAAAATAAAGATTTGCAATTTTCGTTACCATGGAATGAAATCAAAATCTCATTCTATGATTTCCTTCATTTCCGCAATTTACTTAATTACCCATAGCAAAATTAAAAACCTTATCTTTTCTCTTTTATTTTCCCTTCCCGTTGTTTAATGAATGGACATGGGAACCAAATTTACTTAATTTCCTTCATGTTCTTGAACTCTGTCTAGAAGAGCTTCCCACACATGAGCATGAACTAGACAGAGAGCTCCAAAAACTATTCAAGGACAACTAAACGCCCTAATTATAAAGAAACCAATGCTTGAAATTAAACATGCATCAACCAATCAAGGGCACCCATTGAACTTGAGAATATGTTCATCTATTGCATTTGAACTTGGGGCATCTAGGATTACGTACACATGACATGCGTTTTGTTATTAACCATCTGTACAGATAATACAAAATATTTCTCTAACAAAATCCAAACAATGCAAATGTAGGCACAATCATATTAATTAGAGTAAATGTTCTTCTTTATGCATTTGAGTTTAAATTTTCATTTCCGTAATGTATATTTGATTAAAGTGTCAAATATCCTTCACGTTGAGAAGAAAATAAAAAGAAGTAAAAGAGCATAAGGCTTGTGCAATCCCAAGCCCCAAAAAATTTGGTCGTGACATCACATAATGCACTTTGATATGTCAAGAGGCAACAAATTGTGCAGAAAATAGAGCATCAATGAATCTTTTTAAACTAGTAGTGGTCCAATTATTTTCGCTCTCATTGGCAAAATCAAATGTCAAATTTCAAGCCATGACTATCGTGGCTAACAAAATATCAGAATTTCACGCCATAATTCGTTAATGGCAAACCAAACCAATCAAATTTGTAATTTATAAACTTTCCCCGTCAATTCTCTTCCTCAAACATAAAACTCAACTAGGAAAACGTTTATATTAACGAACTCGAAATCTCATTCCATACGAAATTCATGTCCACCAATAATAAATGAAGAAATCTTTATGATCTTTTCACCATTCCAAATATAATGATCAACCATAATCACATTTTATAATTTTATTCCCATTCGATAAATCATCCTGACTTTAATAAATACTAAAATTTCCAACCACAATTATCATTGGCCAAAATTTTAAAATTTCTAGCCACACTTATCATTGTCAAAACAATGATTTCACCACAATTTTCTTTTATCTCAATCAGTGACTAATAGGCTGGAAAAAATTGTAATATACCTGGCCAATACTCATCACATATTCTTATTACTTCAATAATTCATTCTCACAGCCCACACATGAAGCTTTTCTCTCGAAAACACTTGGTCCTTATGCCCATTCAATCACTTTTCCACATTCTATGGGTTATTTCGCCTAAATCCACATCCACGGGCTTCTTTTCCGCCCAATCAACATCCACGAGCTTATTTTCCGCCAAAATCAACATCCACGAGCTTTTTTGTCCAAATCAACATCCACGGGCTTTTTCACCAAAATCACACATCCACATGCTTCTTTTTGCCTAAATCAACATTCCTCCCATTCCACGGGCTATCACGCCCAAATTCAACATTTCTCAATTGCACAGGCATTATACAACTTTCCCAAATACTTGTCACAATTTCACCATCATCTTAATATTCAAATTTCCATATTGCATAACATAATATCAATCCAATTCACTTCATTTCATGATGATTCACGATATCTATATTCCACATAACTTCCTCATTATTCAAAGAACTTAGAGAATAATGCAATATCAATGCAAATAATAATTCCTACTATCGGAATTTCATAATCACAATGGAAATTGCACCACTAACACAATGCAAATCATATATGTATCTCATATATATATGTCACATGAATGCCACTTTATTCACAAAATTTTTAAAATCATGCAACCACATTTCATATCATAATTCACACCAACAAGATCTCGAGAATCATGCATATTATAGAACATGATCATTTGCTCTGATACCATTTTGTAACACCCCACCCCCGAAATACTAATTTCAGGGAATATTATCACTGATTGGCCCAAACTAAACTCTTGTTTAGTTAACTACCATTAATCCCGACTCACTGCTTCAATTTCCTAATCCCTCACATTAAAATTTATGGCCAACATTTGATTTCCATAACATAAGGTTAAAACTCAAGTTATTGACCAAATTCCCTTTTCTTAGTACAATTTCTCAATTAACGAATTTTCTCAATTATTTAACTACCACCTATCGTGATTCTTTAATTAAACGCCTTGTTTCCATCCATGATCCATAATTATAATTTTCATACCAAACATGATATTATTTTCTCACTTTGTCACCATTTTCTTTTACAAATCAGTTCCCATTCTAAAAATTTTATTCTCGAATTATTAAGGTTGCATCTAAACTTGTTACACTGCCTACGTACCCTTAAGTGGAATCAAGCATTTTGTAGTTCACCATTCCACTTCTAACTCATTTATGTTCAACATTTAGTGACCAAAAATCTTTTACTAGGTCCAAACAAATGAATCACACCAAATTCATGTTAAATATGGACTCAGAACATCAAAATTGGCATGAAAAAGACAGCGTCGGCCCACTGGCCACGCGCTGTCACCTTGACTCGTTGAAAAATTCAACTATTTCTCGGCGGTGCGTTTTCCCAATTTCAAGGTCAAATCTTATGATTTTTGGGGTGTAATAGGAATAGGGAAGGTCATGGAGGGTTTTTAAGTGGTGGTTTGATGTGATTCGCCGGAAAAATGGACAAAAACTCGTCTTAAAAGGCAAGAAAACCGACCGGGTCGAGCTACCAAGTCGCGGGTCGGGGATCCCTCGTTTCCCCTTTCTCTCCTTTCCCCTCATTTATTTTCTCTCTGATTGGTCACCCTCCTCCCTTCTCCTTCCTTCATTTTCTCCTTTCTAACCTTTCCTTTCCATCATAGCCGTCAATCTTTTTTTTTTTCTTTCATCCTAGTCACACACGTAGCCTTCTAAAATGAAGTAAAATTACTAAAATAACTTTGAGTTTAAACGTTAATAACTTCTTCGTTATAACTCCGTTTCACGAATGGTTTGCGCCTACGGGTTCGTGAGATCGAGCTCTATTCAAAAATATAAACCGTGTCCTCTAAAGGTCTACGAATTTTAAATAATTATTTTCCAAACTTCAACTTAGTAACTAGTTTAATTAAAATTCTAAATTCAAATAAATTAATATAAATTCTCCAAAAATAATATAAAATCTCAATAATCCAAAAATGTAAATTGTGACCTCTAAAGGTCTACGGATTTTAAATAATTATTTTCCAAACTTAATACGTAAATTATAAAAGTATCTGGAAACAAAACTTTAAAAGTTCTCAATTCAACTTTTCACAGCCATAAATTGGTTTATTTTCGATTTTCTCCACATATTCATATATTTGACTTTGTAAAGAGGTCGCACTTGGTGCGATGACAAGTGCCTTCGCTCATGAGCGGTAGGTCTCGGGTTCGAGACTTGGGAGCAGCCTCTCCATAAATGGGGGTAAGGCTAGCCGACATTCACCTCTCCCAGACCCTGAGTAAAGCGGGAGCCTTGTGCACTGGGTACGACCTTTATTCATATATTTGACTTTTTAGGGTATCACACTATCGTTTCTACACTGCCTAAGGTAACCTTGTTGTGTTACAAGTAGGAAATGAAGTGTAATGAGATGAACGAAATAATGTGCTATGATGCACGCCTTACGACGCAAGGTTTCTCTCAAGCACTTTGTGATTGACATCAGCATTATGAAATGTGGTTAGTGTTTCTCCAAGAGGATAATAATACGGAGATTAACATGTTAGTTCCAGAAGAATTACATGGACTGGTTCAAATAATTCCAAACCATGAAACACCTTTTTAGCTGTTTGAGGCGTTCACTAACGGATTGAAGCAATTCGACGGATATGGTATACCCATCTAAGTGATTGTTTGATCAGTCAGGGATATGAATAAATGCCCTAGCATGTTAAACTATGAAGTCTTATTTCAAATTGCTAGAGTTATAGTTTATGACAAATGACATGAATCTCACTAAGACTCGAGAAAAGCTTGAGAAAACTGCCTCGCACCTGAAGATAGAATTTAAGATGAAGGATATTGGGAAAACTCGTTTATGCCTTGACCTGAAGTTCAAGTGTTGTTTTGACGGTACTTTGGTCTACCAGTCGAACTACACTATGAAGGTGTTACCTTTGAGTATACATATGATCTTCCATACTCTATATGCAAATGAGATCCTTGAAAAGGTTATGCAATTCAAAATTCCATATCTGAGTTTAACTTTGCGCTTCGCTATACTTAGCTCATTGTATTAGGAAGGACATCTCATTCACTATTGATCTGTTGGTAAAGATGCAGCACTGCGCCTACTTGTAACCATTGAATTGGTATTAAAAACGTTTTTTTGCTACCTTGAAAGGTACTACAGAATTGGGCTAATACCACCACATCTTGAGTGGATCCGACCCATTTGATTCGAAATGATGTTTGCCTTGTTTGTTATGCCGACGTTGGTTACTTATCAGATTCGCACAAGGTAAATCCCCGAATGTTTATGTCTTTACCGTTAGGGATATCACAATATCTTGGAGGTCCACAATATGACCTTAGTTGTGAAATCTTCGAATCATTCCAAGACGCACCTCACTTCACTACACCATACGTGAGACATGGTTAGGATTTCTTGTTGAGCATATTCAAAGTACTTGCTGTTTTTCATCCATCGTTGAGTCCCGACGACAACCAATGAAGACTATGCCACATGTATCCACTCGACCAAGACATGATACATCAACGACATCAATGCCAAAACATATTGCATCTACATCACATTAGCAAGGCATCAGGAGATTGAAGTCATGCAAGCCGATCCTAGACAACCTTGCCGACCTCTACACGACGTCACTGTCAAAGTCAACATTCCAGAAGCTTGTCCAAGGAATTGGTATGCCTAACTATTCATATGCAATGCTTGTAGTTCTCATTTGGAAGTTTTGTCAAACTCAGAGGGAGTATCCAGAAGTATACTCACTTGATCTTAATGTACTCTTTTTCCCTACAACTATGAGCATTTTTCCCACTGGGTTTTTGCTGCCTAACTAGGTTTTGACGAGGCACCCATTCTGGTCTGGTCATACATTTGTGAGCTCTTCTACTAGCGTCCAGAAGATGTATAGTTTCAACTTAATGCAACTTCTCACTTTTCTCCTTAGTCTATGGGTTTTTATCCTACCTTGGGTTTTACCTTAGCAAGGTTTTGTGAGTTTTACCTTTTATGCATTCTTCCGTTGATTTGAGGCTCGTATTCGCTCATTATGCCTACAACTTCATCAATTGTACTTGCTTCATCGCTGAAGACCTGATGCGCCCCTTAGTTGAGTATTTACACACTCAAGAGAGAGTGTTACAGTCCTATTAGATTAAGAATGTGATTGTGTAAATCCTATTATAGCTAGGAATATCTTGGAATATTTTCTAGGTTTAGATATTATCCTATTAGAGTTGTAATCCTATTAGGGTTATGATTTAACATTCTCTACTACTATAAATAAAGGCACAATGAGGTAGAATAAAAAACACATCACAATTACATCTCTCTCTTCTTTCTATGTGCCACACCCCTATCTCTATGATATTCAGAATTATTCAGTAAATTATGCCTATAATACGTGTTTTTTTTTTTCTCTATCTCATAATTAATAGTCGCTTTATGCAAATAATTAGACCAAATAATATTCTATTCAACACGATTATGCACACAAAACGTGTTTTCATCTGCTTTACTTTTCTTTTTGTTGTTAGATATATGCTTTTGCTTCAATAATATCCACTAATCATTATGTTCCTAAAATTTGTACAACTTAATCACTGACTGATTAATTTGGACCCCTTCCCCAAGACAATAATATTCCCTCTTCATATAATATTAATTAATTTATGAAAAATGTTAAGTGAGATTTTCTGTCACCTTATAATTTAATGTTAATTCTAGTGACAATATTACAAAATATTATGTAAAAAAACATGAGGTGATAGAGAGTCTATAGAAAATCTCACTTTTGAGAAAGTTTCTTAGCATTTTTCTTAATTTATTTTCCATGCAAATTAATTAAGCAAGCATTTGTAAGATTTGGATCAGATAAACATATGTGGAATTTGCAGACTGTCATCCATTTGTTCATAAGAAGCAATGGAACAAAGTTACAAGGTCCACGCGTTGGTTGCTTTGCTTTGTTGAACTATGATGTGTCATATCTGTCATTTCCGTCATGCATGGGTAGGGTTTCCCCAATAATATTCCCACAGCTTTCTTAGTTTCTAATTTATTAATCTTGGTGATCTGCAAACGTAGGTTCAGAGACCATCGATCAGCCTTTACATTGTCTTTTGGAAAGGAGATATGTTATTCGCTGGATGTAATACGTGAGCAACCACTGATATGAGTGATCCTTCGTTTATCTTACACTACTTTTGGCTAGCTGTAACCCTATATGACAGATTATTGTGTGTGATTGTATGTGATGTTATTCAACTATCCAAATTATAGCACGTGTACACTTAACGCATTCTTACCTAATAAAATTGGACATTGAGATTATTTTGATTCTTCAAATTCATGCGTTCATTAAAACATGGATGATTCATTTCAGTTATGAAATAAGAAAAGTGAGTTTTTTTTATTTTTTATTTTTAGAATTGTAATCAAATAATGAAAAAATCATGAATTCGATCAACCAGGTAGGAGGATTAAAGTATAAACTATGTTGACATTTCACGTAAATAGTGACTGCCACAGTCAAACAAAAATATTTCATAACGGATATCCCATTGAATGTGTTGTTAGGTCATCTCAGGCCATGGACTAGACCACTTTTAACCTGAATTTGTACAAAAGTCATCTTTAGCCAAAGACCAAAATGAATCTACTAAAAAGAATTAGGTTAAATTTATCTAGAGCTAGCGGCATATAGTAAGTTGAGTCTCCTCGATGATACCCAACATGTGCATCCCAAGCCAAAATAAAATATTTAGCTCTGCATGGTTAGAGATGAAAAAATTTGGCCCTACAAATATTCTTTAAAATATTAATTTTGAGAGGCTAACACATAGCCAACGACAACGTTTAACCCTGGAGAATGCAAACCATAGTATCATGTCCATAGTTGAATATAGTTGGTCAAATTTATTCCAAGTTTGCTAGATCATATGCAATGGTGGCAGTACTTGCCGCACGATCCAGAGATGCAAATTTGTTCAGAAGAAAATTTTGATATGTGGAATACACCCTTTCCTAATATGTGTTTGAGTTGGATGCCACTTCACCTACCCCAACTCAAACACTCTCTTTCAGAGGTTGAGGTCAGAACTCAGAAGCCAATTTGCGGTTGTAGATAAATGATAAGTCCACCTGGTCTTGAGACTTTCATGGTTTCATACTGGGGAGAGGCTTCTGGCTTCTGGCTTCTGGCTGGCTTCTGGCTTCTTGCTTCTGCCTTTTGGGGTTCATGGGCTTCAGAAAACCAAAGAAAAAGCACTGTTTTATGTCATTGGTGTGTCTACTTTTTAAAATTTTTGATTAAACTAGTACTGCAAGCCCTTTTAATTTCTAAACGGGACAACATGGTGCCTGAAACTGCAAACAGGATATGCATAACAATGTCTGATAAAGTTGGAATATGTGTGTGTGTGTGTGTGTATAAACATACATGTCTGAATTTACAGTAGTGATTATCTTGTACATACGCTAACGATGGAGAAATTCTTGATTGAGGGTTACAGTTTGTATACATAGCTTGATCACGTGAGGAGAGACGAGATATAATGATGCTATGACCATTTCACGTAGCCTTGGTGCAACGCAAATGTTGTTCCTTTGTGACCAAAAGTTACTCACGAGTTCAAGTTGTGAAAATAGCTTCTTTGTAAAGCAAAGGTAAGACTGCGTACGATAGATGTTCATCTCTTGACTCTCGCAAAGCGGTGAGCCTTGTTGGCTTGGAATTGCCCTTTTATCAACATGGTGATGTAAAAACCAATCTGACAAAAAAAAGAAGGTGTTACACGCACACCCCCTGTTCATTTTTCTCTTTTGGTCTTCTTAAATTCATACAATCACACAACGGAAAATTGAAAAGAGTGGGTGTACAAGGAGTTAAAAAAAGATGGTGCGAAAAAAAATTGCCACTCACCAAAAGTGGCTTTATATTGTTGCATTAGATTTACAAAGATTCAAAATTTAGTGGCATATTAACATAACATCGGTTACTAGTGTAGATAAAGTTGCAAATCTAAATCCAACAGAAAAATCTAGCAATTAATTGTTTCATTAACTAAAATGTACGCCAATAAATGATGATTGATGGGAAATCAAAAGCTAACACAATTTTAGTGAGGTTTTTGCTTTATCATTCAAGAGGAATTTAAATAATTGGAGACAAAATCAAACTTTTAAAAAGTTTAATAAGCTTTTGCTTTATGAAAAACTAAAGAAAATGACTTGAAAACTTTGAGTTTTAACGATAATAACAAAATAAAGGATAAAGTGAATAGTACTAGGATTGACTTTTTAGTGTAAAAATATGGTTTTTTGTTAAATTAAATAGTACCAGGAGCTTTTCGTTAAAGTTCCGTTTGCTTTATCATATTGCAAAAATGAACTATAAAATTTTATATTTGCTACAGTATACCGATATATATAATTCTTAGTAAATATGTTAGTAAATCCTGAAAAAAGCATGTAAAGTGCTTCTTGAAAGAAACACATAATTAGTGCTTCTCGTAGAAAGCACTTAAAGTACTTTTGGAATTCAAAAATATTTTCTCTAAAAGCGCTTTCAATCATTTTAAAAGCACATATAAACGAACACTAAAGCTTTTACTTAATGGTTAGGTAGGAATACAACTTTTGACAAATGTAGACATTTTTTCTGTAATATTTTTTAAAGTGATTTTTATACATTTTTCCCCTTGCATACCCGTGTTTATTTATGTTTTAAAGGAAAAACTAATGAAAAAGGCTTGAAAACTTTGAGTTTTAATGATAAGGACAAAATAAAGGGTAAAGTGAATAGTACCAGGATTGACTTTTTAGTGTAAAAATGTGGTTTTTCGTTAAAGTGAACAGTACCGGGTGCTTTTCGTTAAAGTTCCCTTTTTTTAATACAAATGATATTGCTATTCCAAATTATTATGACCAGACTATTTGTGTCACCCCGTTATTCTTAATTTTCTTTTTAATTTCAACTAAATTTGAATAAGTTGATATACATGCTCAATTGCAAAGTTTTATAATTTTAGTCAAGGGCAACCGGTAATAATATATCCATCGGTATTTTCATAATTTGCATATTGATATTTTAAACACTGGAATCAAATGACAAAAATAAAGATTGGGCATGAGATTATGGGCGTGTGAAAATCAAATTTTTTCTTTTTTTGGCCGTTACAAAGAAAATGATTTTCTGCTAAGTGGTAACAATGTATAAAGTTTGACATCAGCCTAGTGTTGGAAGGTCGATAAGAGAAGTGTCTTTATATTCGGGGTTCGTTTTATTTTTTTAAGATAAAAATGGAACAATTGGTGGCAAATCACGGTTATCCACTTTTCTGGCCCCGAAGAAGCTATAGAAATGTCACCTTGCCTGTGACTATAGTCAAGTAGACTCACAAACTCAAAATGTTCTACATTAGGGTTGGGTAAAGCTGAAATTTCTAAACAAAAATTTATAAAGGTATTGATTTTCAGAATCTCGTTTTCTTTTTCGCACTCCTCCCTCGTTTTTATAATGAAAAACTCCATTTCTCCAACACATTAGAGAAATGCAAAACTAGAGGTTATGGGATAATACCAGCATCCTTCATAATCTTTATTGAATTTCTTTCTTTTCTCATCATCCAAACACTTAATTTACACGGCGGGATATTTTCAGGAAGATATAAAAGACAGTTCATCTATAATACAGAGAGAGCAATGGCATATAAATACAATCATGCAGCTTACAGCTCTCTTCCTTTCATCATTGACAACTTTTAAAGCACAAATTGTACCAGAAATTGCAGGGATCCTCGCGAAAGTGAGGTGACACTTTTGTGGAGCGCTCAGTCCTAACGCAATGCATCTGAACTCATATAGTCTAATCCATTTCTAACACGCGTATGCGATGGATAATGTATCTTTCATCCCCTCATTGACCATGGCTTTTCCTTCTTTCTGAAGAGGAATGGGGTTGGAAGTCTGGCTGTCGAGGAGAATTACTCTTTGATGCTGAATCGCTGATAGTATGACACATGCTGTAACCCGCAGACTGCGTTTCCCTTGTTCCGCAAACCTTAGGAATATCGCCACTGTCAAGGTCGTACCCAGTGCACAAGGCTCCCACTTTACGCAGGGTCTGGGAGAGGTGAATGTCGGCTAGCCTTACCCCCATTTTATAGAGAGGCTGCTCCCAAGTCTCGAACCCGAGACCTACCGCTCATGGGCGAAGGCACTTGCCATCGCACCAAGTGCGACCTCTATTGCCACTGTCAAGAATGATAGAAAAAAACTCTATCTTGTCCGAAAGGGCTAAGAAAGATGCAATATGACACCCAGCACTTCTTAAACATTACGATCTGTTCTAAGGGAAACTTTCCCTTGTACTACACTGTAGGCTGATGTGGAACCTTACCACCTTCATTCTTCCCTCTATCATTCTCAAATATAGAACAAATTTGAAAGAAAAATGAACTTGATTCTTTACATCTTGCAGATTATTGCTAACCTCATGAACCCGTTTCTCCTCGCATCAGCCATAAGAAATGCCTTTCAAGAAAGCTAGTCCCACTTTTAGCTGCCGACTCCCAATTTCGGTCTCAGAATGGAGGATAAGATTTCCATGCCCTGCCTTTACTTAAACACCACCAAACCTCAAATTTAATGGCATGGACAAAGAAACGTTGCTCATTTCACGTGAACTGTTTTCTTTTGTTTAAGGAACCTGCGACATTCAACAAATGTCAAACTTAATTTTATCTTAGATCAGCACTCATCAATAAAACCATCAGCAGATTGTAAAACAAATCTTCCTTTACCAATTTGAATTTACTCCAGCTGCATGTCCAAAAAGAATAAAAAGATTAGCAAATAATATTGTTGCCGATGTCCCTTGGCTTCTTCATTACTGCAAAACGTTAAACAGCACTCGGTTCCGAGACAAAAAGTGATGTTCTTTTGTGTTTTCAAAATAGATGGAAAGTGACATTTTGCATAGTTACTAAGAAATTTCATTCTTCTAAGCATCTACAAACTGGATCATACTGTCAATATTTCTATGTTCTTCTAGCTAACCCTTTTGAACTAAGTGAGATTGTATGAGAATTAAACTTGAAACCGGAGTCTATGAGACAATTAGATAAACATGAAAAGATAAGAAAACAAAAGGTTGTACCTGGTCCAGTTGTTGCCCAATTCAAATAGAACGTGTAGGCAAGGCTTGGGCACTCTGACATTGTCAAAAATAGCCTAAGGTGTCACTACAGCTTAACAGCTTTTGATATGCTTTTTCGCCTCTTAATCAGCCCATTCATCAAATTAATGTAAACATCTTTATTTAACGTCATGCCTTTCTGCATTGACTCTTCCAAAATGTGCATTGCATCCTTATATTTACCTTGAAAGCAACACTCAATGATTTTCTCTGAATAGGCTCCTGTGCTTGAATCATATTCAACTGAAGATTCGGCCACTCCATTTTTAACCTTCTCCAATTCTGGGGGCCAATCAGGTAACTTTCCCATATCAATCATTTTCAAAATAAATTCTTCTGCTTCCTTAATCCTACCAGTATCGGTAAGTGCACCCAGAATGGCAGTGTATGTATACTGGTCTGGTGCTAATTTCTTTTCTTCCATTTCCGAAAAAAGAGCAAAAACATCATCAAACCTTCCTTCTTTGCAAAGGCTTGATATCAATGTGTTGTAAGTAACTGCATCAATGTCTTTCCCTTTCGAAATCCATGTGTTAAAAAGCTTAAGAGCTTTTTCTAACATACCCTCTCTACATAGCCCACAAAGAAGAATATTACATGTATAGACATCTGGCTTGAATGATTTCTCAACCATTTTGTTGTGGAACTGAAATGCTTTCTCAACATTCCCCTCACGGCAGTAACCATGAATTATTGTGTTGTATGTAATTCCATCCGGGACTAGACCCCTCTCTAGAAGCTCATTCAACTTGTCAAATGCTTGATCAGTTTTTCCAGACTGGCAGAGGCCTCCAATTATAGTGTTATAGGTGACAATGCTGGGAACAACCTGCTTCTCCTTCATCTCATCCCAAAGCTTGAAACCCTTGTTGGCCTTTTCGTTCTTAAAGCATCCCGTGATCAAGGTTCCATAGCTTACCTCATCAAGAATATAACCCCGCTTAGTTGCAGTACGAAGCAACTCAAATGCCTCGTCCAGCTTCTTCTCACTGCAGAGAGTGTAAAGAAGAGTATTGAGAGTAAAGATGTCCATCTTCAAACCTTTCGTACCCATCTTATTCATCATTTTAAATGCTTCTGCCATTTTTCCTGCCTTGCAATACTCGTTAATCAAAGTATTATAAGTGACACAATCAGGAGCAAACCCATCTTCCTCCATCTTCCTTATAGTATCACTGGCTTCATCCAGCTTCCCTTCTTTACAGAACCACTTTACTATTATATTATAAGTAACTGCATTTGCTTTCACTCCCTTTTCATGCATATCCTCAACCAACTTAAAGGCCTCTGAATCGCTGCTCCACTCAAAATACCCATCAATCAATGTGTTATACGTGACAACATCAGGCATCAACCTCAAATTTTCCATCTCAACCCGAAGCCTCAGAGCCTCCTCAATCCTACCCTCCCTACACAACCCCTTAATCAAGACATTGTACGTCCAAATATCCGGCAACAAACTGTTCTGTGTCATCAACTCAATCACCTGCATTGCCTCCTTCAACCATCCCATCTTACAATACCCACAAACCAAAATGTTAAACGTGTTCCTATTCGGAAACAACCCTCGATTCTTCATGTCCAACAACAAGTCCCGGGCCTCACTCAACTGCCCCTTCTTACACAGCCAGTTCAATATCGTATTATAGCTCACATTATCGGGCATGCATCTGAATTCACTCATCCTACTCAACAACTCTACAGCATCCCTAAACTTATGCTCCAAGCAATACCCACATATCAAAATGTTAAAAGTATTTGTATTCACTTTAACCCCTAACTCAACAGCATGCTTAAACACACCTCTAGACAATGAAATCGATTGCGATGACCGGTACCTTACCAGACCATTAATCAGAGTATTGCAGGTGAGCAAATTGGGCTGAAGCCGAAGCCGCTTCATTTTATCAAACACTTGGGCTGCAAGGTGGGGTTTCCCGGATTCCACATACGCCCCAATGGAAGTGTCCAGAAGGGCCTTCGAGGGCTTCGGCACGGTGGGGTCCGGGTGAAGAATGAGGCGGTGGAGATCGTTCTTGCGATCGGCGGCGATGAATTGGACGAGGAGGGCTTTGGCGTCGGAGAACTTGTGGTGGGTGAAGAGGGAGGGGAGGAGGGCGAGGAGGGTCTGTGGGGATTGGGTTAGGGAGGGCGTGTGATCCTGGACCCACCGGAAGAAGAAGAGGAGGGCGGTGGGTTGAGAGGCTAGGGCTTTGGAGGAGATGATGGAGAGGAGGAGGGGTTGGGTCAGGTGAGGAATGTAGGGTTTTAGGGGTTCTGGGTTTAGGATTTTTGTGGAGGTCAAGAGGTTGGTTAGGGTTTTGAGGAGTTGACGCTGAGTTAGGGCTTGAGTTGGAGCTGCCATGGATTGCGAGTGTGAGTTGCAGTAGGTTGAAGAAGAAGAAGAAAATGCTCGGTGTTTGAAGTTTGGGGAAGCTCGAAACGCTGCGTTTACTTGGATAAAGGGAACGGCAGCGTTTCGATCCTCATCCGTCGGAAAAGGACGAGTAGGGAACAGAAAATTTCTATATTTGGATTTTTATTTAGGAATGAGAATCCTCTCCGTATCCTGTTTGTGAGAATCTCGAAATCTTCCAATCATAATTTGTTTATATATCGTACTGTCAGAAATCATTGTAAATATTTTTATTTAAAATTAAATATAAACAGTACTTGACGAAAACTGACCGCATAATGTACGATGAACAAATGTGATTGATGGATTCCCAAAGAGAATCCGGAGAGGATCCTCATTCTTTATTTAGAGGAAAGAAGACAAAAAGAGATGGAAATCTCCGGCATGTCGAAGCTGGTGGAGCTCAAGGCCGTCACACAGACTCCGGAGAGCTTCGAAGAGTACGGTCAGGTGGTGGAGGCGTTGCCAGACGGCGACAAGTTTGGTCCTCGGGATGCTCAATTAGACCTCCGCATGGAGCTCCAAGATGTCTGGCTTGTTATGTCAGTCGATTTCTGAACTTGTTTCAGAGATGTGTAGCTTAAACAAACGAATTTCAGTACTCAAATTTCAGGATCCGGAATAAATTACGGCCATGAAAGACAAGAAATCATACAATTTGGAATATTCAGATTAAAACACAAAAATTATTCTGTTGATGGTACAAACACAAGATCTGCATCTAACTAGGCGAAAATACAGATACACACACTCCCATCAACCGGCACAAGAACGGTAGCATTGATGGATCCGTCGAGGAAGCGAGAACTTGATGCTCCATCGCGCCACTATTCACCTCCCATCATCTGCATAACAAGGATGTATGTTCCAATAAGAATGCTGCTCGGTTATTTCAAGACTCACTCAGCTTTTTTTCATGGAACAGAGTCTCCGTCGGAGTTGTATCGTTATTATTTTGTGGATTACAGTTTCCGCTCTAGTTTTTCATAACAAATTATGGTTAACCGTTCATAAGAGTTTCAACTCCGTTACAAGCTACAATATTGTGGGCAATGCATAATTACCTTGAACATCTCGCCGAACATCCCCATCCCTTGAAGTGGATTTCTGCGTCGTACTCCATAAAACTTCTCCGCAATTTCATCCAGCAACTAAACCATAAATTCATAGTTAGCATATACCTTTGCACAAAAGTACACCTTAGTGATAGAATCATTTAACACAAATTTGTTAAAGGTTGTCACGCAGAAAAAATCGCATACCTCATGAAATGTTGGTTCTCTGTCTAGGCTTGATTTGTATTTCGCTCTCAACATATTAAAAAGTGGAAGAGCATCTCTCAACAACCTGCGTTGAGAATAACATTCAGAATAATTCAGCAATTTGTAAACCTCATACCATACAGATCAATAATTGAAGTTCTTCTCATTTCATAATCTAATTAAACCTTAATGATCTTCTCGAGACTTTGGCCATCGATATTTTGATGCATGAAGATGAGGGGCATAAATAAATTGCATATTTCCAGTATAATCATTGATATTTTGATTGACCAAGTCACCGAAAATTACACTTTAGGATTTTACTTTTTAATGGCTTGATTCAATATTGATTGCCTCTAAAATGAGCAAAACGGAAGCCAAGCAACAGTACATTTCATTTTCTTTTACCATGCTCCAAAATCCATTTAGACAGACAAGATTTTTATGGATCTTTCTCTAGAGATGGGGTATAAGATTGTTACGGTTCATGAATAAAAAGGGAGAATTGAACGCAACATACGTTTGCAAAAGAAAATTGATGAACTGGATCAAATCGGATATGGGAAAGTCAAGCTGCTTAGACTCCACTTGCTTCTTTATCTCATCCCTGAGAATATTGGCATCTCTCAGATTACCAACTGACAAATACCTACAATAGAAAGACACAAAATCAACTCTATAGGAAAACCGAAAACAGAATTAGCTGGATTAGCCTACTGCTCAATCTCAGAACAAAAGAAAAAGAAAATGTATATAAACATGGCGAGACGGTAGTTGAATGTGTATGTTCAATTGTTCTCATAGTTCCCCCAAAAAAGTTAAAATTTAGAAAGGGAATTCCCACTTTACATTGTAATCAAGTTATTGTTCTCATTTTTACAAAATATTCACTCAGGTTATGGAGTTATTGCGCTCATTGTGAACTTCAGAAATTGAAGCTAATCCAGGATTCAGGTCCGATAATCCAGATTGGGTGTTCAACTATCATCAATGATATCAATGGGAACAAAACATTTGAATTGCCTATACAAGCACATAGCAGAGATGTGGCTTACATTAAAATCGCTCGGGCAATGGCCAAATCATCTTCCTCTGGATAACACTGCATGGTCAAGAAGTGTGAACCTCATAAAAACTTCACATAAAAAAGGTAACTATAATTCCGTTCAAGTCAAAGCATACATTTTTCCGAATTTTTGAAAATTGATTTCAAGTGTTAAGTGGGGGAAAAAGCCTCACCTTGCCCATAAAATTTACTAAAGTCAAAGCAAACTCTTTGGGGTTGTTTCCTCTAACAAAATGATGTGACACTCTAACCATGTCCTGTCAAGCAATCAAACGAGATACTAGTGTTCACTCTACGCTGATAGCAAGAGTCGAAAGTATTCAAGGTATAAACTGGACCTTTTGATTACACGTTTCAAATTCAAGTACATTAGAACAAATGAATACAAGAATAGTTTGAACAGCATGAAGAACCTATGAGAAACAAAATGATTCCAACATTTTCAAGTAGAAAACGACAGTAAATAAATGTGTATAAAGTGATCTGTTGGCCAAAATCAAGTTGGTCCAATATTCCATTTGACCTTACTAGCAATTAATAAGCAGTTATTTGTGAAAGGTGGACAAAAATTGGAACTCCCAAATTCTAGATATGGAGACTATGCTTGAGATGTATGCACTTGCGAGCTAAATACAAAGATTGAATATATATAGATATAGATATAGATATATAAATGTATATATACAAACACATATATATCAAGATGCTACTTACCACCTCAGGAGATTCAAAATATATGTAGTTTGCTAGCATAACGTGTATTTCTGGAGCTCCACTCCTGGGTGCACCAAACTCCTTAGACCACCTGAAAAGAGAGAAACAGCAACGCATTTTCAGTACTCGATGACACTCTGGGATCTGATATAAGTAAAGCACATATTTAATACATATTGCGTGTGCTCGTCAGGTACACACATATTTTGTACAATCATGAATTTAACTAGGATATAAAGAATCAAAATTGATATTTTCCTTAATAGGGATAAGTTGGGGAAAAGAGTTGAATATGAACTGCGGTTGTGGGTATAATTGGTTTTTCAATAGTTAATGAGACCAATTTTGTACTGAATATCTATAAAAATGCTAATAAATGTTGGAAAAAGCGGGGCTCCGGGAAGGGGGAATAGCTTCTGTTAAAAGGCTATAAGTAACGGCATTATCTTCTTTCCCTCAGCATTTATTACAAAATCTTCACTTCCTTGCACTTATCCAACATGGGAAAGTAAACGATTTCTCAAGCCCCTTTTCCCACCAACCAAACACTTAGTTAGAGTTAAATAGCATGGATTAAACAAAAGAAAAAAGCACACGAATATCAAATAGCATTGAATAGTCAAGATAGAGAGGAATCAAATATCTTCACTCCCACATAAAAAAGACCAAAAACATAACCATAAAATCTCTTTCAAAATCGGGAAAAGCAAAATATTGCACATAAACTCACTTAAGAGCAGCCTTTAAGAATGATGAGCAGCCCTCAACACATGTTTTTGCTGCCCCAAGTGTTTCAGACAGTTGTTGCATGTCATCTAAATCCCCTAACTGTTGCGGCACAGGTATCCGAGGAAATGCTTTATAAATTTTCCTGACACGAACTGACAAAAAATTGTCATAATCACGACGAACTAGAAGAATCATAATACTAGAAAAACCGAAACGCCAAAAATGGCCAGGAAAACATGTGAATCATGATTCATCTCCAAAAATTCTATTTATCATAACACTGATATTCTGATACGAACAGTACCTGCTAGAAGAACCATGTGACTAGAACCAACCAAGATAAAGTTCAAAAGCATTTAAAAATTACTACAGAAGATAAGAACAAGCCAACAGTGAATCAATCGAGAAATGAATTCTATACCTAAGATAACAACTGACCTAAGGTTTCATCGTCATAAGGGAATCTTCCCTTGACAAGTGTTTCCACAAACAAAGCAGCTAACTCAGCACCACAAGTAACCTGAAATTGTTTCCGTATATACACAATCAGTAATACAGATTTGATTATGAAATGTCATGTTATATTTTCTGCATGTTTGTATCTTAGTATCTCAACTAAAGGTAAGATAAGTATTGATGAAGCAGAACCATGAAAGTAATAACCTGCCCATGTTTCAGTTGGTTGCATGCACCGGACTGAAGGATATCCACAGCCTCGGAAAACCTCTGAGCAGCTACATATCTGCAATAAAGCAGCCATATTGATCAAGGTGCATGCCTTTAAGAAAAACAAAGGAAGAAAGTGGGTTCCTGGGTTCCCCATGCTGACAGTTACATAAAATGAGGCTTTCTCCAATGCGGAAAAAGCCTAGCTAGATGTGAACCCAGCCAATCAACCGGGCACTCACATCCCGTAAGATTGGCTGGGTTCACATCTAGCTAATAGAAACTATGTAAGTAGAAATTATAAAGAGCATATCACTCGTACCTTGCACTAATAGATTTGTACATTTGTTGAGCTCCATAGAAATTACCTTCATCTACAACTTTCTCTAATTTCTGAATATTCTGCATTTAAAGTAGAAAAACAAAAAGGCAATTGGAACCCTTCCTTCCTAAAACCAACTGTTGCTGATAGAACGAAACTGAAATCTGTTCTGCATTGAAACTAAGCGTCGAACATCAAAGAAACAAAGCATCGAATATCGAAACGATAATTATCGTGTCACCATAATCTCAACAACCAAATTCCGGCTGCAATTGTTATTTGGAATGAAGGAAATCTAAAGCAAAAACCTTTTGTAGAAGAAATTAAATGTTTATACAACAAAGGTCAAAAGCCAAAAGCAGCTTTATGGACTAGAATCTGCAAATACGAAAAACACTGAGCGCATCACATTCCAGATCAAAACCACACAAAACAGTGCCGATCATATCTATCACAATTCTTCAGAAAGTAAAGAAAATTACGTATCAGAATCTCAAATCTGAGAAATTCCATTAATTTCCAGCACAGAAAACAAAACCCGCCACATAAATTTGTTTAATCGAACGTTTTCCAACTGTGGAAGCAAAGATCAAAGCAAAACTTGAGGAAAGATTCAAACTTTTTTCTTGGTTTTCACAAGAAACCGAGAGGGTCAAAAGGACGAGTTCGGGTAGCGTACCTCCTGGGCGGGAGGCAATGCGCCTTTTTTGGGTCTCTCCCGCGACATGATGACAGTCTCAATTTCTGGGAGCGTCGAGTTCAAAGTAAGCAAAGGTTGTACGCTCTCCAACTCAAAGCACGAAACGAATCCGGGTTTGGTACATACGCTAAATTACATTTACACCCGTTAATACTCAATTTATTTTATTTTGGTCAAAATAAAACTCAAATTTTGACAACTAAACTTTCTAAAAATTCAACTTATATCACTTAGGTTATATTGTCACATCCCCGCCCGAGCTCCCACCACATACCGGGCTCAACTTCATCATAGTATGATATTGTCCGCTTTGGGCCCCGACCATGCCCTCACGATTTTGTTTCTGGGAACTCACACGATGGAACCTGAAACCAGTGAGCTCCCAAAAGGCATCGTGCTAGGTATATATGAGAATATACATATAAAGCTTACAAGATCCACTCCCTGGACGATGTGGGATGTTACATACATCGCTACGTGTCGTCCCAGTTTAATAATTAAATGTTATGCATAAAATTTCACAAATGATTGTGCATTTTTTTATTTAAGTGCTATAGGTACAATAAATTCGTTTTGTGTAAGTTGTTATTTTCACATATCTATTTAAGCTATTTATGTGGCACAAATAGAAAACTTACTACGGGTGGGGCATAAACGTAGTGTCATTGAAAAAATATTAAGTGTGGTGCTACATTGTATATATTTATATTATGCTTATTAATCAAACTCATTTTAATACAAACTACGCTAAATTTGTGCAAAAAATCATTTTGAATTCGCGAGTCACACATTTATTTATTTAATTTTTTTTAACAAATATATGGACTAAATTTTACAATAACTAGTCATAATGTAGTACAAATTGCTTACATTAGTCGTAGAGTCGTAGGATGGAGAGAAACTTACCCGCTCATGATGGTATGATTGGCACAGTGACGGTATTTCAAGCTAATCAAGCATTATCATGTGTTTTCTTTCTCACATGGCATTGTGTGATTGACTTGGGAGACCACCATCGTGAAATCCCAGGCTTGAGGTTCTTCTCCTATGTGGGATTAGGTGTAGCCCTTTTCATGGACCCAGGTAGCAATTTGGCAATGGTGGCACTTTGTTTTGCTGCTATGTGAGCTGTTGCAAGCGGTATAATTTAGCATTTCTGATCTGTAATTGTGCAGCCATTCGGTTAGTAGTGTCTGTATACCTCTTACCCCTTTTGTCTTTACCCTTCCAAACCTTGTTATATAAAACCACTTCATGGCACTATGAAGGAAATGAATGAAATTACAAGCAGTTTATGTTATGAAAATGTCATGAAATTACAGCCTCATGGATATGCTACTTTTGTGGGTTTTTTCTTCTTTTCCGTATGAAGATCTTCAAGCAATATTATTGTTGAATTTTACTTTCTTTTCATTAGCCTTGTTCAAAGTTTTACTGTCTTAGTGTCTTTTCCTTGTGAATAAGAAGTTTCAAGTGTTTCTCATTGAGTTTGAAAGACTTGCTTCCGATATCCATTAAAAGTTCAACCCTTTTTGTGAAAAGAAAACATCCGGTTCCTGATGCAGGGCGGAGATATAACAAAAGATGGTATAAGCTTGAGATGTTGAAAATGAGCGGCGAGGCTCTGCAGGTCGCTAAGGTGTACTGCCACCTTCTCAAGGCCGTGAAGAAACACGTTGCCAAAGAAGAAAATAAGAGGCATTTTATAAAGTACACAACCGAAGAATTTAGGAACAACTGCAAACTGTCAGACCCATCTTCCATTCAGCATAAGATTAAGCTTGCCGAGAACTACACTTTTCTTCTCAACAGTGTGCACCATCACAAGGTACTGCAGACCTTCATTGCTCTAATCAAATTTCTTTCCTTTTTGTACTTTCTGCAAGGTTCTTGTAATGTTTCATTATATTGGGTCGCTTTCGTGATTGCTGTATTCAACATATGTCTTGCGTTGGTAGCATGACCGTCTCTGACATTTTGAGGATCATGTGCGAATTTAATAAAAAGGCCCTTCTTATTTAAAAAAAAATTGTTGTTGGACAATATATCCATACAAAGCTCAACAATCAATATCCAAACTTAATTGAAATCAGCATCCCTCTTACTAATTGAATAATCTCCAAAATAAAGTCATGATTTTGGCTTCATCTATAAAAAAAAAATGGAGCACAGCTGAAATAGAGATATGAAAATACGTTTGTATTTGTGGAAGAAAGTAATACACAAGTTAGTTTTTTATTGCTTAATAGAAAAATAGAAGAAAGTAGTACACAAGTTTTTTATTGTTAAAACAACAACAACAACAACAAAGCATTTTCCCACTAAGTGGGGTCGGTAATTGTGATGATGATGATTTTTCTTTTCTGCTTAAAACTTTTTTTTATTAGAAATTTATACTCGTGTGTAATATAAGGGAGGATCAAAAAATTTGGGGCCCCTAAAAAATTCGGGGCCTTGTGCCACTGCACCTTTTGCACACCTCCAACGCCCCTCTGGTTGGTAGGATAAACAGATACGGAAATGATTTCCTTTTAGTTGCATCAAGTTCTAGTTGTGCCATTAGACTTGCTTACCATTCAATATCTGCAGTTTTTATTTTTTATTCGGAGAACATCAATATCTGATGTTAGAGTCTTCTATTTACCATATGAGGGCATTTCTAAATAGCATGGGGAGAAAAATTCATCTGAATACTCACAAACAAATCAATTAGGACCCCTCGATAACATTTCAAGAATATTCATTAACGAATCTAAATAGCATCCATGAGGTGTTTTTATTCTCCAACTCGTGAAGTGTCTACGTATAAAACTTATAGTTTCCGGGTGTTATTTCTAATCTATTAATTCTTTTTTCTACATTTGGTGATGGAGTAAATTAGTATTCTCGTCCAGGCTGAGTACGCAGCTTCTTTCACCGCTGTGCCTCCTAGCAAGCGGTAGCTTCTGTTCCAGTAACTTGTTATCTAAGAAACCCTATAGCTGCATCGTAACGTTGTCGTTTTATCTCCAGTAAAGCCTCTAATTTTGTGTATTTATTGTGCAGGACTTGTTGTTCTCTTACAGCATTGCTGTGGATAGAACAGATGAGATGAAGAGAGTGCTTGGAAAATCAGCTGCAAGCGTGGGGCTTCAACTTCCCGACGTTTATCAGCCTTGATTATTATTTGGGCTTTCATAAAAATAATTAAATGTATTTTTCTTTTTTTGCTACAAAAAATTGGAACGGACAATTTGTTTGAAAGGTTATATGTTCCAACAGAAAAAAGTTCTGCGGCAGCAGCTGAATCAAATCAGTACTTTTACCCTATTTCACATTTTTTACAATTTTTCTTAATTTAGCCATTAATTCTCATCTAATTTAAAAAAAATATATATATAAGTAGGGTCTGCAAGACGTGAAAAATGAGAAGAGATCGTCTTCGGATCTTTTCCATTAAGGTCACTGGATCAAGTGATCCGGGTTTTTGAAATTTCATCCAACGGTAAAAAATTATTATAACTGTAAAGGTTAAAACAGATGAACCGATGAATGGAATTTTAAAAACCAGAATCATTTGATCCGGTGACCTTAATCTCCTGATCTCTTTCTCATAACATCCCAAGTGCGAGGTGTGAACGCAGAAGTGTTCCTCCGCCCAACATGTTGCACAAAGTTTATCCAGGGTATGCAGAATACTTCCCCTGGATCAAACATGCATGGAAAACCAACAGCAAAGCTTGAAAGGGACACGTGTCGATCTATATACATCCCACGTGGCGACAAGATTTCTAGGCTGCGACACCTATTAGTAACTGTGACTTTGCCTATTTGTTTCTCTTATATAAACCCATACTTTGAGTGAAGTAAATGTAAAGCACAAAATCGTCACCCAAATTTAGCACAAGTTGTGGTTTTGATTTTTCAATCGTCAGAAAAATGGGTTCAGAAACGTTTCTGGAAGTGATATTGGCAATCGTCCTCCCACCTGTGGGAGTCTTCCTTCGTTATGGCTGTGCAGTGAGTGTTTCTTTCACCCCATCTTCCCCAAATCCCGTTTCATTTTGAGAAATCGTCCGGGAACGATCATTTTTCAAATCTCAATTGCCAAAATGAATCGTTTATCAGTATGTCGTCGATATCATTTTGAACAGTTGAGCAATTGAGATTTGATTTCCGATCATTTTAACCAATTCCTCGTTTATTTTTATATTTTGTAAGGTTATATTTTGATTTCGATTAATTGTATGTTGGGGTTAATTATTGTGGGTGAATGCAGGTGGAGTTCTGGATATGTTTGTTGCTGACAATATTGGGATACATACCTGGAATCATATACGCATTATATGTACTCGTCGGATGAATCGGTTGAAGCTTAATTTGGATCATCAAGAACAATAAGTGTGGGTGTTTAGTTTGTTCAATGTAAGTTCCTTTTTTTGTAAATCCAGGATCCTAACTTTTCCTTTTTAATTCCAATTTTCAAGTGAACATGCATAAATCTGTGAAATTAATAATAATGTCGAAGTGGAAATTCTGAAAAACTCACACGTACACTGCTCGCTCTAGTCTCGTAAACACACAAAACGAAAATGTTGTGGTCTCGAGAACACGAAACGTATGAACACGGTGTGGAAGAAAAGATTGCAATGCTTATTGTTTTCTATTTCTTGTATATAAGGTTAGAGTAACGCTTTCTCTTAAACATAAGAAAAATGTTTACACTTTGATTTGAACATTTTGATCGTGCGAGATATTGGGGCAAACTAACTTTGTCCATTTGTAGTGCGACCTTTTCTCTCCTCTTGTGAGAGTTTTTTTTCTCACCGTCCTGGTTTTCACTTTCGTTGATCCCGTCGCCGATCCTAGACATGACCAGGGATGGTGGCGCTCCCTTGTTTTTCCATGTTATTCTAATTGCCTGAACTTTTCCCTGTCCCTACCTCTCACGATCTACTCTTTCCTTTCCTCTAATTGCCGTTGATTCCACCGGTTTGAGTACTTTTCCAGAATCCATTGTTTTCTCCCTCCTACTCCTTCCCTCATCTACCTCTATTTCAATCCCTTCTTCTAGATCCATCCTCTGTTTCTTCCATCACCTATTTCCCTTTTGCCGCTCCATCATCTTCCTAATTTTGATCCATCATATTCCTGCCGCTTCGGATCTATGGGAGGGTGTGCAGGTCCCAAGAGACATTCTTTGGAGGATTTTAGAGAAGAAAGGAGTACGAGTAGCATATATCCAAGCTATAAAGGATATGTATGAAGGAGCAAAGACTGCCGTAAGAACTCATGAAGGACAAACCGAAAGCTTTCCCATAACTGTAGGATTACATCAAGGCTCATCCTTAAGTCCTTACCTTTTTGCATTGGTAATGGATGAGTTAACAGGACATATTCAAGATGATATTCCTTGGTGTATGCTTTTCGCAGACGATATAGTGTTGATAGATGAAACTTAGGAAGGGGTAAATGCAAAGCTTAACCTTTGGAGAGAAGTGCTGGAATCTAAAGGTCTTCGCCTAAGCCGATCAAAGACAGAATATATGGAGTGCAAGTTCAGTGCAAATGGAGGCCAAAACGAGTTAGGGGTGAGGATCGGAGATCAAGAAATACCAAAGAGCGACCGTTTTCGTTACCTAGGATCTATCTTGCAAAAGAACGGAGAATTAGATGGAGATCTTAACCATAGAATACAAGCTGGATGGATGAAGTGGAAGAGTGCATCCGGCGTGTTGTGTGACCGCCGTATGCCACTGAAGCTCAAGGGAAAATTTTATAGGACGGCAATAAGGCCAGCGATGCTGTATGGCACAGAATGTTGGGCGGTGAAGCATCAACACATACACAAAATGGGTGTAGCGGAGATGAGGATGCTTCGTTGGATGTGTGGGCACACGAGAAAGGATAAGATTAAGAATGAGGATATCCGGGGTAAAGTAGGAGTAGCCGAAATTGAAGGCAAGATGAGAGAAAATCGGTTACGGTGGTTTGGACATGTGCAACGAAGGCCTACTGACGCTCCGATTAGAAGATGCGACTATGGGACAGAAGTTCAGGGCCGAAGGGGTAGAGGAAGACCTAGGAAAACTTTGGAAGAGACTCTAAGAAAAGACTTAAAGTACTTGGATCTAACGAAGGACATGACACAGGACCGAGCACAATGGCGTTCTAAGATTCATATAGCCGATCCCACTCAGTGACTTGGATTTTCCAAGTCTCCAACCGAGAAGTTTTCCTCACTCGGGAAATTAAGGGAACACTACCCCAACCTACATGCTCCACTCAGAAAGCTTCAACATACAAGCTTCAACAAAAGAAAATTCAAAGAACTTAGCGAAGAAGGTTTTGGTGTAATTTAACACAATACATTGAAATGAAGGAAAACTTATTTATTGATATCCCCGATAAACTACAAATATGTACATATACATGAGTAATAAACAAACAAGAGGGAGCCTTCACAAGGGTTGCTTAGGAGAAGTCTCAGCAGTCGGTAGAGCCCCAGAAAGAAAAGGCACCGGAGGGGGATCTTTCGGAGCCTCAGTACTGGACAGAACCCTAGAAGGAGGAGGCATCAGAGGTTGATCATTTGGAGCTTCATTACGCGGTACAGCCCCAGAAGACGAAGGCAATAAATGCCTTTGGAACAAACCCACAAATCTCTGATGATCAAGTAAAACCTGACCATCAGTTTCCTTCATTTGGTCAAGCTTCCTCTTCATGTTTGTAGCATAGTCATGTGCGAACCGGTGCAACTGTTTATTCTCATGCTTGAGCCCTCTAATCTCCTGTTTGAGACTCATCACCTCAGCCGCCAATGATTCAACTTGGCGGGTTCGAGCAAATAGGCGTTGGGCCATATTAGACACAGAACCTGCACACTGAACACTGAGAGCCAGCGAATCCTTAACAGCTAACTCATCAGACCGTTTGGAAAGTAGTCTGTTATCTTTGGGCGTGAGAAGGTTCCTGGCCACCACCGCAGCAGTCATATCATTCTTCATCACGGAATCCCCAACGGTAAGAGGACCAGTAGGGGAGACGAAGGATGGGCGCCATATGTTGTCTGGAGAAGGCGGGGTTGCCTCTTCAACAAGGTTCAAGTCAAAACGACGGTCGGAGGGGCCAGACATTTTCAAAGGTGTTGAAGAGAGAAGAGGTTGGACAAATCAAGATCTTAGAAGGGCAAGAATGGAGCTTCTACTGGTGGAGATTCAAGTGGGCTTCGGAACTTAATGCCAGCCCCTATAAAAATCTGCACTCGACGGAGCTTCAGAAATCGAAGAGGCACCTGCTCAGAAATCGAAGAGGCGTTTGCTTTCTCAAAAGCTGGGCTGCTTAGAGACCACGAAGGTTGATCTCAGAAATCGAAGAGGCGTTTGCTTTCTCAAAAGTTAGGTTGCTCAAAGACCACGAAGGCCAATCTCAGAAATCGAAGAGGCGCTCGCTTTCTCAAAAGCTGGGCTCCTCAGAGACCACGAGGGCCGATCTCAGAAATCGAAGAGGCACCTACTTTTCCAGCCTTGTCAGCACCTGTCACACGCACACTCAGCTTTGCGGAAATTATGGGCATTCTGTCGAAGACTTCTGAGGAAGTAGAAAACACATGAATCTTACTGTTCAATCACCCACTTCCCACACGCAACAATAGCTCATGGGTATCACAGATAACTTTGCCAAAGTTCTCTGCCAAAATTGAGCACGTAAAGCTTGCAGCTCCCACTACATCGCTCTGACCAAGAAAGGTAAAAGAATAGCAAAGAAACAGCACTAACAAAGTTTAGACCCATAAATTTTGAAGGTCTAGCTACCATATTATTACCCACAAGGGTAAAGGAACAGTACCACTGCTGGATAATTGGAAAGTCCCTGTGTGTCAACCTCTGTGCTTCGTGGCAAGGTAGACTAGCAAACATGCCCAACCTTTACTCACACTCGAGAAAACACTACCAATAAGATTGCTTGCTCCAAAATCGAAGAGGCACCGTCCTCCGAATCTCGAGAGCTAGACTCCCAACATGACTACTTTCTCAAAAATCGAAGAGAGGGTAAAGGAACAGTACCATTGCTGGATAATTGGAAAATCTCTGTGTGTCAACCTCTATGCTTCGTGGCAAGGTAGACTAGCAAACATGCCCAACCTTTACTCACATTCGAGAAAACACTCCCAACAAGATTGCTTGCTCCAAAATCGAAGAGGCACCGCCCTCCGAATCTCGAGAGCCAGACTCCCAACATGATTAAAAGGTTGTACCCAGTGCACAAGGCTCCCGCTTTACGCAGGGTCTAGGAGAGGTGAATGTCGGCTAGCCTTACCCCCATTTTATGGAGAGGCTGCTCCCAACATGATTACTTTCTCAAAAATCGAAGTGACACTGCTCCCCGAATCTCGAGAGCCAGACCCCCAGCATGATTGCTTTCTTAAAAATCGAAGATGCATCGTTCTCCGAATCAATCGAAGAGACGCTCGCTTTCTCAAAAGCTGGGCTGTTTAGAGACCACGAGGGCCGATCTCAGAAATCGAAGAGGCACCTACTTTTCTAGCCTTGTCAGCACCTGTCACACGCACACTCAGCTTTGCGGAAATTATGGGCATTCTGTCGAAGACTTCTCGAGAGCCAGATACCACAGACCACTTTTTCAAAGTGCTCTGACAGAGTTAAAACATGTGAAGCTGGCAGCTCCCACTACTGTGCTATGACCAAGCAGGGTAAAGGAATAACATTACTACTTGTTAGGGAGACTCCTATATATGTCGACCTTCATCCCCAACGGACAGGCAGACCTGCAAAAATGCTCAACCCTTCCTCATATCTGAGAGGGCACTCCCCACGAAGCCTTTCGAAATATTCAGCTTTCTTTCCCCCCGATAATACCTCTGCAAACAAGCTATACTAGAGCAAGAATATCTCATATCATCAGGGTTAAAAGCAAGAGTATCCCATATCATGCTTTTTCCCTGTCTTTTCCTTTGGCCTTGTTTTTACCTGCAAGACAAGGAGAAAGAGAGCAATCAGTCAGCACTTGGCATCAAGCTTCCAGCCAGGAACTGACTGCCTGGAACCCCTTACCTGATTACTTACCTGGCATTGCTCTCGAGTACTCATCTTCAACATCTTATGTTTCCAAGGAAGATACCGCATCTGCTTGAGGAACAGATAGGGCAAGTGCGAAGGATACAAGGAAGCATGTGGAGACAAGCGTAACAGCACACGTGCCGATACATCCATTACTCTGTCAAAAGCAAAAGTATCCCATATCAGCAGGGTCGAACGTACTCTAGATTTGATGGACTTGTTTTGACCCTCAAATTCTTCAGTCGGCTCTGGAGGAAACCAGAAAACCCTCCAGCTCAGTTCAAGAATAAGCCTGTGGAAAGTTACTTCTTCAAAAGCAAAAGTATCCCATATCATCTCTTCTCATTTTTCTTCTCTTTATCCTTCATGCTGCTGCAAGATGGGGAGAAGGTGAACAATCAGCCGGAGCTCTGATTGCTTACCTTGTCTGTCACCTCTTTCAGCAGATCCCCTAGCTCGGCGACTTGGGGGACTCCTACTACATGGTTTGTATCGCGCTTGACCAAGCCTGAAACTACAAGTAAGCTTCAAGTGAAATTGATACATTACCTTGTGCATCTCCACCAGTTAAAGATACCACCCCTGGATGGAGGAAGAGTACTTCCAGAGAAGATGCCACATCTACCTATGAGACAGATAAGGCAAGTCAAGACGATACCACACTCCGATACTTAGAAGTTTCGTGATTACGAGATCATTCTCTCACAATATTTCCTAATGTCATTTGTACTAAATCATTCACTTGTACTCACTAAAGGAGAGCTTGAACCTATGTACTTGTGTAAACTCTTCACAATTAATGAGAACTCTTCTATTCCGTGGACGTAGCCAATCTGGGTGAACCACGTACATCTTGTGTTTGCTTTCCTATCTCTATTCATTTATATACTTATCCACACTAATGACCGGAGCAATCTAGCGAAGATCACAAAAAGCGACCGTTTTTGCTGCCTAGGATCTATCTTGCAAGAGAACGGAGAATTAGATGGAGATCTCAACCATAGAATACGAGCTGGATGGATGAAGTGTAAGAGTGCATCCGGCGTGTTATGTGACCGTCGTAGGCCACTGAAGCTCAAGGGAAAATTTCATAGGACGACAATAAGGCCAATGATGTTGTATGGCACAGAATGTTGGACGGTGAAGCATCAACACGTACACAAAATGGGTGTAGCGGAGATGAGGATGCTTCGTGGGATGTGTGGGCACACGAGAAACGATAAGATTAGGCATGAGGATATCCGAGGTAAAGTAGGAGTAGCCGAAATTGAAGGAAAGATGAGAGAAAATCGGTTTCGGTGATTTGGACATGGGCAAAGAAGGCCGACTGACGCTCCGGTTCGAAGATGTGACTACGGGACAGAGGTTCAGGGCCGAAGGGGTAGAGGAAGACCTAGGAAAACTTTGGAAGAGACTCTAAGAAAAGACTTAGAGTACTTGGATCTAACGGAGGACATGACACAAAACCGAGCGCAATGGCGTTCTAGGATTCATATAGCCGACCCCACTTAGTGGGAAAAGGCTTTGTTGTTGTTGTTGTTGTTGTTGGTGGTCTTTTCTGTTTGTGTTTGCCCTCGTTGGCGATGTTGCTCGTGGGATCTCACTTCCGGCGTGCTTCCTTGGTTTCTTGATGGCAGTTGTTTTGCTGGTCATGGGGAAGATGATTCAGTCGGGTTCTTCCTTACTTCTGGGGTTCTTGCTGGTGTGATCTCCGCTACTCATGAAAGTCGCTGGTTCGTGTCAATGAGTGGTTTTCTGCGACGGTGGCTGCAGCTTCGGACGACCTAGTTTAGGTTTTTTTTGTTTTGCTGTTGTGTGGCTTTGTTTTCTGTTTGTTGCTGTTTTTTGTTTGTTTGCAACCCTCCTTTTCTCTTGTATTTAACTTCTTGTTGGGCATGTGTTGTACTTACTTTTGTTGGTAATAAATTTACCCTTTGTACCAAAGGAAAAAGAAAAAGAAAAAACTAAATGTGTTTGTCAAATGGAAGATATAAACGATATGGATGTGTTTGTTTATGTATGTACAACCCTAATTTGGATTTCATTTTTGAGCATTTATCCAAGATGTTTAACTACATAGTCCGCAATTTTCAATAAAGAAACTAACATTTTAGATATTTTCCAACCAGTCACATTCGTGTTCTAGTTATGTTAATGTTTAATCGTAGCCATCCTCTTCCTTTTCTCAACACCACACTTGTACTCTAGATGTCGCCGTCTTTTGGGCTTCAACCTTTAGCAAATAAACTGAATCCTCTCTAACTTGTTTCAAATGAGAGATTCATGATTAGGAGGGTGGTTGATTTGCTTATATAGTTAAGATACTAAAAATTAGAACAGTTAGATTAAAAAATAATAATCATTAAGAATGAAACTTTTGCTTTTATGTTTTTTTTTTTCCGCTTTTCATGATCTTTCATACTTCATAGATGTTTTTTTTTTCCTGTGAACAAAACTTCATGTACTCTATCAATGTTGGAGTAATGTATCAATGTTTTTTCTGTAATGGTAAGAAGTTTGTTCACAACATTGATAACGGGAGGAGAGAAAGATGCTTCTCCTGTTTAGTAATGTAATGTTTTTCCTTGTGAAAAAAGAGCGACATAACTGGAGGGGGAAAGATGTTACCGTAGACATCAAAATTTTGATAAATAAATGTTGACTGGTAAATAAATGTTGACCGATAAATCAAAATTTGAACGCTCATATATTACATAAATTTTACACGTAGTGTGTGACTCGACGAAAAATTGAAATGAGTCGGAAAAGTCATCAAACATGACACGTGTCAACACCGGGCAGAAACGACTTATTTCATCTGGAATATTATATTCAAAATTAGGCATTGGAAAATTCTATAAATAAAAGCCAATTTTATTCATTTCATTGGACCAATTCATAGTACACCAAAACCTTGAAGCTTTGAAACTCTAAAGCTCTCAAGCAAATTCTCAAGAATCCCGAAAGATCAAAAAAACTCTCTTCGTTCTTCGCCAAATCCGCCTTCAAGCCCAAGCCCCAACGGCCCCTTGAAGAAAGTGTTCATCATTCATCAACTATTCATCCGCAAGGATCAAGCCCCAACGACCCCTTTGGATAGACAACATCAACGAATCCGTTCATCAACTGTTCATCAAGCTCAAGCCCCAACGGCCCCTTGAAGATCCGCTCATCTGCTGTTCATCAAGCTCAAGCCCCGACGGCCCTTGAAGAACTTCCACCAATTCAAGATCAAGCCCCGACGACCCTTGAAGAAAGTGTTCATCGTTCATCATCCGTTCATCCTAAGATCAAGGCCCAACAGCTCTTTAGATCAACAACGTCGACAAATCCACACATCTAACCGTCCTTCAAGATCAAGCCCAAAAGCCCTTGAAGATCTGTTCATCACTGTTCTTCAAGATCAAGCCCAAAAGCCCTTGAAGATCCGTTCATCACCGTCATTCAAGATCAAGCATCAACGGCCCTTGAAGAAACTTTCAACCGTTCATCCAAGATCAAGCCTCGACGGCCCTTGGATCAATCGCACATCCACAAATACACACCTTACGGAGATCGAATCGGAGGATCAAATTTGAGAGAGATTGTAACCTAAAATCATCAAATACAAAATATTATTTTGTGCACGTTGTTCTTGTCTCTTTCGTTTCAGGAAAATTTCGTGTTCACAGTTACAGTTTCGTATGACTTGCTGTATTCCAAATTTATACATGAATTCCGTGTCAAAGTTGAATATAGTTCTTAGGTACAAACTTTGGTATATATATCTAGTGCATTGATCATTATTGAAAACTTTTTTTTTTATCCTCAATTTCCCTACAAACAACATAATAGCATATTTGCACAAGGAGCTTTACTATCGTGGCGGAAAATAATAATGCCTATGCATTTTGGTGCGAGTTCAATCTTCACTTATTTTTCTTCCCTAATATTTAAAATTCAATCTACTAGCGATATCAGTTGTTAAATAAAAATAATAATTATAAAAAATTATAAAAAGAAAAATGAAAAAGAGCATAGTACCATATCCATATAAAGTTATAGACGTATGATGGATTTTCATCTAACTTGTAATGCTATATCACTTTCATTGCCTTCAAGAATTCGGGATTCTGGCTGTGGACCCGTAGAAAAACACCAACTAAATTTTGGTCATCCTACACTTGAGAGGGATTGTTTAACAACAATTTTGTTTTCGGTTTTTAGTTTCAGTTTTTTTTTTTTTTTAATTTATAAACTAAAAACTTGTTTGGAATTATTTATTAGCTTTATTTTTTCCAAAAAATGGAAAAAAAGAAAAAGAAAAAGGAAACTGGCGAACATGCTCATTTATTGAATCCAATTGATGAAATGATAGTTTTTCAATATGTCGTCTATATCTCTAGTTGATTTGTCTTCAATGTTTGATCACTGTGTCGTCAATATGTGATTAATACATTTCAATATTTAACTTTAATCAATTTAATAATTGAAATTTAACTACTAATTATTTAAAGCAATTTCTCAAAAAAAAAAAAAAAAGAAAGATAGAAGGTAACTATAGACAGTGGCAAAGCTACAGAGGGTCTGGGAGGGGCGGTTGCCCCTTAACTCGCTGGAAATCAAGCCCAGAAGCGATGGTCCACCCCTCTAGTGTCGTCGGAAAACCTGCAAGGTGAAGCCATGGCTGCTGCAGGCTACATATCTGTGCAGTGGCTGTGTTTTGTTATAAGCAATCCCACGATGAAGACGCGTCCTTTACCTTGGAAAAACAAAAATAATAGACACCTATCGGCGTCGTTTTGGGCATTAAAAATATCAAAAAAACACACATAAGGGGGACCACTCATCCCCATTAACTCACACATTCACTTCCCTACTTTCCACCCCACTGCCGTGCCTTCTACCCTTTTTTAATTTAAATTATTAATTCATAATTTAACATAAACATTTGCTTAATTGACATTCTTTATAAGAATTACAACGTAATATACATATTAATTATTGATATGAATAATTGATTATTGATGAATAAGTGGATATGTTTGTTCCTACTTGGAATTTGAAGAATTGAATCTTGATGCATATTTTTACATGATTTTTATTGCAATTTGATCTTTGATTTAGACTAGCTTTTCACCAAATCCTCCGTTTTTGCTGCTAATTTCATTGTGGGAGTCAGATTGGTCCTCAAAATTGTAAATTTTAAGGTAAAATTTAGCTGCCATTATTCGAAAGAGTTCAAATTTTGTTAAAATTTGATGCTTGAAGAGGGTTGACGCATTGGCTATTGATTAAAGTTGCAGTTTTTTTACAGAAAAAGTTAATAAGGTTCACTGATTTCACATTTGGCATATCACACTAGAGTTGCTTGTATCAAATATAGGCTTCGTTTAGATTCTAGAATTGGATTTGAATGGACAAACATGTAAATTCAGTCCTCTAGACCAAATATGAGGCCATGTAGTATTATGATCAAAGAGATGGGCATCACTGCAATGCCCCCTTCACTAAAAGCTATCATTGAGTAGCAAATTTACAGCATAAAGTCTCGTTGGCAACAATTGTAACTTGTTTGTCTTGATAAATATATGAACGAATTTAATGTTTTCTACTATATAGAAGAATTTGGTTGTCTACATTTAGTTTGGAACCTTTCTCTTTTAAATTTCGCCCCTTCCTCCGATAATTCTTGGCTTCACCACTGGTTGAGAAAGCGGTATCCTGGTCTGGAGGGGCTGCTGGTGCTGTGGAGCCGATTGATAACGCAAATGGTAAGTCTGATTTGGGATTTTTTTGTTATTTGGGTGATTAGAGTTTGATTAATGTGGTAAAGTGAAGCGATTAACTTGGTGGTTCTCAGAGGCATTCATTTCTTTCCTCTCTATTTATTATCTACCAGCCATGTACAGTTCTTTATTCTTTTTACGTTTATTTACACATAAAGACATTTTTTTTTTTAAATTATAGGGCTCATCGTAGAATTTTTTTTCTTTTCTTTTATGCGTTGAGTAAATGTAAAAAGGAAAAAAAATTCTATACGCCATGTAATGTAAAAAAAGCGTTTTCACACATTTCCCATGTCATTCATTTTATTTTTACTGAATAAAACAAGTCTTTTAATTTTATGAAGGAATATTTTTAAAACAAAGTAAAGAAAAATACAATCAAACAAAAGATGAAGCTTGACAAAATCATACAATACAACCATACTGGCATATTTGTCACAAGAAGGAAAATGCCAACAAACAGCATGCTCACTCAAACATAAAACAAAGCTAAACATATTCAACAATTACATGATACAGTTTAAGCACTATCCTATTCAGTAGTCCTGAAACAAGAATGCTCCATGGCATGTTTACCAGCAAAGAACCAAGCACAATCCAAAACCCTGTGAAGAATCCAAGCCCCATGCTCACGTAGAACCACTCGTTCTTGAGTATATGGTATCCTCCTCCTCCGTCTTGCTCAACTGTTGGTGGCGGTATCACTCCATTCACGCTGCAATTGTTGTTGAGTGGAGGTCCGCATAGTTCATTGCCAATGAAGTTAGACCGGTTAAGGCTCTGCAGCTGAGTGCTTTCCGGAATTCGTCCTATCAAATTGTTGTATGACAAGTTCAAGTGACTCATAAATGCCATAGTCGTCATGCTTGGAGGAATTTCACCATGGAGTTGGTTCATGGAAAAATCGAGAGATTCTAACTGTGCCATATGACCAATCATTGAAGGAATTCTTCCGGTGAAAGAATTATTCGATAAATTGAGTGACTGCAACGCGAGCAAGTCGGTAAGTTCTTCAGGGATCTTTCCATACATAAAGTTGCATGAAAGATCCATGCTTTTTACGAATCTCAGATTCTTGCTGTATTCCATTCCTATCCCTTTCGTTACCAAGATTGCATCCTTTAGAAGTGTATGAGTCCCAAAATCAGTACTTAAATAATCCCCAAAAATAGTCTGATAGCTATCTGACAAAGATGATTCTGACAAATTAGCCATGGCACTCAAATTGTAGAAACATCTGGGTATTGTTCCTGAGAGTTTGTTACATGCAAGGTCCAATATCTGGAGTTTTTTCAAATAACAAACTTCATAAGGAATGTCTCCTTCAAACTCATTCGATCGAAGGTTAAGAACCTTCAACCCTGAAAGGCTTTTCCCTATCCATGTTGGTATGCTTCCGACAAACCCATTTCCACCAAGGTCAACAACTGACTGACAACCAGGTACAGTTCTGTAGTGAATGTGGCAATTCTCCGTACAGGTGATTATTGCGCAAGTGCAGCGATTGAAGCTTGTGCAAATATCCCATGGACATTGGGACTTTCCCAGTTAGGTGGTTGCTTTCTAAATTTAGGAATACCAAGTTTCGCCAATTCATCCAACAATTAGGTACTTTTCCAGTGAGATGATTGTCCCCGAGATGAAGAAGAGATAGTTGCTTTGGTTCATCTGTGCCATCACAGAAGAAGTGGAAAACAGATCCAGAAAATGATGAATTGGAAAGATCTAGCCAATATAATGAGGTGGGAACATAAGGCAATGTACCAGTGAACTGATTAGAACTAAGGTCAACCACTGAAAAAGGACCAGCAACTATATTTTGAATCTCCCCAAACAATTGATTGTGAGAGAGATTCAGATAATTTAAGTGCGAAGATAAGTTCCAAAACCAAGTTGGAATAGTACTTGAAATTCCTGTATCAGATAAGCTTAGATCTGTTAATTGCGTTTGTGTCTGAAGCCGCATTGGCCATTCAAGTCCCAGGAGGCATGAATCCAATTGCAAACTTTCAAGTTGAAAAGGAGGAAGCCAATCTCGACTAGTTTTCAGAGTAAATGAGTTTTCGTTTGCAATGAAATGCTTCAATTTTGTAAGGTTGCTAAAAAAAGGAAGGTCGCAATTTCTTACCTTCAGCCTTGTGCAGTGCAATGCAGACCAAATCGAACGACAGAGAGACACCGATAGAAGTCTCCAGCGAGAGAGAGAGAGAAAGAGAACCGAGACTGATAGAAGAGTGGGTGAAATCAGATTATCAGACCTACAAACAAATGAACGGAACAGATTAAATCCAAAACAATGAACGGTTGAAATAATTTTCTTATAATTAAAATATAATATTTATTTTCGGTTTGGTATGGGGTATGGGAATACGGAAAAAATGGAGATGCAAAACCGAATCCCATACCGAAAATTTCGGTTTGGTTCAGTATGACATACTGAAAATTTCGGGAATTTTGGTTTGGAATTTTTTTTGTTTGAGATCGGGATTTTTTCGGTTTGTTTTGGGATTTTTGGGATTTTTTTTCCAGCCCTCTCACTGACCCCTACAATTATAGTTTTTAGATCCGCCACCTTTCGTATCCTTCCCTTCCGTTAAAAAAAAAGTACGGCTTGTCCTTCTTGCGTTCGGGTTGGAAGCTTCGTGACTCTCACACCTATCGCCGCTCGGAGCCTCAGATTACACTATTTACGACCGAATATTTTGTGGGTATGTTGGATAAAGCAGTTTATCTATTATTTCTTTGAACTTGAAGAATTTATGATTGAATTTTAGAGGTCACTGGATGTTTTAATGGAGGTTGTAATTGTGAGATTACTCCATTTTGTTTTATTGATATTAACAATACTACTATTTTGAGCTTGACTAAGAAGGTGGAGAGGATTGTTTCCAAACGCAATAGGTTGAAGAGGAAGGCCGTATCCACCAGGGAATCCATCATTTACCGAAACGTGGTTTAAGCCGGATATCCAATTTTATGCTGCTATGCTAATCCTGTGATCCAATTTTGATTCATCTTTGAAGGGTCATATCCGACGTGGTTAAAAAATGCAGTCCACCGGAGCTCCAAACTTCCATGGAAGACGAAGTAGCAGGTCCACCGAGGTCTTTGCCATCGAAGCCATTGTTTGAGCCTTTGAAGGCTCATGAGATGTCCGATGGTGTCCAGTTCAGGGAAGTCTCAGTTCCACCTCATCGTTGTTCGCCTCTCAAGAAAGTACGGATGGGCAATTAAACCCCAATTTACGAACAGATGAGGATGAGACGTCCATATGAATCTCAAAGGTCGCAAAGTTGAGCTAAGGACTAGAGCTGACACGCCCGAGTAATCTGCAAAAGTGCGCGGATTTTGTAGATGACCTTTACTTATAAGCACACTCAAAGTCTCTCATATTATATATCGTATTCCTGAAACAACATTGCAGCATAACAGCCATAGATAAATCCGAAATTAAATTTTGATAGACCTCCGTTTCCAAAATTCTGTTTCGCGCGGATGCTTCCTGATTCGAATAACAGGAACTGCTTCTCACCAAAAGAAACTGATAAGTTGTTACAACTATGATCTAAACGAAAAACTACGCTACAACGACAGAGACTTAGGCATAGATGAGCTTCCTTGACAAGCTTAAGACCTTGGCTTTTCCTTTTTCTCCTTGAAGAGGGCCAGGAGAGAGACACCGGATACCTTCACAACCTTGAACCTGACTCCGGGAATATCTCCCACAGCGTGGCCCTTCCGTCCGAATCCAGCAATCAACACCTCATCCTGCGCAAACCACCAAGTTAAGATAACAGAGATGATATCATGCATTCACCACGGATTCTAGGACCGTTACACAAGATTTAAAACTCTTTGTGGATGAAGACCACAACCATTAAAATGAGAATTGAAACTAAATCTAACATCCTGGCAGATGATGAAACTTACATTTTCCTCGATGTAGTTCAAGCAACCATCGTTGGGTACGAAAGCAGCAATCTTCTTCCCATTTTTGATCAGCTGAACACGAGCGCACTTTCTAATAGCAGAGTTAGGCTGCTTAGCCTCAATACCACTGCATTAACAATCCACGATGTGTGACAATTCAATTTAAACCTAAACGTGGTATTAAACACAAAATACAATGTTCAGAGAGAGAGGGGAGAGAGATAGAGATCTTACATCTTCTCAAGGACAATGCCTTTGGCATGAGATGAACCAGAAAATGGCTTTTTCCATTCATTTCCAAGGTGGGACTTCTTGTATGACTTGTCGGCCCACCTCTGATTCCTACGGTGAGTCTTGAGCTTACGAGCAGCTCCCATTCCACGTGTTTTCCTGCATAGCACCCACAATCTCTTAATCTCGAAATAAATTCACTTAACAACCAGTTTACAAGAGCCAAAGAATGCAATCCAATCCCAAGGATACCGGAGCACCGTCATGTAGGCATCAGTTAAGTGATAAATTTAAAGGAAACTGCTCAAGCTTTCTTGCATTCAACAAAATCACTAGACTTCAAATTAGTTCGAGTATAATTACCAACGAACCATCAAACATCAATACGCGCATAAAATTCAATTCACTCAGAGAGCAACCGCTACTCGTGTACGAATCCTACACCATCGCCTGTAAACTTAACGAGGCTTGTTCACATAGCCGATGAACCTCAACAATACAATGTTGTTTTGATCTCGAATACAAGAACCGAGGCTTCAATCACATTTGTTCAAATTACAACAGATTTCCCAAGAAAAGCACGTCCTAATCTCATTGTCCCCAATCAAAACTACAAATTAAGCTTTGTCCAAGCTTGATTTAGCTCTTTCGACCCGAACATACTTGGAAGCAACTATGTCCCGACCTCTTTTAACAGTTAAATTAATCCTCTTTTGTGTCAAATTTTTTCTAGGCAACCAAACAGAAAATGAAACAACACACAGAAACAGATTGCAAAAAAAATGAACCCTATTTGAAACGCTTTAAATTTTTTTTATTTTATCATCAAAGTTTTCAACCAGATCCGAGCCAATAAACTTAATCAAAGTAAAACAATGAGATTGGAGAGAGAGAGAGAGAGAGAGAGAGAGAGAGAAATTGGATACCCCATGGCGGCTGAGAGAAGAGGGCTCTGGACTGCAGCGGAAGTACTGTGAGGAGTGAGGCGGAGAGGAAAATGCCGGCTGCTGAAAAACCCTAAACTCCACTTTTTCAATTCGGAGATGAGAGATTTTAAATAGGGTTGGCTTGGCTCTCTATTGTTCTAATGTTTGTCGAACGGTGTCGTATCAAAGCAAACCTACGCATGTGTCCTTTCTGACTTTATGAGAGGAGCTATTTTTTTTTTTTTTTTGGGCTTTTAGATCCAGGTCTAAAAACATAGGATATTTTTAGAAGTGATTCCAGTTATCTAATTATATGTTTTTATTTTTTTTATACTCCTTTTATATTTTCTAAAAATATTAAAAATCAATTAAAATATTTTAATATTATGCATTTTTCAACTCCAAAATATCTAATTAATATCTTATAAACAAAAAAAAAATAATATACTAACATATATCCATCTGCAAAACATTCTACCCTAACTCAAATAACAAATATATGAATGTATATTAGACCTATAAGTGAGATATGAAACCTAACTAAAAGGTAGAAAAAAACATAATATACCTACAAGCAAGACACATTAATCTGTAACAGGTTGACTATGAAAAAGAATCTGTCATATAGGTAGATAAATACAATTAACCTGTGATATAGGTTGATTATAAAAAATAAAATAAAAATCTATAAATGAGTTAAAGGAGGAGGAAGAACAAGAAATAACAAAAAAATATATAAAAAGAAATAATCAAAGAGATAATTAGGAAGAAATTGATTTTTACAATAAGTTGTTTCTTTTAAGAGATAATTATTGATAATTAAATAATTAAATTTAAAGAATTGGGCTTATTTTAATAAATTGGATCATTCCTATTATTGACTCAAAAAATTGGAGTTATATCAAGTTTCCCTTTTTTTTTTCCAAACGATAGATTTTGTTAGATTAGTCACTGACGAGATTCAAACTCTCGTTGTCGTTGTCATGAAAGGGCTCAACTCATTTCTATTACTGCGGTAAAAGGCCAATTGATTTTATTATTCTTAGGACCCGAGACTTGTATTTGGGATTTTTGCTCCTTACATTGCAGAGTTGCCTTCTACGGTCTATTTTCCATACACACTTCTTAATTTTTGACTTTTAAATCGAATAAATTAAAAACGAACAAATGATAGAAAATAATAGTGTGTATAAGAGGTAAAAGATGTGTGTAGATAGCACTACCACCCATATTGAAAACCCTAGACCCACAATACAACCGGTCAACCAGCCACTCACACCTTATAATTATCCTCCATTAGAGAAAAGCGCAAAACTTGTAAATAATAAGTATAATACACTTTTTTACCTTCTCAGACTTCCCTCTTTATTTTTGCCCATCAAATTCGATAAACTGTACGAAAACAACTTATATACTTAAATAGAGATGTGTTCTTGCTAAAATAATGCGTGTTTATCATTTGCCTTGGTGATTGTCTAGGATCAAGCGTTAACAGAATTGTCATTCTCCAACTTTTATAGATCCTCAGTTATTAGGCAATGACAAACACTCTTGTCTGCCTTCATCTCCTTTCTCTGAACAACATCACAATCCAAGATCAATGGCACCAACATTTCTAGCCAAACAATCAATTTGTTCTTTCAAGTATATGCATTATTTTCCTTGTTACTTCCTGCAGGACAATGCATGTTGGGCCCCTCGTTCTCTTTGGTTGCTTGGTTGCTCACCCTCTTGAGAGCCTTCCCCATATTCGTGATTTCTGCAGCATCGGTCTCAACTTCTGCAGCATTTTGAACTTCAATGTGCGCTGGACGCCGAGGACTGATGCCGAAAGTAGGGCCTGGCGAGTCAGTTTTCCGCAATGCAAGCTTCACGTTCCTCATCCTGTCTGAAGTTCTAGGAGATTGAAGGTTGCCATTTCGAGTTGCAGCTCCATTTCTGTTAGTGTTACCGTTGCCCGTTCGACTTCTAGACACTACTCTGTTTTGTACACCGGAATGGAACTGCATACTTCCACTTGATCTCACCAAAGTGATAAATCTAGTTCGGATAACCCTAATGACAACTCTGACAACTCCACTCCAGCACCATTAATTCCACCACGCTGCAATCTGTAATCAACTTGCTGTACAGCTTGGACAAAAGGAATGTTGCACATGGAACCTTGACAGCTAGACTACCACATGGTTTCTGCACCTTGTGTTCTGGTTGCTGCATCGTGGGCAGCAAGGACATCACTTGTAATGCAATTGTTTATTGCATGCGTATGTAACAGTGTCCACTTGTATTACATTTGTTTATTACATGCATATGTAACTGTGTATATAAAAGCTGTTGTCCATTGCAGCAAGATTAATAAGGAAAACATTATTGAAATACCAAGTTCTTCATGGTATCTCAGAGCTGACAGTCTAAACGACCAAAAGCTTTATTTTTTTTCTCTCATGGCGTCCAGTTCAAGTCCTTCAAATCCCATTGCTATTCCCTCTCTTCCAAATGCTTCCAATTTTCTGACTATCAAGTTGGATCGTACCAACTATCCCCTATGGCATGCCCAGATGTTGCCCTTGCTTCGCAGCAGGAATCTGGTGTCTTTTGTCGATGGAACCAACCCATGTCCTCCTACCTTATTGAAGGATGATGCTGGCCAACTCACTGATAAAGTCAATCCTGACTTTGATGCATGGATTCAGCAAGATGCTATGGTTCTCTCTTGGATCAACAGTTCGGTCCATCCCACAGTTCTTGCCTCTCTTATTAGTAAGACAAGTTCCCTTTCTGCATGGATTTGTTGACGTGACAGGTATGCTTCTCAGTCTACTGGCCGCCTCCTCCAATTGCGTAGTGAGCTTATGAATACCCATCGTGGTGATTCCTCTATTGCTGAGTTTCTTGATCGTATTAATTATCTTGCTGACACTCTCTCCCTCTCTGGTTCTCCTGTGACTGACTCTGATCTTGTTGCCATTATTTTAAATAATGTTGGGCCTGCTTATGAGAGTACTGTTGCTTCTGCACAAGCACGGGATGAGGCCATCACTTACAGTGCCTTGGAGGCTCTTCTTCTTGGTGCCGAGAGACGTCAAAAGCTTCATACTGTGTTTGAAAATGGGCCCACTGCCCTTGCTGCTGGAAGAGGTCGTTCAGGACCTTCCCGTGGTCGCAGTGCTCCTCGCGGAGGCCGTGGTCACTTCCATGGCGGCCGTGGCCAGTTTCTTCCTCGTCCTCAAGACCAGGAACACCATGCTTCCCCCCTCCGACAACCTCATAATGGCGTTCTTGGTGCTCCTCCTTCTCCAACCTAATCTGGTGGTCGTATCCAATGCCAAATATGTCGTCGTCACGGCCATTCTGCAATCGATTGTTTCAATCGTCTCAATATGGCCTATGAAGGACGTGTTCCTGCTCCACGTCTCCAAGCTTATGCTGCTGCTGCACCTTCTCCGGCATCTGCCTCTCCCTCTGGCATTCAAAACTGGCTTTTTGACTCTGGAGCCAATGCACATATCACCTATGATTTGAATCAAGTTTCGAATCCTCGTCCCTACACTGGCACTGACAATGTTAATGGTGTGGTTGATGGATCAGGTTTGCATATTTCTCATGTTGGCACTTCTTTTATTCACACACCCCATCACTCATTTACCCTTCCCAACACCCTTCACTGCCCTAATGCTTCCACTAATGTTATTTCCATTCATCAATTTACCAAAGACAACAACTGTTCACTGACCTTATATCCCAATTCCTACCGTGTTCAGGACCTTCAAACGGGGAAGATGCTTTTGCAAGGCCGGAGTAAAAATGGTTTTTATCCATTTTCAAGTTCTTCTATGGTCAACCATGGAGTCTCTGCATTTGTCGGTGTTCGTGTGTCGGATGCTATTTGGCATTCTAGGTTAGGTCACCCTGCAATTTCTGTTTTGCGTAGTCTCATTTTTCAAAATAAATTACCTTTAACTGGTAATGCAACCTACGACTTTTGTTCATCATGCCCCCTTGGCAAAAGTCATAAGTTGCCATTTAATTTATCTTCTTCCCAGTCATCGTTTCCTTTGGAATTAATACATTCCGATGTATGGATTTCTCCTTCTTATTCAATTAATGGTTACAAGTATTATGTTGTTTTTGTGGATGACTTTTCTCGTTATGCATGGCTCTATCCTTTAAAGTTAAAATCTGATGTTTTTCAAACCTTTGTTACTTTTAAAAAGCTTGCAGAAAATATGTTCAACACCAAAATCAAATTTTTTCAATCTGATGGTGGAGGAGAGTTTGTCAATTCCTCTTTTAAACACCTTTTCTCTCAACATGGCATTCATCATAGACTCAGTTGTCCTCATCATCCCGAGCAAAACGGTCTTGCAGAACGCAAACATCGTCATGTTGTTGAAATTGGCTTAACTTTACTTGCTCATGCGTCTCTCCCTCACACTTTTTGGGATGACGCTTTTCAAACTGCAAATTATCTCATTAATCGTCTTCCCACCAAAATCTTGAATGGTTTCTCTCCTTTCCAAAAACTATTTTCTAAATCACCCCAGTATGATTTTCTCAAAGTATTTGGTTGTGCTTGTTTTCCCTATTTACTTCCTTACACTGATTCTAAACTTAAGTTTCGATCAAAACAATGCATTTTCTTAGGATACTCCTTAAATTATCAAGGTTATAAATGTTATGATCCTACCACTGGCAAGTCTTTTCTGTCTCGTCATGTCGTTTTCAATGAAAAGAGTTTTCCATATAAAGAACTTGCTCCTCCGATCTTGTCAAACCCTAGTCAGTTGGACCATGTCCTCGACATTGATACCTTCCATTACACCCAACCACAATCGACCCCACGGCCTCCTCCTTCCCTTTCAACACCGATTGTCATTACCTCCCTCCCTCACTCCCTACCGCTACCTACCCCAGCCTTCCATTCTCACCCACCACCTCCCACTACTCACGTGAATATTGAACCTGCCAACACCACTTCACATACTGGTTCATCCACTCATCCCATGATCACGCGTGGTCAACAAAGAATTCGAAAACCAAATCCCAGATATGCTTGCATCACTAATGTTACTAATACTTTGGTTGAGCCCACATGTTTCTCACAGGCCAATAAGTCTTCCCAATGGCGCCAAGCAATGGCGGATGAATTCAACGCTTTACAGCGTACCGGCACTTGGACTTTGGTACCCTACAACTCTTCTATGAACGTGTTACCTAATAAATGGGTGTATCGCATCAAAAAGAACTCTGATGGTTCCATCGAGCGTTTTAAAGCTCGCCTAGTTGCCAATGGCTTTCATCAGCAAGAGGGCATTGATTTCTGCGAAACCTTCAGTCCGGTGGTCACACATGCCACCATTCGGCTCATTCTCTCTATTGCTCTTCACTTTCAGTGGCCTATCCGCCAGCTTGATGTTCAAAATGCCTTCCTTCATGGCACGTTGAATGAGGAAGTTTATATGCGCCAACCTGCAGGGTTCGTTGATCCACAGTTTCCGTCTCATGTGTGTCGCCTTCGACGGTCCCTATACGGTTTGAAACAAGCACCCCGTGCTTGGTTTCAATGTTTTTCCCAGAAACTAGAAGACTTGGGCTTCACGGCTTCCCAAGCTGACTCATCTCTCTTCACCTATTTTGATGGCTCAACAATCATTTATCTTCTCATCTATGTGGATGACATTTTAATCACAGGGAACAACACTGCTTACTTGTCTCAGTTCATCATGCAGCTTCGTACTCATTTTGCAATGAAATATCTTGGGCTCTTACACTACTTCTTGGGGATGGAGGTTTCACGGACGCCTTCTGCCTTCTATCTCACTCAATCCAAGTATATTTTGGAGCTTCTACAGAAAACTAATATGGCTGACGCCAAGCCCATCTCAACGCCAGTTCCCAGTGGTAAACGCTTGAGTTTATATGAAGGTGAGCCTCTCTCAGATGGATCTTCTTTTCGCAGTGTTGTGGGCGCCCTTCAATACCTTCTATTTACACGACCTGATATTGCTTACGCTGTCAACCAAGTGTGTCAGTTCATGCACTCTCCAACTACTGCGCATTGGGCTGCAGTCAAACGCATCTTACGGTATTTGAAAGGCACACATGATCACGGCTTACTTTACAAACCCAGTCCCCTCACTCTCACTGCCTTCGCTGACGCTGACTACGCTGGCGACCCTGATAACCGTCGTTCCACTGGCGGTCACTGCATATTTCTTGGTGAAAATTTAATCTCCTGGAGTTCGAAAAAGCAACGTGGAGTGTCACGGTCTAGCACAGAGGCGGAGTATCGTCAACTTGCCTATACTTCTGCCCATCTCTCATGGTTTCGCAATCTATTCCGTGATTTATATCTTCCATTACAGCCACCTCGTCTCTGGTGTGACAATATCAGCGCCATTGCTGTTGCTTCCAATCCTGTTTATCAAGCTCGCATGCGCTATGTTGAAGTAGATTATCACTACATCCGGGACAAGGTCATCCGCAAGGAAATAGAAGTTGGTTATGTGGCTACCACAGACCAGATTGCCGATTTTTTAACCAAGGGTTTGTCCTCTGTCCGATTCCATTATCTTATCTCCAAGCTTCCTGTTCGTCAACGCCCCGTCAGCTTGCGGGGGCGTGATAAATCTAGTTCGGATAACCCTAATGACAACTCTGACAACTCCACTCCAGCACCATCAATTCCACCACGCTGCAATCTGTAATCAACTTGCTGTACAGCTTGGACAAAAGGAATGTTGCACATGGAACCTTGACAGCTAGACTACCACATGGTTTCTGCACCTTGTGTTCTGGTTGCTGCATCGTGGGCAGCAAGGACATCACTTGTAATGCAATTGTTTATTGCATGCGTATGTAACAGTGTCCACTTGTATTACATTTGTTTATTACATGCATATGTAACTGTGTATATAAAAGCTGCTGTCCATTGCAGCAAGATTAATAAGGAAAACATTATTGAAATACCTCTGAAGTTCTAGGAGATTGAAGGTTGCCATTTCGAGTTGCAGCTCCATTTCTGTTAGTGTTACCGTTGCCCGTTCGACTTCTAGACACTACTCTGTTTTGTACACCGGAATGGAACTGCATACTTCCACTTGATCTCACCAAAGAGCTGTCCTGTTAATTGAAGAGTTTTTGCTCAACAGCATATAGCGAAGTTGAAACACTGAAACCATACAGTTAGTACAAGAATAATGAAGAATGCATATAAACTAACCTCGTCGAAAAAGCCAATATTTGGAGATGGCGCTCGGAGACATGAGGGTCTGATATGTTTAGAAACACTGTTAGGATCCATAGGGCTACCTCCTATTGACATCTTTCCTTCGCGTGGATTCAAGAGCATTGCTTCTTGATTTCCATGTCCAATGCATGGTTGATCATGTGAATGGCTCTCCAGAATTGATTCCTGAGAGACATCACTCTCGAAAAAAGCCTGTCCGCTGATGAAAGTATTCAGACCGACCTCAGACTTCTTCAATCTTTGATTCGAAGACGCTGATGATGATGCTGAGGACCAGCCAACAAGGGAACTAGCAGGTGATGGATAAGGGGGAGACTGCGGCGTGCGCACTAGAGTGGATGGGTGACAAGAAGTTTCCAGTTCACCTTTGTTTTTCATTGTGGATTTCGAAGGAGTTCCCATGGTAAAACCACGGGAGGCCGAATTGACAAGTGAGGAATCAATTTTGCTCCTCGAGTACAATGGAGATTTACTGAATAAGGGAGAACTATAAACCCCAGACTTGTGTGTGGTAGTGGGAGAACAAAATAGAGATGTCTTTGGGGGCGGTGTAGTACTATTGGTGATGCTGCACGATACTCCTAAGCAAGGCTTTTTTGACACATTCATAGATTGTCCTGCAAGCAAACCATATGAACTCCAGTTTGAGTTTGCACTTTGCACTTCATAATTACAGAAAGAAAATGAAAAACTGTGTGCGCTCCGGTTAGCGTTTTACTTCATCTTCCTTCTTACCAGGGGCAGCTTTTGCAGTTTCCATTTTTTCATTATTTCCGCCCAAACAAGCCCTTTTCGCTGCAGGTGCATAAGATTGGTTAATCCGGATAGATATCTTTGGCGGTTTGCAAGACGCTGATGAGCTCAGTTTCCCACTTACAGCAGCAAGCTTCATTTCATCAGTACTCAGTTAGTTTAAAAAATATGAGTAAAGAAATGCATTAGGATCAGACACATTTATGACATGCCTGTCTTTGTGAGAAAGCAGAAGCCTCCTTTAAAATCCTCTCCGGTCCACGCGCATTAAGACTTTGCCTTTGGGATGTTGGCATGGCTCTCATCTGAATACCAAAACAGACATATTCATCCTGAAATAACCTCAGAAACCATGATTACTCACAAAAATTATAACGGAAGAAACTTACCCTCATCTAAGGAGAAGCGTCAGGATTCTTGGAAGCTGAATTTTTTTATGCAAAACAAGGATATGTTTACACAAAGCACATAACAAAATACAAGGGTGAGGTTCACTTGTTATTAGCAAGGCCAGTATATACTTACGGCGAACATTTTGCAGGCCTCTCCCTCTTTTCGACTTGAGACTTGAAGTCGTGACATTGGGTAAACTAGTGGGTTTCTGCGTACATGATCTGTTGTCTTCAAAAAGCTCAAACTCAATGCTTGCCATCAAAGAAGAGTTGAATATCAGAGTGCGGAACAAACAAAACTAACAAAATAATAGGAATTTATTGAACAAATTGAGAATGCCGAGATGGCTACAAAACCCTAAGAGACTACATTGTGAATGAATTTATCTCAAACTAAATTACAAGCTCTATTTATAGAGCAATAACCTAAGAAACCCTAATGCGTAAATGTCAAAAATACCCTACTACAAAATCAAATCAAATCTCTAATTAATTTCCTAAATAAACCTAATAAATTCCAACACCCCCCATCAAACTCATGGCGGTACACGACATGAGTTTGCCAAGAAGCAGATGTGGATGCAAGCCTCCAAATTCCAATGCCGATGCCGATGCCAATGCCGATGCCGATTCCAATGCCGATGATTTCATCGGTGCAAGTGCAAGATTCCAATGCCAGTGCAAATTCCAACTTCCGAACAAACAAACAAAAAACCATATTCAAAACCATATTTTTTCTTTGCCCGTGTGGGCCTAAGCCTCAAACCAGCCATACTTTTTTCCTTTTCTTATGACCTGGGGTCTTCTCCAGATCGCAAAACCAAATGATGCAGCAAACAAGTTTTGCAAAATAAAGGGATTGCAGCCGACAGAACAACTCTAGTGAAAAGTCAAACTGCAGAAGGGAAAGCCTAAACGAGACCAAACAGAGTGACCAAGAACAAGGGACACAGAGCAAAGCGGAAGCGAAGCCTAAACGAGACCAAAAGTAAACCCAAAAACAAAATTGCGACAAAACAAATTGATACCAACAAGAACGGATTGAACCATAAGGATCGAACCCGCTCTGATACCAAGTTGAATATCAGAGTGCGGAACAAACAAGACTAACAAAATAATAGGAATTTTATTGAACAAATTGAGAATGCCGAGACGGCTACAAAACCCTAAGAGACTACATTGTGAATGAATTTATCTCAAACTAAATTACAAGCTCTATTTATAGAGCAATAAACCTAAGAAACCCTAATGCGTAAATGCCAAAAATACCCTACTACAAAATCAAATCAAATCTCTAATTAATTTCCTAAATAAACCTAATAAATTCCAACAAGAGGAACATCCACTATGAACTGTAGTCATTGACTCAGCAGACCTCCAAACTTATTGAATCCCTGGAAGCTGATTCGTTTCAGATTTCTTGAATCCTCTGTTAACCATACACAATTCCTCAGGATCCAAAACCCCTGAAGCAAAAGCAACCAATCAGAAGTTTCAAACTTGTGCAGCAAGAAAATGTTCATAACAAGCACATGTATAACGATTTTCAACCTGATTAACATATACCTGCACGGGTTTTCTTCCACATATGTTAGCCTCATTCATGTGCTCTGCTTGGCGGGGAAGTTGAATGATGCACTTACTGTATGGGAGGAATTGAAGGAATTTCCTATAGAATTCTTATTCAGGGGTGTTGTAAGTGTTATCGAATAGACGATGCCACTAAGATTTTTAGTGAAATGCAGCTCAATGGATATCCCCCGGATACCATTGTTTATAATTCTCTACTAGATGGGTTATTCAAGGCTAGGAAGGTTAATGATGGCTGCCAGTTATTTGAGAAAATGGTTCAGAATGGGGTGAGAGCCTCGATGTGGACGTAAAATATTCTCATGGATGGTTTGTTCAGGAATGAAAGGGCAGAGGCTGCGTACACACTATTTTGTGACTTAAAGAAGAAGGGTCAGTTTGTTGATGGTGTAACATATAGCATTGTGGTTTTGCAACTTTGTAAGGACGGTCTGCTTGAGGAAGCGCTAGGATTGGTGGAAGAAATGGAAAGGAGAGGCTTTACTGTTGATTTAATTACTGTATCGTCACTTGTGATTGGGCTGTATAAAGAAGGTCGGTGGGATTGGACGGACAAGCTCATGAAGCACATTAGAGATGGTAACCTAGTGCCGAGTGTTCTTAAATGGAAGGTTGATATGGAGGCTTCACCGAAAAATCCGCAGAGAAATAGAAAGGATTATACACCATTGTTCCCAAGTAAAGGTGACTTGAGCAAGATTATGAGTGTAATAAAGTCTGCTGAATCAACAATGGATGCAGACCTAGATACAGAGGCTGCCAGGGCTAAAGAAGATAAGAATTTGTCCACCGATGCGGATCAGTACACAGTAGTCATCATCTCCACGTACGGATGAATTGGCTAATCAACTTAAGTCTGCCGACCACTCCTCGCAGCTGTTTTCATTGTCCACGGAGCTTAAGAGTTCAAGCAAAAGGGGAAAGCACTTTTGATATTGACATGGTTAATACTTTTTTGTCCTTATTCTTGGCCAAGGGAAAGCTGAGCGTAGCATGCAAATTGTTTGAGATTTTCACTTTTAATGCACTAGGGAAGGCTAGCAGAATTGATGAAGTAAACAAGCTCTTTGAGCAGATGAAGAGTAGTGGAATAAATCCTGATGTTGTCACTTTTAATACACTTATTGAAGTTCATAGCAAAGCAGGTCGGCTAAAAGATGCATATAAGTTTTTGAAAATTATGCTCGGTGCAGGCTGCACCCCGAACCATGTTACTGACACGACTTTAGATTTTCTGGGCAAGGAGATTGAGAAAATGAGGTACCAGAAGGCATCCATGGTGCGCGATAAGGATGACTGACCTTGATAAGAATTTGTACACTTCAATTCAACTGTAGTTCAACCTGCTATGACTTTCGGCTCATAAATGTTAAAGGAAAAGAGGTAAAACCGGGCGTAGTGCAGACATTGGAACTCTAAACGATGATGCTATTAGGTTCTCCATACGATAGTTAGGTTTCTTCGATCCCGATTCATTCTGTTTTTGCTTACGTCGGAACATGGAAAACTTGTAGTAATTGGAATCCAAAAGCAAAACGAATTTGGCATAGGGTGAATTCAAGCTCCTACTTCTTGCAGTATATGTTATCAGAATCTGGAACGCATGTCAGATTCTCATGTAAGATTTCGATGATTTTGTCTCTTATTTATTTCTTTTTAGAAAGGAAAACTTGTATGTTCTAGAGCAAACCCATTTGGTCTTGACTCCTGCATGGTCTTATCTATGAAATATCAGAGCATCAGGATTAGATTCAAAGGATAGGGAAAACCATGATACAGAAGGCTTACTTTATGTTCCTTTTCCTTGTAGGTTAGAACTCAGACAAAGAGCGAGCCGAGAGTTCTTTAACCACAGTGATCAAGTGCATGATGCAGAAGGCTTACTTTATGCAATATTCTGCCGTCAGAAAGTGGGCGAAGAAAAATGTTATGGATGTGAGATCCATCTTAGCTCTACGCTAGTCAACTCTTTTAGTCTAGGAATTCGATTAATGCTTTCTTAGCCAGTAGTCTATATATATTTAGGCACTCTTTTTAGCCTCACACACATCCTGTTTAATCATGTATAGTGTTTTCATTTGATTTATTCAATCTAATGGCTATAAATAAAGGGTGAATTCCCGCTAATTTTTCAGGTTGCTCTAAACTCAACACCATATATATTGGCGGCAATTTGTTAGAAGGTAGTATCCCTATTGGCGGCAATTTGTTAGAAGGTAGTATCCCTAAGGAGCTTGGCACCTTGTCAAAGCTAATAGAATTCAATATTGAATACAACCACCGTACAAGAAGTATCCCTTACTCTTTTAGCAACATATCATCTCTTGAAGAGTTTAGTGCATATCTTAATAGTTTAAGTGGCATAATTCCAGATATCTTTGGTCGACTGACCAATTTTTATTTTCTTGGATTGGGTGGAAATGACTAGTCAACCTCATCAAGAATTTTCCTTTTTCACAGCTTCACTACCCTTAGGAAAAAAGAATTTGTTTCTTATTCAACAGAGTTCCAACTCCTCGGACTTTCAAATCCCGTCTCATGTCATCTGACACTTTGTAACGATCCGTCCCTAATTTTTTTTACGAAACGTCGAGGGTAATTTTGTAATTTCACTTTGGTTGGGAGATATTTTGTCATGGTTGCTGTAGACATGTAAATTTTGTTGCATACAAATGATGCATCACAAAGCTCTACATGACATATGACTCATCACAAATGGACAAGTCATCAATGACATGTGGCACAAATCAAGCAAAGGAAGTACACAACCTTCCCAAAATTCGGCACAAGGGAGAAAGTATCCCTTAAAATCGGCAAGGGGCCCAAATTGCTCCCAAAATTGGAAAGAAAGCTAAAACATCTTTATAAAACAAGCAAGAATTGAAGATTGCTCACAAACTAGGCAACAAGCCCTATAAGTCGGCCAAACAAGGGAAAGTGGCTGAAAACAAGACACTAAATATGCCTAAATTCTCCCATGAATGAATCAGAACACAAATCAAAGTCAAATCCACCCAAAGGTGTAGCTTTGGAAGTCTATAAATACAAGGTCCCAAGACAAGCATAAAGTCGACAATTTCCACATTGAAGGGCCGAAATTCTCACAAAAGGATAACCTTTGCCAAATCTTTGAAGACTAATACATTGCCAAAGCTCTCTTCGAAGAACGTACAACCAAAGCCAAAGCTTTTTTTTGACCAAAACCAAAGCATTCCCTTGAAGAATCAACAAGCACTTGTGTCGATTCCTTCAAGACTTTGTTGCAAGCTTAAAACTTGTAACGACATTCGATTCAAGATCAAGTCGCCAAGACCCTTGAATCAACAAAATCCTATATCAACATCACCTTTGCCACAGGTCATTCACAAACCTAGTGTGAAATCCCGTTCCCGGATTTCACTGTTATAATTTACGTATTTGTACTATTGAGATTTTATATTATTTCTCGAGAATTTATTTTAAATTGTATGGATTTAGATTTTAATTAAACTAGTTACAAAGAGTGAAGTTTGGAAAATAATTATTTAAAATTCGTTGACCTTTTGAGGTCACAAGTAGCGTTTTCGAATAGGTCTCGAAGCCACGAGCACATAGGTGAAAGCCGTTTGCGAGTCCGAGTTATAACGGTATAGTTACGGACGTTTGAATTTGTGAACTATAGATTGTGGGAATTATTTAATTCCCACATGTGGGTTAAAGAGGAAGTGAGTTAAAAAAAGGGGGGTTTCTGAAAAAAAAAAAAGAAGGAGAAGGGGAGAGGGGTATGATTTTTGACCCGTTTTGGGGCGTTTTCGACCCATGAACCCATAAACTTGACCCGCTTGTATCTCCTTCATCCGATCTCCGTTTTGGGTGATCTTGGTGTCCATGGAAAGCTCTTGATGAGCCCTACAACTCTGTAGTGTTAGATTTTCCATTTTCCATTTTCTTATCCATTTTTCCAGTCCGAGGCAGCAAAGTCCCGTGGGTTTTCCGGCGGTTTTGTCATTTTTCCGGCAATTCCGGCAACCATTTCCTTCAAGTGAGGTATGAAACTTCATCTACTCTTCATAATCTTCAAGTTGGTATGCTTGGTTCATGCTTTTGTATTCGTTTTAGAGTTGGGTGTTTAGAACCCTAGAAACCCGGTTTCCTCGAAGAATTTGGATGGTTTCCGGTTAGAATTTGTCATTGGTCTACTTGTGAATAATGTTTCCCTTGTTGAGCTTTAGTTACCACGTGAATTTGAGCCTCTTGGGTTAAGGTTGAAAGTTTGAGTTTTCAAACCCTTTACCATGGCTACCATTGCGTGTAGCGGTGCGTGGGACCGTCCACGAGTGTTGTTTAAGTACCAAATACCTTCTCGGGACCCTGTAAATCTATGTCTAGCTTGATTTCCCGAAATTCAATTGTTTGGTGTGGTAATCAAATTGGACCGTCACTTGTTTGTGTGATTGATGACAATCAGATCGTTGGTTCTTCGTACAATTTTGTGAACACCCTAGTTATCAGTTGTTGGACCTTTGAGAACTTACAGATCGAAAATCCGATGTGCGGATCTTCCAGATTGAATAACCTTAGGTTGTTGACCTTAATGGACCTACCTTATCGACGATTGATGTTCTAGTCAACGTGCTCTACTTTAGAGTGTCGCTTATCTCTAGAGTTGTTGAGGATTGATGGAGCTTAGTTGGCTCATTTCAATGTTGTGTCGTTCCTAGTAGAAGTGTGCCTCGATATATGTATTAGTGGCACCATATTGAGTTATACTTGTTTATTAAATGTGCTTTCTATTGAATGGTTATTTTTATTTTAAGCATCGATCTATGTTTATAAATTGTGAATCAACTGTAGCTTCAAAATGTTTATGAAATGTGGTTAGATATGTATGGTTAGTATGATGTGTATGATTGTTTTTATGACGATGTGAACCCAGAATCTTATAAGAAGTATTATGTAGAACTTTTATGCTTGTATGATAAGATAGTGGTCATGAGAAGTTGATAGTACAAGTGATTTCGATGTAAATCATAGCGGATGAGATAAGGGTAAGTGGTATGTGTGTTGATCTAACTGCCCCATGTAGCAAATGTACATATATGATCCTGCTTGGTATATCCACGATGGGGGATCATATGTATTCAGGGGTGATCATGTTTGGTATATCCGCGATGGATGATCATTGCTTGCACGAAGATATTATGCATATGGTTCTGCTTGGTATATCCGCGATGGGGGACCATACGCATTTTAGAGGGGATGATGATTAGTTGTGCTTGGTACATTTTGATAGGCGATCATAATTTAATGTGGATTCCGTTGAGTGATGGTTCGGAATCCCTTCTACTTCGCGATTCTGTTGAGTGATGATCCGGAATCGTATCCTGGTTTGGATTTCGTTGAGTGATGGTCTGAAATCCCTTTGGTGTCTTGGTTCCTTGGATTTGTTTTCAGCTTTAGAGGTGTAGGCTTCGGCCGAACTGCGTCCCTCTAACCTAGTTTTTAAAGTACATATGAACAATGATTTTTGAGAATCTTGTGGTTTGAATTAGAAAAGCCGTTGGATGTCTAGGTCACTCCTTCACAGTTTTGAGTGACTTGATTATGATTTCATAAAGCATGATTCTATACTTGATATTTTGTTTCCGTTGAGGGGTCCGGAACCCGATGTTGGATTTCATTGAGTGGTCCGGAATCCTTGATTTCGCTCATTCCCATAAGATTAGTCTAGAACCCTAGATTCGAGTGAATGGGAATTATCCACAATAGACCTTGTGAATTTATACACCATGTTATTACTCATAACCTAAGTAGAGAATTATACAAAGTTCTCTAATTGAATTGGTGAAATGGTGTGCTATCTCATTGGTTGATTAATATAGTTAAAAGTTAAAATTGTGCATCTTTGATTCATGAATTGATTAATTGACGGGGTTGTGGAATGACGTTGGATATAGTTGTTATTAATATGATTAGATTAGTTAATGAATGTAACTAGAGAAAAATATTGTGCTTGGTTGATCCTTGATATGTTACATGCCTAGATTGCGATATTATGTTGAAAACATAATGGTTTATATGATGGATGAAATAGAAACCTTGATTGTCATGCAGGTTGTTATGTAGTTTGAATCGAATAATTCATGCTCGTCAAGTCCAAATGTTTGATTGAGGAATGTTATGAATCGAATAATTCATGCAGCCATAAAGTATACAAAAATTACTAAGCAATTTGGACCTTGAGTGGTGCTTCATTCATATCTCAAAGTTGGGTATGTTAAATATACGAGTATTTGGTGACGTCGCGTGTCAATCCAGGACGTATGTCGGGGTTGGGGCGTGACACCTAGAGGTGAAGACCATTCACGCATTGTTTCAAGCTCAAAACTTGAAGTAATAATCGTTCGTCCGAGATCAAGTCATCGTGACCCTTGGATCAACAACCTACGCATCTACATCAAATTTGAAGACTGAATTAGAGGAAAATTGTAAACAGAGATTGTAACCCTACAAATTCATCAATACAAATCTACTTTGTACACTTGTTCTCGTTTCATTCGATACAGAATTTTCAATTGTTTACAGTTGCTTTTTGGTCTTATTTGGTGTGCCAATAGGGCCCACCCTTTTGGTTTTTTCCCTCGGCCCACTCCCTCTTCCCCTCTCCCTCTCCCTGTGACTTCCCTCATCTATCTCTCTCTTCTTTTTCCTCAGCCCTCTCTTTGCACCATTTCCTCCCCCGAGCACCACACACACATGCATACACACATACAATAACAACGACCACCATCTTATGACCTTCCAAGACGTGACCTTGAGCCTAGGCCATGATCGTGGAGTCCCGATGCCCCGACAGTGGCTATGCCATTGTTCATTATCATCTCCAATGAGTTTTTCGACTTCCCAACACGAGGGTAAGGTTCTAAACCCTTTGAATCATCTTTCCCTTGTCTCTTATTGAAGACTAACTCTTTCGTGCGTGTTTTGGACGTCGAAACAATGAAAACCAGTTTGGGGATACTTCCCCAGATTCCGACGAGAACCCGAAACTTGCAAGCCATTTTTTAGCCAACTTCGGCCACAGCTGGCCACGAGATAGGTAGAATATTCTTCCTTGTTCCTTGGGCTTCAATTTGGTATATTGTATGACTAGTTTTAGTTAAGATTTTGGGTTGAATGGAGCTTGGAAAGCTTCAACTTTCTTCTTCATGGAAACCAGCCAACCCGACCTAAAACCGGGTCGACCTTACTCGCAAACCCAAAACCCGATCCGTACCCAGCCCAACCTAACTACCCGGCCCAAACCCAGTTTTGACCCGACCCAGATTCGAATTGGATTCTTCCCTCAATTTTCAATGTCTCTGTTGAACAATAAAAATACATGACATATAAAAAATAGAGTCCATGTAAATTGGGCCAAACTACAAGGCCGAAAAAAAAACAAAATGCAATCCAGCCCAAAAGATGAGGATGAGCATTACATACAAAACAACATCCAGAAATAAACAAATAAAAAAAATAAAATATGAATTTCTTCCTACAAAAGGGGGAAGAAAAACGTGCAACACAGAAACCTCCTTCTCTGCAGGGTGTGAAAAAAACTGCACAAGTTAGTGGGAGAGGTTAAGTAAAAGTGGCAGGAGATCATGGCCTCCAACTTCCCCCACGTAGCAAATTCCAGAGCTTTCCTAGGATGCCTATAAATAAGCATCACCTGCAGCAAGTAAAAGGGGGAAAAGACAGAAAAAAAGAGGGGAAACTCTGCAGAAAATAAGAGCAACTTTTAGAGAAAATACCGAAAGCAACAAGGTGCTGCCAGGAAAGAGAGCAAGCTATTCAACCATTTTGTGCTTTTGAATCAGGATCCAAAAGAAGAACATTCATCACCAGGTATGAAGCAAGTTCTGTTAAAATTATTCTTTTCTTCTCGTTTGATGTTATGTTGCAGGAAGAACAAAAAAAAGCATTGCAGCAGCAAACACAAATAAAAAGTTGCAGACAAACAAAAAATGAATGAAAAAAGGGAAATAAGCAAAGGCATATAAGACCTTTGCCTCTTTGTTTGGCGTTCTTCACCAATTAAATGGAGTTGGAGACTCTGAATATCCACTGACTCCCCCAGCTGCAGCAAAGATAATCTCCAAGAATCCCATGAAATTTTAACCAAGTTTAAATGGTCTACCCCTTCGCCAAATTGTCAAGTGCAGTTTCAAAGTTCTAAGCTTAAGTTCCCGAGAAATAAGACAGCAAGGAGGCAACATATACAAAGATGCAACACAAGAAAGAGAGAAGAAATTATTCTGTTTGGTGTTTTTGCTACCCACGGGTACAAAACATGGAAGATGTTTTTGGCTAAAATGATACGAAAAACTATTTGGGATAGAGTCAAAGAAAAAAAGAGAAAATGGAAAAGATGGTTTGCAAAGAAAAAGAAAGCCAAAACTTCCCTTGACCGACTCCTGCTTGGTCCAATTCCACAAGAAGAAAAGTTTTCAAACACAACTCTTGACCAAAGACTGCTACAAGACAAAAAGGAAAGAAAGGAAATTTCCCAATCTTTGAATAAACAGCTAAAAGAAGGTTCAAAACCTTCTTTGTCACATGAAGAAAGAACAGAGTGTTTTCATCAGGTCAAAATTTCTCACCTGCTTCTCTGCCACAAACATTTAAAAGAAGGTTCAAAGCCTTCTTTGCCACGAGAAGATGGGATAAAAAAAAGAAGGTTCAAATCCTTTATATTAAACACTTGTTGTCCCAAGTCTACAAAGAAGGAGAAGCTTGCTGCCAAATTATTTAGAAAACTCATTCACATGGCAAACACCCAATGGACTAGAAGACAAGTCAAAACTACAAAAGATTTTGGGAAAAGCATTCCTTTGTACAAGTGTTAATTAGAAAATATGGCAAGTATTCAAGACGAAATACGAATGGGAACACAAAAAGTGTGTCCAAATCCCCATTGTCAAGACCAGTCAAATAATTTCCCCTGTGGAAACAGAAATGCCAACGAATACTTACACTCTAAATACATCAAAACTCATTCAAAATACAGCATCTACGAGGAATGCATTACTACGAATTTAAGGATGCAAACTCTCACCTTTGGAGCCATAAATCAACAGTTCTCTTCAACTAACTCGGGGGTGCAAAATGGTTTTGTCCAACAACCAATCGAAGAGATGCCGCTATACCGGGATGCCTGCACGAAAGAATTGATAAAGTTCATTACATTTAGAGTTTCATTCCACTTCAAATACATAAAACAAACTCAGAACATAAAACGAAAATGGGTAACCTGCTTGATTTCTCCCCCTTTTTGTTTTCAAGTCTCTGATCCACAAAGGAAGTACACAAGCAAAGTAGTACAGCAGAAAGAAAAGAGTGCCCGTGGCCTGCATAAAAAGGTCTCTACGGTTTAAGGGGAAAAGAAGATAAATTAGAACAATTCAAAAGAGTTTGAGTTCCACTAAATCTTACCCATCTTCGTTTGAAAATCAACGGTTGACAAACCCAAAAGGAATTTCAAAAACGAACTTCACGGGAGCCCAAATATTGAGGAACTACCTTTGGTTTCTGATGGAAGAGCACCGTGTGTTAGAATTGAAAAAAAAGAGATTTGAAAAACCATCTCGCAAGGTGAAGGAAAAGGGTGAACAAAATCTGCACCTCACGTGAAGTTTTGCTCACATGGAAGAGGAGTGTTTGAACTTTAAAGCTTTAAAGTTACATAGAAAAAAGGGAGGAGTAAAAGCTTGTTGTCAGAATGTTTGAAAATTCAAAGTGGGTTCAAAGTCCCATTCTTTTTTTTATGGTGTTGAAAATAAAAAGAAAGGTTCTCTAAATAAGTTTTGACCTATACACCTCATGTGGGATAGACTTTGAGTCCCATTTTCTAATGAAAGGAAAAGCAAACCTCATCCCACTTTGAACTAAGTACTTCACGTGAAGTTCGCTTGTGGAGAAGAAAAAGTGGATGTGACGTGCTCCTAAAAACCCTCCCAGTTTGTCATACTCAAATTAATGGGTCATTTACATTATCTATTAATTATTCAAATCCAATCCAAATGGCTCCTCATTTTCCTAAAAAGTCTGAACACAAAAATCAATCAAGCTAATGAACTACGCCGGTTTGATTCCGTTAAGGATACGTAGGCAGTCTAAATCAAGTTTTAGACACAACCGAGAAACCGAAACCAATCCCTGGTTTATATAAACTAAATTCACTCCTGTTATCAAATACCAAAATGGTACGAAGCCGAAGAAAAGTTTTCAAAGGGCACGAAGCCGTATCAAAGTCTCAAATGGCACAAAGCCGAAGAAAAGTCTCAAATGGCATGAAGCCATATCAAATTTTCAAATGCTTCTCGCCCGCATGAGCTGAAACTGCATAAGGCACTATGCTCCTCGCCCGCATGAGCTAAAACTGCATAAGGCAATATGCTCCTTGCCTGCACGAGTTGAAACTGCACAAGGCATCAAATCTCAACAAATACTTGAACTACGAGTGACTTGATCCCTCAAGAGGGTACGTAGGCAATCTAGGATTCGACCTAGGTGCAGTCACAAAATCAAACAAACACCAAAATCCTCAAGTTACATTTTATTCGAATTAGAATCAAAGGGTATTCCTTTCCTAAAAGAATGGTTGTAATTAATAGGCGCATAGCCTAGAATGGGTCGAACTCGAATTAATAAAACCCTCTTCGAAAAATGAACAAGGGTGAAATTGTGTCGAGTGAATTATTTGTTTACATATTATGTACAATTTTTGCTCAACAGTCTCTTCTCTTAAAACCTTTGCTGTGGGAGGTAATTACAACCTCCTGTTTCAATATCTAATGTCTCTTCTCTTGAAACCTTTGAAACCCAGTTTGCCTTCAAACTTGGCAATTCCTGTCCAAGACTCCAAAATTTTGCCATCGATGATAACCAATTTAGTGGAACTATACCTGTTTCAATATCTAACGCCTCAAATCTGTTTTCTCTAGGAATAGGCGAAAACCAACTGCAAGAAGAAGTCCTCTTTTTGAAAAATTTACACAAGCTTGGGCGGTTTGTTATTAATTCAAACCATCTTGGAAGTGTGGGAATTGGTGATGATTTGAGCTTTCTTAGCGATTTGACTAATACCACAATACTTGACAATTGGTGCAAACAACTTTGGGGGTATGCTGCCTCAATGCTTAGTCAACCTGTCTTCTTCACTTGTATATTTCTACGCAGACTATAATAGTATATTTGGCAGTATCCCAAATGTGATGGAAAATCTGCATAACCTGGAAGCCATTTCGCTGTTTGGCAACCATTTTTCAGGTCTCATCCCCCCTGAAATAGGAAAGCTTACCAAATTATATGAAGTATACATGGGAAACAACTCACTCTCTGGGAATGTTCCATCATCTTTTGGAAATTTGAGTCGATTAACTGATCTGCATCTCAAGGATAACAACCATCAGGGCACCATCCCTTCAACATTATCTCAATGTCCCAATTTTGTGAACTTAACTCTTGGTGGTAACAATTTCACTGGTATCATATCCCCAGAATTAATTCATCTGTCTTCTTCATATGTTCATTTGGATTTATCTCGTAACCATTTGACTAGTTGTCTTCCTATTGAAGTCGGACAACTGATAAATCTAGAGCATTTTGATGTTTCTGGAAACCTGTTGTCTGGTGAAATTCCTCCAAGTCTTGGAAGTTGTAAAACCACACGGTATCTTTACTTGCAAGAAAACTTCTTCCAAGGGACAATTCCATCAAATTTGAGATCACTAAGAGGTATTGAAACCTTATCTCTCGCTTGCAACAACTTGTTAGGGACAATTCCGAAATTCTTAGAGAATTTTACATTTCTGCAATCCTTGAATCTGTATTATAACAATTTAGAGGAAGCGGTACCTATCGAAGGAGTTTTTTCGGAATGCAACTGGCACATCAGTACAAGGGAATGCAAAGCTCTGTGGGGGCATACGAAAATACTGTAACCTCCATCTCCCTCCCTGCAATGCCTTGGATGAAATCTCCTCTTTCATTTTATAAAAAATGAACCCTAATAAATAACAAAAAAAGAATGATTTAAAAAAAAAAAAAAGTGATACTAGGGATAAGATTAATACTCAGCGGAAACGAAACTGCTATAATAAAAAAAAATGAAAGCGCAGACAAATGAAATCAAGTTGTTTGTTTGATTTGAAAAGCTAAAAAAAGCAGAAAAGTCATCAATGACCTAAATCGACAAAACTAAAAGGATTTTGCAAAACGTAATTTAACCACCCTACATATATGAACAATATATACGGTTTAGGGTTTTGTACGTTTTGCTTACGTAATGAAGATTCAAGAGATTAATAGCTTGATTCATTATAGAAGGCATCAAAATTTCATATCAATCCTATGAAAGTTGCAAACCTCATCGGCAAAGAGGGAGATGGAGGTTACAAGACTTCAAATCAATAAAACTAGGGTTTCTTCCTTTTGAATTTTAATTTTAATTACCTTCCATAGTTTATGCTTTTTGAATTTTATTTTTATGTTTAATATTAGTTAAAATCCACTTAAGCATCCATGTCATTTAATGAATGAATATGAACCTTTGGATGTTTTGTAATCTAAAGGTTTAAAAACAGTGTACAAATATTTGTCAAAATGTTTGTCCCTTGATCCTATCCCATATATATATATATATATATATATATATGGCTTTTATTATTGTGGAAACTTAATATTAATTGTCAAATAATATTTTTATTGTTTATGAGGATCAATATTGTGGAGCAAAAAATATTCAATAGGCGACACGTGGACTTTTGAACGAAAGAGGACAAAAATACCCTTGAGGCATACCGGGATTCCTACGCGCAAGCAGCAGGAAATTATCTTTCAACCAAATCAAAAGTGCTCAAAATAGGTAACGATTTAAAGCCTATTTCATCAAATCCTTTCTATAAGGTAATTCCCAAAACCTAATTCATTTTATATGTTTTATATTCCATTATTTAGCTAATCAATTAGCTAAATAATATTTTCCTTTCATGTTTCCTAAAAATTGACTAATTAAGGGATTAATCACCTAATCAATCCCTTAATTATCAATTTGAAACATCCACTCAAACCTAAAAAATACTATAGGGCCGGCTATCCCATTCAAAACCTAAACCATTACCTTTTTGTTACTTTTTCCCACCATTTCTTCCCTTTTATTAGCCAATCAATAACATAATTACTATAACATTTCCTTTCATATTTAATTAGCCAATTAATTGGCTAATTAAACCAAAAATAAAACCTAAAATTCCCACCTAGTAGCCGGCCACATTTCCTCCCTTTATTCTTTACCTTTTTGATTTTCTCCATCTTATTACCCAAATAAAGCTAATCATTCAATTTGATAACACCCCATTTATTTCTATATTCAATTTGATAACACCCCATTTATTTCTATCATATTTTATTAGCCAATAAAGTGGCTAATTAAACCACAAATTCACCAAAAAATGGAGAGAGTGGCCGGCCATTCCTTGAAGAAAATGGAGAAGCCTAATCCTATAAATAGGCTCCTATTTTCACCAAAAACTCATTCCAATCCTCTTGCAAAAATTCCAAAACACTTTAAACACTATTTCTTTCTAAAATTCTAACTTTGGCATCGGAGGTTCTTCGGCCAAAGCCCCCCCATTCATCGAGGGCGCGTGAGGCTTTTGGCCTTAACCTAAGGTGCTAGTTGTTTTGTAGGTGCAAAATCGTCCAAGATCGAAGGGGAGAAAATTTGCATCCACAAATTGGTGCTTTTATTGAGAGTTGAAATCCATCATCGTAGAAGACTCTCGCACAAAAAGGTTTTTTCTCTATTTTTTAGTCCATTTGAATATTTTTCATATGTTCTTATTATTAGAATTTTTTACTTGCAAAGGTTCTTTGATAAAACGTATAAGAAAAATATAATGGCTAGAAATTTAGAAAATACCATAAGTGAGAATTCAAATACTCAAGAAATGGGATTACGGAGATCCACGAGGCAAAATACGGTCGTAAGCAGAGTGGCACCACCACCACGAAGTTCCACCATGGCCCAAGCCGTGCCATCCAAGTTTGCACGGGCCCAAACCCAAGCTTCGCATTCGCATGCACCACGCACTGTGCAGCCCGCTCCCGTGATCCAGCCTGCTCATGTAGCCCAGCCTGCTCCACTGATCCAGCCTGCTCCCGTGATCCAGCCTGCTCCCGTGATCCAGCCTGCTCCCGTGATCCAGCCTGCTCCTGCGGCCCAGCCTGCTCTCAAGGTTTCTCAAGCTGCTCAAGTCGGCCAGAGACAATCTCAACCATCCGGACCAATCATCGAGGCTGGGGTATTTTCACCACTTTTCTCCGCAGATTTGACATTCCCCAACTCAAATCTCGCACTTGGAGCCAATCACCCTTCTATTGTTCAAGGAGGTGCATTCCACCCAAGTTCTTCTAATCCGAATGGCGAACAAAACTTGTCCCGACAAGTCATAGAGTTGACGAGTGCCCTTGCACAACAAACAACCTTGGTGAATCAACTTTTGCAACGCACTGAGATCCAACGTGCCCCAGATGAAGTATCCCGAAGTAGGACAAGGGCAGGCGAGGAACCTCTCAAGCAGCGTCCTGGAAAGCAGCCACTCAACCAACCACAAACGGAGCATTCAGGTAGTGCACACTCTCGATTGGGCCCCCGAGATAGCGTATACTCCCGTCTTAGCGCACGAAGGAGCGTGCACTTTCGACTAGGCCCGAGGGCAAGTATACATTCACGGTTGGGGCCACGCTTTGATAATCAACATGGGCAGCCTTCCAGACAAAGTATTCATTCGCGGTTAAGCCCGCAATGAGTATCTTCCACATCACATCGGAGCAGTCAGCCTGGCAAACGGAAGGAAACAATCGTTCAGTCCGATTCTAGTTCAACCGGCAGCCCGCAAAAAAATCCTTCGCCTGCTAGGAATCCATCTCATACACCGCAGCCACGACATAGACGAGCCGAGCGCGTAGAAGAGCAGCCTAGGCCGGCAGGTCGAGACCAGGCGCAGCCGAAGACTCCGCTACCCCAACAAAGACAAATCCAAGAAGAGGTAGAAAGGCTTTTCAATGAACGGATGCGTGATTTCCGACGCAACGAAATGGTTGACGAAACACTAAGGCGAGATATGTCCAACATAAGTAGGTCACCTTTCACGGACGAAATCGAGCAGGCAGAGCCTTCGCGCAAGTTCAACATGCCACACTTCACATCTTTCAAAAGAGACGAGGGTCCCGAAAGACACTTGAAACATTACCGAAGTGCGATGGTCCTCTATCGGAATAATGATGCCCTTATGTGCAAAATATTCGCCACTACTTTACAAGGCGAGGCACAAGATTGGTTTCATACCTTGCCGGCACGATCCATCCAGAATTTTGATGATCTTTCCTTGGTTTTCACCAAAGAATATTCATCTTATCGTTCGATCAAGAAAAAGTCCGATCACTTGTTCAACGTAAAGAAAAACCCAAAAGAGTCACTTCGCGATTACGTGAAGAGATTCAAAGCAGAGAAGGCGAAGAACGTCGGATGCGATAACTCGATTGCAAGTGCAGCTTTCCAAAAAGGACTACCAGCAGATCACCCACTGTTTGGAGAAATGATCATGAAAGAAGACCTAACTCTGGCAGATTCCTTTGCTCTAGCAGAGAAGCATGCACTTTGGGACGAAGCTCGACAAGCAGAAAAGGTTCCCAAACAGCCTAGAAAAGAGTTGGCATCTACTCAAAAGAAGGAGGATGGAAAGCAACCCAGCAAGGGCAGGCAGGAGGTCAAGCGCAAGGACCGACCCACGACCAAAGAAGGCCTGATAACCAATAACTATTCAAAATTCTCAATTCCGATTCATCAAATCCTTCGTGACATCAAGAATGAGCCATGGTTCAAGTTGCCGAAACAGTCAAAAGGAGATACTTCTAAGTTGGACCACACCAAATATTGCGCATTCCACCGAGGTCCTAGGCACACAACCAACGACTGCTATACTTGGAAGAACTACCTAGAGAAACTCGTGAAAGAAGGGAAAGTCAATAGATATTTGGACAAGCCAGCTGAGCAGCCAAAAAAGGAATGCAGACGGAGATGATGAGCCACCAACTAAGATGATTCGAATCAATGGCATTTTCGCTGAATCCGAGCACTTGGAGGCCACTAATAACTCCAAAAAGAGGAAGATCCAGCAGGCTTTACTAATTTCACAAGTTCAAGCAGTTGATACCCAACATGGACCTATCATTGGCTTCACAGAGCAGGATGCGGAAGGAGTCGACTTCCCACACGATGATGCATTAGTAGTATCTGTCCAACTAGCCCATGCTATAGTCGACAGGATGATGGTTGACAATGGAAGTGCAGTCAACCTACTTCAACTTTCGGTCATTCAAAAGATGGGCCTATAAAGTACAATCATACGCCGGGCAGAGGTACTTACTGGATTCAACGGACACACCTCAACTGCCATCGGTCATATCACACTTGATGTAAAAACACCGCCAGTCGTCTCAAAGCAAACATTTACGATCGTAAGCGACCGGTCTCCCTACAATGGGATTCTTGGGAGACTTTGGTTGATCAAGCTGGATGCCGTCACTTCCGTCAAGTATAAAAAAATCTGATTTCGCATCCCGGGAGGAGGAGTCAAAGAGATCAAGTCTGACCAGGTTTCATCCCGACGATGCACTGTGCAAATGTTGAAAGAATCAAAGAAGAAGACCTTTACCCCCGTAGAGGTTACCGAAGTCCATAAGGACAAAGAAGTTACCAAATAGCAATTACAGCAGGAGGACCGAGAAGATGGCACCCAACAACAACAACAACAACAACAAAGCCTTTTCCCACTAAGTGGGGTCGGCTATATGAATCCTAGAACGCCATTGCGCTCGGTTTTGTGTCATGTCCTCCGTTAGATCCAAGTACTCTAAGCCTTTTCTTAGAGTCTCTTCCAAAGTTTTCCTAGGTCTTCCTCTACCCATTCGGCCCTGAACCTCTGTCCCGTAGTCACATCTTCGAACCGGAGCGTCAGTCGGCCTTCTTTGCACATGTCCAAATCACCGGAACCGATTTTCTCTCATCTTTCCTTCAATTTCGGCTACTCCTACTTTACCTCGGATATCCTCATTCTCAATCTTATCCTTTCTCGTGTGCCCACACATCCCACGAAGCATCCTCATCTCTGCTACACCCATTTTGTGTACGTGTTGATGTTTCACCGCCCAACATTCTGTGCCATACAACATCGCTGGCCTTATTGCCGTCTTATAAAATTTTCCCTTGAGCTTCAGTGGCCTACGACGGTCACACAACATGCTGGATGCACTCTTACACTTCATCCATCCAGCTCGTATTCTATGGTTGAGATCTCCATCTAATTCTCCGTTCTCTTGTAAGATAGATCCTAGGTAGCGAAAACGGTCGCTTTTTGTGATCTTCGCTAAATTGCTCCGGTCATTAGTGTGGATAAGTATATAAATGGATAGAGATAGGAAAGCAAACACAAGATGTACGTGGTTCACCCAGATTGGCTATGTCCACGGAGTAGAAGAGTTCTCATTAATTGTGAAGGGTTTACACAAGTACATAGGTTTAAGCTCTCCTTTAGTGAGTACAAGTGAATGATTTAGTACAAATGACATTAGAGTACAAATGACATTAGGAAATATTATGGGAGAATGATCTCGTAATCACGAAACTTCTAAGTATCGGAGTGTGGTATCATCTTGACTTGCTTTATCTGTCTCATAGGTAGATGTGGCAGCTTCTCTGGAAGTACTCTTCCTCCATCCAGGGGTGGTATCTTTAACTGGTGGAGATGCACAAGGTAATGTATCAATTTCACTTGAAGCTTACTTGTAGTTTCAGGCTTGGTCAAGCGCGATACAAACCATGTAGTAGGAGTCCCCCAAGTCGCCGAGCTAGGGGATTTGCTGAAAGAGGTGACAGACAAGGTAAGCAATCAGAGCTCCGGCTGATTGTTCACCTTCTCCCCATCTTGCAGCAGCATGAAGGATAAAGAGAAGAAAAATGAGAAGAGATGATATGGGATACTTTTGCTTTTGAAGAAGTAACTTTCCACAGGCTTATTCTTGAACTGAGCTGGAGGGTTTTCTGGTTTCCTCCAGAGTATAAGGCCGACTGAAGAATTTGAGGGTCAAAACAAGTCCATCAAATCTAGAGTACGTTCGACCCTGCTGATATGGGATACTTTTGCTTTTGACAAAGTAATGGATGGATCGGCACGTGTGCTGTTACGCTTGTCTCCACATGCTTCCTTGTATCATTCGCACTTGCCCTATCTGTTCCTCAAGCAGATGCGGTATCTTCCCTGGCAACATAAGATGTTGAAGATGAGTACTCGAGAGCAATGCCAGGTAAGTAATCAGGTAAGGGGTTCCAGGCTGTCAGTTCCTGGCTGGGAGCTTGATTTCAAGTGCTGACTGATTGCTCTCTTTCTCCTTGTCTTGCAGGTAAAAACAAGGCCAAAGGAAAAGACAGGGAAAAAGCATGATATGGGATACTCTTGCTTTTAACCCTGATGATATGAGATATTCTTGCTCTAGTATAGCTTGTTTGCAGAGGTATTATCGGGGGGAAAGAAAGCTGAATATTTCGAAAGGCTTCGTTGGGAGTGCCCTCTCAGATATGAGGAAGGGTTGAGCATTTTTGCAGGTCTGCCTGTCCGTTGGGGATGGAGGTCGACATATATAGGAGTCTCCCTAACAACAAGTAGTAATGCTATTCCTTTACCCTGCTTGGTCATAGCACGGTAGTGGGAGCTGCCAGCTTCACATGTTTTAACTCTGTCAGAGCACTTTGAAAAAGTGGTATGTGGTATCTGGCTCTCGAGATTCGGAGAACGATGCTTCTTCGATTTTTGAGAAAGCAATCATGGTGGGGGTCTGGCTCTCGAGATTCGGGGAGCAGTGTCTCTTCGATTTTTGAGAAAGTAATCATGTTGGGAGTCTGGCTCTCGAGATTCGGAAGGCGGTGCCTCTTCGATTTTGGAGTAAGCAATCTTGTTGGGAGTGTTTTCTCGGATGTGAGTAAAGGTTGGGCATGTTTACTAGTCTACCTTGCCACGAAGCACGGAGGTTGACACACAGGAACTTTCCAATTATCCAGCAGTGGTACTGTTCCTTTACCCTTGTGGGTAATAATATGGTAGCTAGACCTTCAAAATTTATGTGTCTAAACTTTGTTAGTGCTGTTTCTTTGCTATTCTTTTACCTTTCTTGGTCAGAGCGATGTAGTGGGAGCTGCAAGCTTCACGTGCTCAACTTTGGCAGAGACTTTGACAAAGTTATCTGTGGTACCCATGAGCTATTGTTGCGTGTGGGAAGTGGGTGATTGAACAGTAAGATTCATGTGCTTTCTACTTCACCAGAAGTCTTCGACAGAATGCCCATAATTTCCGCAAAGCTGAGTGTGCATGTGACAGGTGCTGACAAGGCTAGAAAAGAAGGTGCCTCTTCGATTTCTGAGATCGGCCCTCGTGGTCTCTGAGCAGCCCAGCTTTTGAGAAAGCGAGCGCCTCTTCGATTGATTCGGAGAACGATGCCTCTTCGATTTTTGAGAAAGCAATCATGCTGGGGGTCTGGCTCTCAAGATTCGGGGAGCAGTGTCTCTTCGATTTTTGAGAAAGTAATCATGTTGGGAGTCTGGCTCTCGAGATTCGGAGGGCGGTGCCTCTTCGATTTTGGAGCAAGCAATCTTGTTGGGAGTGTTTTCTCGAATGTGAGTAAAGGTTGGGCATGTTTGCTAGTCTACCTTGCCACGAAGCACAGAGGTTGACACACAGGGACTTTCCAATTATCCAGCAATGGTACTGTTCCTTTACCCTCTCTTCGATTTTTGAGAAAGTAGTCATGTTGGGAGTCTGGCTCTCGAGATTCGGAGGACGGTGCCTCTTCGATTTTGGAGCAAGCAATCTTATTGGGAGTGTTTTCTCGAATGTGAGTAAAGGTTGGGCATGTTTGCTAGTCTACCTTGCCACGAGGCACAGAGGTTGACACACAGGGACTTTCCAATTATCCAACAGTGGTACTGTTCCTTTACCCTTGTGGGTAATAATATGGTAGCTAGACCTTCAAAATTTATGGGTCTAAACTTTGTTAGTGCTGTTTCTTTGCTATTCTTTTACCCTTCTTGGTCAGAGCGATGTAGTGGGAGCTGCAAACTTCACGTGCTCAACTTTGGCAGAGAACTTTGGCAAAGTTATCTGTGGTACCCATGAGCTATTGCTGCGTGTGGGAAGTGGGTGATTGGACAGTAAGATTCATGTGTTTTCTACTTCCCCAGAAGTCTTCGACAGAATACCCATAATTTCCGCAAAGTTGAGTGTGCGTGTGACAGGTGCTGACAAGGCTGGAAAAGTAGGTGCCTCTTTGATTTCTGAGATCGGCCCTCGTGGTCTCTGAGGAGCCCAGCTTTTGAGGAAGCGAGCGCCTCTTCGATTTCTGAGATCGGCTTTCGTGGTCTTTGAGCAGCCCAACTTTTGAGAAAGCAAACACCTCTTCGATTTATGAGATCAACCCTCGTGGTCTCTAAGCAGCCCAGCTTTTGAGAAAGCAAACGCCTCTTCGATTTCTGAGCAGGCGCCTCTTCGATGTCTGAAGCTCCGTCGAGTGCAGCTTTTTATAGGGGCTGGCATTAAGTTCCAAAGCACACTTGAATCTCCACCAGTAGAAGCTCCATTCTTGCACTTCTAAGATCTTGATTTGTCCGACCTCTTCTCTCTTCAATACCTTTGAAAATGTCTGGCCCCTCCGACCGTCGTTTTGACTTGAACCTTGTTGAAGAGGCAGCCCCGCCTTCTCCAGACAACATATGGCGCCCATCCTTCGTCTCCCCTACTGGTCCTCTTACCGTTGGGGATTCCGTGATGAAGAATGATATGACCGCTGCGGTGGTGGCCAGGAACCTTCTCACTCCCAAAGATAACAGACTACTTTCCAAACGGTCTGATGAGTTAGCTATTAAGGATTCACTGGCTCTCAGTGTTCAGTGTGCAGGTTCTGTGTCTAATATGGCCCAACGCCTATTTGCTCGAACCCGCCAAGTTGAATCATTGGCGGCCGAAGTGATGAGTCTCAAACAGGAGATTAGAGGGCTCAAGCATGAGAATAAACAGTTGCACCGGCTCGCACATGACTATGCTACAAACATGAAGAGGAAGCTTGACCAGATGAAGGAAACTGATGGTCAGGTTTTACTTGATCATCAGAGATTTGTGGGTTTGTTCCAAAGGCATTTATTGCCTTCGTCTTCTGGGGCTGTACCGCGTAATGAAGCTCCAAATGATCAACCTCTGATGCCTCCTCCTTCTAGGGTTCTGTCCAGTACTGAGGCTCCGAATGATCCCCCTCCGATGCCTTCTCTTTCTGGGGCTCTACCGACTGCTGAGACTTCTCCTAAGCAACCTTTGTGAAGGCTCCATCTTGTTTGTTTATTTTGACTCATGTATATGTACATATTTGTAGCTTATCGGGGATATCAATAAATAAGTTTTCCTTCATTTCAACGTATTGTGTTAAATACACCAAAGCCTTCTTCGCTAAGTTCTTTGAATTTTCTTTTGTTGAAGCTTGTATGTTGAAGCTTTCTGAGTGGAGCATGTAGGTTGGGGTAGTGTTCCCTTAATTTTTCGAGTGAGGAAAACTTCTCGGTTGGAGACTTGGATCGGCTATATGAATCTTAGAACGCCATTGTGCTCGGTCCTGTGTCATGTCCTTCGTTAGATCCAAGTACTCTAAGTCTTTTCTTAGAGTCTCTTCCAAAGTTTTCCTAGGTCTTCCTCTACCCCTTCGGCCCTGAACCTCTGTCCCATAGTCGCATCTTCTAATCGGAGCGTCAGTAGGCCTTCTTTGCACATGTCCAAACCACCGTAACCGATTTTCTCTCATCTTTCCTTCAATTTCGGCTACTCCTACTTTACCCCGGATATCCTCATTCCTAATCTTATCCTTTCTCGTGTGCCCACACATCCAACGAAGCATCCTCATCTCCGCTACACCCATTTTGTGTACGTGTTGATGCTTCACCGCCCAACATTCTGTGCCATACAGCATCGCCGGCCTTATTGCCGTCCTATAAAATTTTCCCTTGAGCTTCAGTGGCATACGGCGGTCACACAACACGCCAGATGCACTCTTCCACTTCATCCATCCAGCTTGTATTCTATGGTTGAGATCTCCATCTAATTCTCCGTTCTTTTGCAAGATAGATCCTAGGTAACGAAAACGGTCGCTCTTTGGTATTTCTTGATCTCCGATCCTCACCCCTAACTCGTTTTGGCCTCCATCTGCACTGAACTTGCACTCCATATATTCTGTCTTTGATCGGCTTAGGCGAAGACCTTTAGATTCCAACACTTCTCTCCAAAGGTTAAGCTTTGCATTTACCCCTTCCTGAGTTTCATCTATCAACATTATATCGTCTGCGAAGAGCATACACCAAGGAATATCATCTTGAATATGTCCTGTTAACTCATCCATTACCATCGCAAAAAGGTAAGGACTTAAGGATGAGCCTTGATGTAATCCTACAGTTATGGGAAAGCTTTCGGTTTGTCCTTCATGAGTTCTTATGGCAGTCTTTGCTCCTTCATACATATCCTTTATAGCTTGGATATATGCTACTCGTACTCCTTTCTTCTCTAAGATCCTCCAAAGAATGTCTCTTGGGACCCTATCATACGCTTTTTCCAAATCTATAAAGACCATGTGTAAATCCTTTTTCCCATCTCTATATCTTTCCATCAATCTTCGTAAAAGATAGATTGCCTCCATGGTTGAGCGCCCTGGCATGAACCCGAATTGGTTGTCCGAAACCCGTGTCTCTTGCCTCAATCTATGCTCAATGACTCTCTCCCAAAGCTTCATTGTATGACTCATTAACTTAATACCCCTATAGTTCATGCAATTTTGTACGTCGCCCTTATTCTTGTAGATAGGCACCAAAGTGCTCGTTCGCCACTCATTTGGCATCTTCTTCGTTTTCAAAATCCTATTGAAAAGGTCAGTGAGCCATGTTATACCTGTCTCTCCCAAAACTTTCCACACTTCGATTGGTATATCGTCTGGGCCTATTGCTTTTCTATGCTTCATCTTCTTCAAAGCTACAACCACTTCTTCCTTCCGGATTCGACGATAAAAAGAGTAGTTTCTACACTCTTCTGAGTTACTCAACTCCCCTAAAGAAGCACTCCTTTCATGTCCTTCATTGAAAAGATTATGAAAATAACCTCTCCATCTGTCTTTAACCGCGTTCTCTGTAGCAAGAACCTTTCCATCCTCATCCTTGGTGCACCTCACTTGGTTTAGGTCCCTTGTCTTCTTTTCCCTTGCTCTAGCTAGTTTATAGATATCCAACTCTCCTTCTTTGGTATCTAGTGGTTTATACATATCGTCGTAAGCCGCTAACTTAGCTTCTCTGACCGCTTTCTTCGCCTCTTGCTTCGCTTTTCTATACCTTTCACCATTTTCATCGGTCCTCTCCTTGTATAAGGCTTTACAACATTCCTTCTTAGCCTTCACCTTTGTTTGTACCTCCTCATTCCACCACCAAGATTCCTTTTGGTGTGGGGCAAAGCCCTTGGACTCTCCTAATACCTCTTTTGCTACTTTTCGGATACAACTAGCCATAGAATCCCACATTTGGCTAGCTTCCCCCTCTCTATCCCACACACATTGGGTGATTACCTTCTCTTTGAAAATGGCTTGTTTTTCTTCTTTTAGATTCCACCATCTAGTCCTTGGGCACTTCCAAGTCTTGTTCTTTTGTCTCCCTCTTTTGATATGTACATCCATCACCAACAAGCGATGTTGATTAGCCACGCTCTCTCCTGGTATAACTTTGCAATCCTTACAAGTTATACGATCCCCTTTCCTCATTAGAAGAAAATCTATTTGTGTTTTTGACGACCCACTCTTGTAGGTGATCACATGTTCTTCTCTCTTCTTAAAGAAGGTGTTGGCTAAGAAGAGATCATATGCCATTGCAAAATCCAAGATAGCTTCCCCATCCTCATTTCTCTCCCCAAAACCATGGCCACCATGAAAACCTCCATAGTTGCCTGTCTCCCTGCCCACGTGTCCATTTAGATCTCCTCCTATAAATAACTTCTCCGTCTGAGCAATTCCTTGCACCAAGTCTCCAAGGTCTTCCCAAAATTTCTCCTTCGAACTCGTATCCAACCCTACTTGAGGTGCGTACGCACTAATCACATTGATAAGTTCTTGTCCTATTACAATCTTGATTGCCATGATTCTATCTCCTACCCTCTTGACATCTACAACATCTTGTGTCAAGGTCTTGTCCACGATGATGCCAACACCGTTTCTCGTTCTATTTGTGCCCGAATACCAAAGTTTAAACCCTGAGTTTTCTAGATCCTTTGCCTTACTACCAACCCACTTAGTTTCTTGTAGGCACATAATATTTATCCTTCTCCTCACCATAACTTCCACTACTTCCATAGATTTTCCCGTTAAGGTTCCTATATTCCACGTTCCTAAACGCATTTTGCTCTCTTGAACTCTACCCTTCTGTCCTAGCTTCTTCACCCTCCCCCGTCTAATAGGATCAAAGTACTTCTTTTGTGTGTCCCGTGTAAAGTTGATAGGAGCATATGCTCCCAAACAACTTTGAGTGGAGTCGTTCGAAAAGAAGTTTCTACGGCCCCCTTGCTCATTTAACACTGCATCCGGGTGCCGATGGAGATACAGCGACCCTTGCTCACTTATCACTGTGCTTGGGCCACACAGCGCGCCACTTACGGGTGACGCCCTAGCTTTAGCGCGATTTTGTTCTGGATTCATTTTCATAAGGATTCGACGTGATCATGGAGTGCCGGCTGTCGACTACCTGACGCCCTCCCCCTCCTCCTTTATCCGGGCTTGGGACCGGCAATGTAAAATTACATAGGCGGAAAAGACGAAGAGGATGCTGAAGACATCATTCTTGATCCCCAGCAGCCGGAAAAGACGGCTAAAATTGGCTCACGACTAAGCCCAAGTGAGAAGGAAGAACTCACAATTTTCCTGAGGGAAAACCGAGATGTCTTCGCATGGTCACCATCTGACATGCCCGGAATTGACCCCAAGGTGGCCTGCCACAAGCTGCACGTCGACCCTACTGCCAAACTGGTAATCCAAAAAAGAAGACATTTTGCACCCGAACGAGTAGCGATCATTGATGCAGAAATCGACAAACTATTGGAAGCCGGGTTCATAAAAGAGGTAGCACACTCAGCATGGCTTGCTAATGTTGTACTAGTCATGAAGAAAGAGAAGGGCAAATGGAGGGTTTGCGTAGATTACACTGACCTCAACAAAGCATGCCCAAAAGACCATTATCCTGTCCCCCGGATTGATCTATTAGTAGATTCAACTTCTGGAAACCAGTTGCTTAGCTTTTTAGATGCATACTCCGGTTACAATCAAATAGCCATGTATGAGCTTGACAAGGAGAAAAGCGCATTCGTGATAGAGTGAGGCACCTACTGCTACAAGGTCATGCCATTTGGCCTAAAAAACGCGGGAGCCACTTACCAAAGGTTAGTAAATATGATGTTCAAAAAGCAAATTGGGGTAACCATGGAGGTCTATGTCGACGATATCATGGTAAAGGGCAAGCAGCGATCAGATCATATTCGCAATCTGGCAGAAACTTTCAATATCCTTAGAAAGTACGAGATGAAGCTCAACCCAACCAAATGCACATTTGGAGTATCTTCAGGCCGATTCTTAGGGTACTTAGTAACCCAACGAGGAATTGAAGCACATCCCAAGCAAATCCGAGCAATCCTAGATATGAAGTCTCCAACTACTTTGAAGGAGATCCAAAGCTTGACCGGACGAGCAGCTGCCCTCAACCGTTTCCTCTCACGATCCACCGATCGATGCAAGCCTTTTTTCAAAGCTATCAAGAGGGCACAAAGAGACAAATGGGATGAAGAGTGCGAAAAAAGCTTTCCAAGACTTGAAGAAGTATCTCACATCACCTCCCTTACTATCCAAGCCGGAAGCAGCGGAGGATTTATACATTTATTTGGCAATCTCCGAAGTAGCGGTGAGCTCTGCCCTCATACGAAAAGAGCTGGGGGCCCAACTGCCGGTATTCTACACTTCTAAAGCTCTTCTCGATGCGGAAACAAGATATCCGAAGATCGAAAAATTAATTTTGGCATTAGTTGTTGCGGCTCGGAAGCTTAGACCATACTTTCAAGCTCATACAGTCATTGTCATGACTCAGTATCCCTTACGATCAATATTACATGGTCCGGACGCTTCTCAATGAGTAATGAAATGGGCATTGGAACTTGGCCAATATGGTTTAGTTTTCCAACCTCGCATAGCGATAAAGGCTCAAGCCTTGGCAGATTTCATAGCAGAATTCACGCCTAGTCTAGGCGACGCAACAGAGCGGCCCAACGATACCCCGGAAGCAGCCGAGAGCACCTCAGCCATGCTTGCTCCATCCGATAAAGACTTCTGGAATTTGCATGTCGATGGAGCATCCAACTATAAAGGCTCGGGAGCAGGTATAGTCCTTGTTACTCCATACGGCTCAATGCTCAAGCAGGCGATCACTCTAGGCTTTAAAACATCTAATAACGAAGCAGAGTACGAGGCTCTACTAGCAGGCCTCTGAATGGCAAAAGACTTGGCGGTGAAGAAACTCGCGATTCATTCTGATTCCCAATTAATCACCAGCCAGGCTAATGGGGAATACACGGCAAAACACCCAAAGATGGCACAATACCTAGAGAAAGTACTCCAGCAGCTTGAAGCATTTCAGACTTACACTCTCACTCAAGTTCCGCGGGCAGACAATGCCCATGCAGATGCACTAGCTGGTTTAGGCTCCGCCCTTGACCACCAATTTAAATGCTCCATTCCGGTGGAATATCTAGATAAGCCAAGCATAGAGATAGAGCCGATTGCCGAAGTGTCGCAGGTTAGTGTAACTTCTACTTGGCAAAGTTCTATTATAGACTACTTGATCAACGACACACTACCCACCGAAAGATTGGAGTCAAGGAAACTCCAAATCAAGTCGGCACGCTACTATATGTGGAATGGCATTCTCGTTCGAAGGTCCTACACCGGACCACATCTCCGTTCCCTAGCACCTCCCGATGACTTGAAGGTTCTAAGCTCAATCCACGAAGGTGTTTATGGGAATCACTCTGGAGGCCGATCCTTAGCCCAGAAAGCTCTTAACGCAGACTACTACTGGCTTACCATGCACCAAGATGCTAATGAGTTAGTACAAAAGTGCGACCGCTGCCAACGCTACAAACCTGTACCAGCACTACCTGCCAGTGAGCTACACCCACAGACGAGTCCTTGGCCATTCATGCAATGGGCAATCGACCTGGTAGGGCCTATGCTGCCTGCTACGGGGGGCAGATGCATGATGATCGTGGCAACCGATTACTTCACCAAATGGGTAGAAGCGGAACCCATGACGACCACGACTCAGACGGACATAGAGCGCTTCATATGGAGGAACATCATTTGCCGATTTGGCATCCCTCAATCCATCGTCACTGACAACGGCCCGCAACTTGTGGGAAAAGATTTGGTGAAATTCTTCCAAAAATACAGCATCAAACAACACATGTCCACGCCGAGGTATCCTCAAGGTAAAGGGCAGGCCGAGGCATCCAACAAGACGATCCTTGACTGCCTTAAGAAGTCCCTCACCGACAAAAAGGGAAAATGGCCAGATGATCTCCCTGGGTGTCTATGGGCATATCGCACGACCAAAAGACGAGCAACCGGTGAAACTCCTTTCTCTTTGGCATTTGGTTCGGAAGCAATCATTCCTCCCAACATCATCGTGCCAAGCATCAACACTCTACTGCCAAGCATTGAGCAGAACAGTAAAGAGAAGGCCACAGACTTAGATTTGGCAGAAGAGAAACGCGAGCAGACCATCACCCGCATCGCAGCCTACCAGCAGCAGCTCCTTTCTAGCTATAATAAAAGGGCTAAGATCCGGCAATTCCAACCTGGAGATCTAGTCCTAAGAAAGGCCTTCATTACTGCTCGCAGAGAAGGCTAAAAAAAAATGGATCCCATCTGGGAAGGTCCTTACAAGATCAGCAGAGTAGGCGGTAAGGGTAGCTACACTTTTGCTACCATGAATGATAAAGAAATCGAGAAGCAATGGAATGCCTACAATTTGAGGAAATACCATGTGTGACTTCCTGCTGTATCAAGACCTGAAGACTCAAGCAGCTCAACGGGCGCCCCCTCGTAAGCCGAGGACTAACCAATCATCATGCAGTTTTTTTCAGCCAAGTTATTTGCTCATTTTGTTCATTTTTCAATAAAGAATTTAGAAATAATTTGTAACTTGGCTCGATTACATGTTTACAACAAATTATCTTCTCATGCACTTCAAAAGAAGATCGCACCCCCCGAGGGACCAACTATGCTCTCCAAGGCGGGGGGATGAACTCAACACTCCGAATATCCAGACGTGGATGAGCCAGGCTGCCCTAGTATAACTAGGTGCATGATGGCTTGCGCCGGGATTCCTAGAAGCAGCCACAATGGTCTTTTTCAAGGCTTAGCTAGCTGAAGGATTATGGGTCTATTGGCCTAATCCACAGGGAATCGGGCCCTAGAAACGGATGGGGCACATTATGCAGCATACCCAACGGACGGCTGCCCTGGAAACCTAAAGCTGCTACCAAATGCACTAAGGTAGCCTACGGATTCCGGAAGACTGCCTACGGCTTGCCTTTCGAGCAGTAAAGCCGCACTAGATTTATACAACCGCACATTCTTGTGAAAGGTTAAACAAGCTAGCATGCATATACAAAGTTTTATCCACTGCCGACATGCTACGCAATCGATAAGCTTCACTTCTGCCAACCGCAGAACAACCTACACCAAGTCCTAAAGTGTTGTGCTACTTGCTACACAACCTACGGAATTGGAGAAAGTCAAGGTTAACAGCCTAGTGGTTACGCGGACTTGTCTACTTTTGTAAGTAAGGCATCCGGCTGCCAACCCAATGGCTAACAACTTTGCAAAGTTCTACACCAATACCTACGACTGCGTAGGCTATGCACGTCTGTCTGCTTATAGAAAAGTAGCACGCCTACCACTGGTCTATAAGGTCTAAAGGTTAGGGCGTAGACAAAAAGAAGCGGAGATAAAGAAAAGCGAAGAAAGCAAGTTTATTAAATTTTCTAGCAAAAATTGATAAACAACTAGCAAATACTGAAGGAGTTCAAGCGAAAAAGGAAAGCAAAGAAAATCCTAAATGCTCCCTAGAAGACTATTCTTCAATAGCTTGGACATCTCATGACTACTCGGTCGTCACACTTTTAGCAGCCTTGATGTTCTCAGCAGCGATATCATCCGGCCCTTTACCCTCAGCTGTCGCAGCCTGGATTCCAACTTCTCCAACTACTTCACCGATAGAAGACTCAAAAGTTAAAGCAAGCAAGTCTTCTGGAGAAATAGAGAAGGTCTCGAAATCTTTACCGGAGAATTCAAAGTCAGACGGTCGCCCATAGAGATGATCCACATAACCCAGCTTGTAGAAATCGGCTTGACTCTGAGTAAGCGATGCCTCGAACCCAGCCTTCTCAACTTTCAACTGCTCATTCTCCTCAAGCAGGCAAGCACGGACCCGCTGCAACTCCTCAATTTCCTTCTTCAGATTGTCATTGATCTTCAAAGTACTTTGAAGCTCCAACACTTGAGGCTCAAGCCTATCGACAACCTTTTTGAAATGGATCACTTGGTTGTAAACATCGATCAATTCTTCATCCTTCGCATAAGCAGCAGAGCGGAATTCAGAGATAGAACATTCAAGATCTTGAATTTGAGGTATGTAACCCTCGATTTCCTTCTCTGCACCTTCGTACTTTACTTGGATCGCATCAAGTCTAGTATTCAAATCTGTGATCTCTTGGCGAGCGGCCTCAAGCTGCAAGGAAGTGGGGGCAGGAATGTTAGATCCCTTCAAAACAGCAAGCTCAGATTCCAATTTCTTGATTTTTTCGACCGAGGAATAAGCTTCGGCAGCCATGGTTTTTGCCATCTCTTTAGCAGCCTTGGTATCCTCTTGGTCAAGGAGTATAGACTCGGCTGCCAGAAGTGTTGTTTTCTGCATCATGGATAGCAAGACAGCCTTCCTATACTCGGAGGTGTGCTTCGCGAAAAGACTCGGACCAACAATTTCCCTGACGCCATCAACAAACTTGGCACATATATCCATGTCTTCAAGTAGATCTGGTTTCAGAAGCGCGCAAACCTCAGCAAATTCTCCAGAAACAGCCTTGGAAGATTCTCCAAGCTTGCCTAAACAAACAGTTTCCTTCTTGTCAGTAGACGAGCTGGGTGCAGCAGCGGAAGAAGCAGGTTTTGGCGCCACTTTAGCAGGCAGAGACACCTTGTCACTCTTCATAGTAGCAAGCCTCTCCAAAGGTGAGCCTTAGCCCCAGACGAACGCTTTGGCACAAACTTCGGTACTGGAGACACGGAGGAACTTCTGCGTTGGGCAATTTTTTCAGCAATCAAGCTAGCAACCTTCGAAGCAATAGGCGTTACCGGCACAAATCTAGCAGTTCATTCTTTCTCGCCTTTAGAGGAAGTCAAGTCAATCACGATCTTGGGGATAACCGGAGAATCCCCACAAACAGTTTTCAGTTTCTTTTCAGCGGGCGTCTCTTGGGCAGGCGGGGAATGTTTCTTTTTCCCCCTTTTAATAGTAGGCGCCGGAGAATCTCCACGAGCAGTCTTCAGTTTCTTTTCAGCAGACGTCTCTTGAGCAGACGAAGAGTGTTTCTTTTTCCCACCTTCATTGATAGTAGGTTCCATCACAGCAATGGGACGAGCCATCGCGTCTGCCTTGATCCGTTTTATCTCTTCTTTTGAGGGCAACCCATTTTTTTCCCTACGAAGAGGACTAAACAGCCAACGCCACTCGCGATATTCAGAAGGGATACCCAGAGTGACGTGTACTTTCTTCATGTCTGGAAAATCCTTAGGAGTTGAGCCGAATTCCGAATCTACAAAAAACAGCGGAAGACAATTAGAAAGTTGAAGAGTAACTGGGCACTAAAGTAAAGCAGCCGAGAAGATTAAGCAGCCTGCTTACCAGATATGAAGACCGTAGGAACACGTAGCTCGGAGGAAGAATCAGACTCCCATTCTCCACTTATCTCCAAAGTCTCTTTGGCCCAGTCGTGATCTCCTTTGCTGGAGCTATCAAAAAGCTTATGACGAGATCGCAGTTGCCCAACTCCATCAATGTGACCTATGTCAAAGAAATACCAAAACTCATTGGTGGTTAGTCCCAAGTCAAAGAATTGGTTCAAATTGTGGAACCCCACCGTCACTCGGACCGCATTCGGGGAACATTGGGCAGGCGCACATTTCATGGAACAGAGCACTTCTTGGAAGAAACGCGGCATAGGAAAGGTAAACCCTAACACAAAATAGTAAGGATGGAACTTGATAGCTCTCCGAGTTCCACTGCATGGTTCCCGGCTGCTACCATCCTTAACTCGCCGCACATGCACTCCCGACGGAATGGCATGCCAATACGCTTTAAGAAAATCTCTAAACAAACCGTTGGAGCTAATCTTGAGGTGAGCAGCTTTGAAGTAGCCAATCTTGCTCAAAGACCCGTCTTGACGATACAACGGGGGCACATCATCATCATTCTTGCGGCTCGAGGAAGACATGCTTGAAAATTCTGCAAAAATACAAGGAAGATTTGTTAGAGAGTTGTTTTAAAAAAAAAAAAAAAAAAGTTGAAAGCTGCAGGAACCCAGCCAAATTGCCAAGCCCCACGGCTTGGCTAATCATCCACTCACCATCGCCCAGCAAGAAAAACAAAAATAAAAAATCAAGAAGACAAGAAAATCAATTTTTTCTTACCTAGAAGCAACGAAGAGCGATCCACAAATATCCTCTAAGCTCTCTTTTTCTCTTGTAAGGATGAATAAGTTTCTCTCTAAAAGTTGATTTAACAATCCACTTAAGGTGGACTTAAATAAGCTTTGGGGAAATTTATTTCCTTTTCCTAGAAGGATTTAATTTCCTATTGAAAGAGAGAATCAACAACAAAATAGGAAGCAATTCAGAGTTTCCTAAAGCAAGAAAATCTCTACACCTATTGCCCTTTTCTGCAAACAGCTCAACAGGTGTGGGGGCATTTGTGGAGCCAAAAATATTCACTAGGCGACACGTGGACTTTTGAACGAAAGAGGACAAAAATACCCTTGAGGCATACCGAGATTCCTACGCGCAAGCAGCAGGAAATTATCTTTCAACCAAATCAAAAGTGCTCAAAATAGGTAACGATTTAAAGCCTATTTCATCAAATCCTTTCTATAAGGTAATTCCCAAAACCTAATTCATTTTATATGTTTTATATTCCATTATTTAGCTAATCAATTAGCTAAATAATATTTTCCTTTCATGTTTCCTAAAAATTGACTAATTAAGGGATTAATCACCTAATCAATCCCTTAATTATCAATTTGAAACATCCACTCAAACCTAAAAAATACTATAGGGCTGGCTATCCCATTCAAAACCTAAACCATTACCTTTTTGTTACTTTTTCCCACCATTTCTTCCCTTTTATTAGCCAATCAATACCATAATTACTATAACATTTCCTTTCATATTTAATTAGCCAATTAATTGGCTAATTAAACCAAAAATAAAACCTAAAATTCCCACCTAGTAGCCGGCCACATTTCCTCCCTTTATTCTTTACCTTTTTTATTTTCTCCATCTTATTACCCAAATAAAGCTAATCATTCAATTTGATAACACCCCATTTATTTCTATCATATTTTATTAGCCAATAAAGTGGCTAATTAAACCACAAATTCACCAAAAAATGGAGAGAGTGGCCGGCCATTCCTTGAAGAAAATGGAGAAACCTAATCCTATAAATAGGCTCCTATTTTCACCAAAAACTCATTCCAATCCTCTTGTAAAAATTCCAAAACACTCTAAACACTATTTCTCTCTGAAATTCTAACTTTGGCATCGGAGGTTCTTCGGCCAAAGCCGCCCCCATTCATCGAGGGCGCGTGAGGCTTTTGGCCTTAACCTAAGGTGCTAGTTGTTTTGTAGGTGCAAAATCGTCCAAGATCGAAGAGGAGAAAATTTGCATCCACAAATATATAATACATTAAAAAGCTCAATACTTATTACAATCTAATTAATATTTGATTGTTACAATTAAATGTCAAGGACTAAAGTTAGTCTTTAATCTTATACATGGTTTTGTTCTAAAAGTAATATTCTTAAAGGATTGAAATATAATTTTCTAATTGTAAACACGGGAATTCTTGCGATGAATGAGACAAGAACACGTGTACGAAATAATATTTGTATTAATGATTTAAGGGTTACAATCTCTTTATAACTTGATCCTCTGATTTAATCTCCGTAAGGTGTTGATTTGTGGATTGTGTTGTTGATCCAAAGGGTCGTCGAGGCTTGATCCTGGATGAACGATTGATGAATGATGAACACTTTCTTCAAGGGCCGTCGGGGCTTGATCTTAAATCGGTGAGAGTTCTTCAAGGGCCGTCGAGGCTTGATCTTGAAGGAGGATTTCACGAAGAACGAAAAGGGCTTTCTTGATCCTTCAGAATTTGCTTGAGAGTAGAGAAAATGTATGTAAATTTTCTCCCTTGATTGCTTGATGGAGAAGCCTATTTATAGGCTTTGAGAATGAGTCACCACCATCCATTTGTTTTGGTGGATGTTGTAGGTGGATTGAGTGGAGGTTGTAGGTGAAATGAGTGTGTGTTGTAGGTGAGGTGAGTGTATGTTGTAGGTGAATTGGGTGGAGTTTGTTAGGTGAAATGAGTGTGTGTTGTAGGTGAGATGAATAAGGGTTGTAATTTTAATACAATTGTCAATATTTATTTCACCGAAATTTCAATGTCTACAAATGCCCCCACTTCAAGGCGCGCTGTATACATGTGCTTGTCACATGTAGAAGATGTTTTTTGAAGTCCCTTAATGTAGATGTCGATCCAAGGGCCGTTGAGGTTAATCTTGAATTAGGTTGGGAGTTTCTTCAAGTGACGTTGAGGCTTGTTCTTGAATTTTGTTTGAAATTTCTTCAAGGGCCGTTGATGCTTGATCTTGGATTATATTTAGACCACAAGGAACTTCATGTGGTATATGATCTTTAGCTTTGGTAATGGATGAATCAACACGTATTTTGTTGCGCTTGTTGACGTTCCACAGCTTTGATCTTGAACTAGGTTGAAGGGTTTTTCTGGTTTCCTCCAAAGGACTTTCCACAGACTTAATCTTGAACTGGATTTGATTCAAAGGTGGTGGACACTTGATCTTGAATCGGACTTGTGATTTCTTCAAGGGCCGTTGGGGCTTGATCTTAAGTAGTTTTCAGGGTTTGAACACCTGGTAGGCAGGCATGAGGCGGAGGTGATTGCCTATTTCTTTGTTCAATCTTTCCCATTCATATTGAAGAAGGTTAGGCGATAAGGTCAGATGCTACAAAGAATTTGCTTTGAAAGATCAAGGATGTTCACAACATTTTCATATGAACCCTAAGTAGTTTGGTTAACGGTATGATCTTCAAGGGTTATCGAGACTTTGCTCTTTGGCGACGGTACCAGCGAAAGGTTGTTGAAGCTTCTCGAGCTCTTTGATTAGAGCAACGACGACGGGCTTGGATTTGACTTAGACTCATCCGTCTGGATTATGCAGTTTTGCCGACAAGGGTGTCCTACCATAATGATTTGTTCCAGCTCATCGTGCTGCATTCTTCTCTGCTTGTTTCTTTCGCCCAGCAGAAGTGGTGCGCAACCCTTTGCCTTTAAATGGTCATTCAGAGCATCACTTTTCGGCCACTCATCCATGCTTGGCAACTTCAATGTAAAAAGCCAACATCGTATCAACTGTCCTGAAGTATTCGTTGAGGAAATTTGAGACTCGTCGACAGTTGAAGATGAGCACTCGAGAGCAATGCTAGGTAAGCAACCAAGCAAAGGTTCTGGGCAATCAGTTCCTGATCGGACGTTTAATTTCAGGTTCTGACTGATTGCTTCATTTCTCATTGTTCTGCAGGCAAGAGCAAAGGTAAAGGAAAAGATATTGGAAAAGCATGATATGAGATACTTTTGCTTTCGAAGAAGTAGCGGATGATCAGCACATGTATTTGTTGCACTTGTCTCCACATGTTTCGATGCATCATTTTCACTTGCCTCTTCTGTTCTCCAGGCATCTGGTATATTCTCTAGAAGCATAAGATGTTGAAACAATGGGTACTTCGAGAGCAGTGCTAGGTGAGCAATCAGGGAAGGGGTTCCAGGTAGTCGGTTCTAAATTGGAAGGCACCTTTTATCTTATTTTCCAGCTATACAAAATTAATATGAACATCATTTGTCTAAAGATGTTGCTGTGTTCATATGCTTATCAATGAAATGAGAAAACATTATGTGAGAGTTTTCTCAAATAAATATGTTAAGAATCTAAATGAAATACTGACACAAAGGAATCTTGTTGTTAACAGCCCCACATATGACTTCTCTTAACTTCAACAACATTGAAACCTTCACTGGCTCTAACTTTAAGAAGTGGAAGGAGGATGTAGAGATTGTCTTGGGGCTGATGTATCTTGACTTGGCACCGACAGAAAACCAACCTGCAGTTTTAACAGATAAGAGCATCGCTAATGAAAAATTGAAGTTTGAGAAGTGGGAAAGGGCCAACAAAATGTCTTTGATGATCATGAAGAAAGCCATGGCATAACCTGTCAAATGAGGAATTCCAAAGCTTAACAATGCCAGCTGTCGGAGAAAAGTTTATGGAATCAGATATGGCTAAGACAGGTACACTTCTCACATAGCTTACCTCCATGAAGTTTAGTGGCACAAGGAGTGTGAGGGAGCACATTCTCAGGATGGTGGATCTTTCCCTGAAGCTGAAGGACTTGGAAGTGCCCATAACTGACCAATTCTTGGTGCACATGGCCTTGAACTCACTACCTGCTAAGTATGGTCATCTTAAAGTCTCGTACAACACATAGAAAGACAAATGGGGAATAAATGAGTTGATCTTAATGTGTGCACAAGAGGATGATCGACTTAAGACTGACAAAACTACTGAAGTAAACCTGGTGTAGATGGAGAAATGGTCCAAATCCTTTAATGCTAGTTCATCATCTACTGCTGGTAACAAGAAGAAGAATATGTTCTCTTCTCATTTTAAAAATGCTAACACCTCTAAAGGATCTTTCAAACTTAAACCGGTGAACACTGAGATAGAAAAGGAAAATGAGTGCTATTTTTGCGGAGAGTCAGGTTATTTGAGAAAGAACTGCATTGGTTCAAAAATTGGCTTACAAAGAAAGGTAAAATAATAAATGTTTTTGTCTGTGTAGAGTCCAATTTGGTTTTTATTCCTCCTAAAAGTTACTGGTTTAACACTGGTTGCTCTATTCACATAACTAATTCTTTACAGGGCTTCTCAAAAACAAAGGAAGTAAACAATGAAGTCTACAATGTTTATGTGGGGAATGGGAGCAAGGTCGCTGTTGAGTCTATTGGGATTGTCAAACTTGTCATGTCATCTGGTTTTATCTTAAAGTTGAATCCAGTTCTTTATGTACCTTCAATGAGAAAGAGTTTAATTTCAGCATCCAAGTTAGTTCAGTTAGGTATTTCTTTTGTTGGGGACGGTAAAAGTGTAAGGTTTTATAATTCAAATCATATGAATTCCTTGCTCGGTATTGCTCATTTGCAAACTGATATGTGGAAACTGATATGTGGCAAATGGAATGCTCATATGTGCATGAATGTTTCAATGTTCAAAGTATTGGTTCTAAAAGAATGCTCACTTCTGAAAAATCCTCTATGCTTTGGGCACAAGAGGTTGGGGCACATCTCGAAGGAAAGAATCATTACTTTGTGCAAAGAAAATCTATTACCTCAATTGAATTTTGACAATTTTAAAACTTGTACATATTGTTTTAAAGGAAAGTTCACCAACACAAGAAAAATGGGTTCAACTCGCAGTCAACACTTCCTTGAGATCATTAATACTGACATATGTGGACCTTTCCAAACAAAACTATATGTGGAAAGTCATATTTCATCACCTTCATTGATGATTTTTCATGTTTTGTCTTTGTCTATTTGATTTCTGAAAAATTTGAAGCTTTAGATTGTTTTAAAGTCTTTAAGTTAGAGGTTGAAAAACAGTTGGAAAAACACATTAAAATAATAAGATCCGATAGAGGTGGTGAGTATTTTGGCAGGTATACTGAAGCTGGACATCACAAGGGTCCATTCGCCACATATCTTCAAAACAGTGGCATAGTTGCACAATACACCACCCCAGGGACTCCACAACAAAATGGGGTGGTAGAGAGGAGAAATAGAACCCTAAAAGACATGGTTCGATTGATGTTTGCATAGACGAAGCTGCCTATATTTTTGTGGGGGGAAGCCTTCAAAATTGCCAACTATATCATCAATAGAGTGCCTAGTAAATCAATAACAATGGTGCCTTTATAAGCTTGGACTGGGAGAAAACCGAGCTTTAATCATTTCCACATATGGGGTTGTAAAGCTGAAGCACGGTTCTATAATCCGAATGAAAAGAAACTTGATCCAAGAACAACAAGTTGCAGGTTCATTGGCTACTCGGAAAAATATAAAAGGTTCAAATTCTATTGTCCTCATGGTCAATCTCGAATTATGGAAACTCATAAAGAAAAGTTTTTTGAGGAACCTGAAGAGTTGAGTTTATGTGACACCACCTCACAGTCACTTGAGTTCGAAGAAATGCGCGGCAATGACAACTCTTTACTTGATCAGCAAGAAACAATGTTACAGACACCAACAATGATTCCCTCACAGATGCCTGCAATTCCACATGACGTACAAGTTGCGGCACCAGTTTCCTTTCACGAAGGAATAATATCAAATGCTGAAAACAACAATATCAATGAAAAAATTCATATACAACCATTGATTGATCCTATTACAGGAAATGAAGATTTGATTGAAGTACCAGTTGTTGAAAATATAAGAAGATCTCAAAGAACAAGAAAGGCAGTTATGCTTCCAGACTTCGTGTACTTAAATGAAACAGGATACAGTTTGGGAGATGAAAATGATCCTGTAACATATCACCAAGCTATTACAAGTATAAGAGCACCACTATGGCACTAAGCAATGAACGAAGAAATCAAGTCAATGAAGAAAAACCAAGTTTGGAGTCTTGTGCCAAAACCTGCAGGAATTACAAAGATAGTAGATTGCAAGTGGGTCTTTAATACCAAAAGAGACGCACAAGGCAATATTGACAAACATAAAACAAGGTTAGTGGCCAAAGGTTTCGCTGAAAGGGAAGGAATCGATTACAATGAAACCTTTTCTCCCGTGCCCACCAAGGATTCTAAGCGGATGATCCTAGCTTTAACTGCTCACCTTGACCTAGAACTTCATCAAATGGATGTTAAGACTGCATTTCTAAACGGTGATCTAAAGGAAGATATATATATGCACCAGCCACCAGGATTTGTTAAAATGGGGAAGGAATCATTGATCTGCAAATTAAATAAACCCATCTATGGATTGAAACAATCTTATCGACAGTGGAACAAAAAGTTTGATCTTATGACAACATTTGGTTTTCATGAAAACAAGATGGATGAGTGTGTATATCTCAAGATAAATGGTTCTAAAGTTGTATTTCTAATCTTGTACGTTGATGATATATTAATAGCCAGCTCAGATTTGAATCTTTTCTAGTCGACAAAAGACATGTTGGCTAGCAATTTCAACATGAAGGATTTGGGAGAAGCCAAGTTTGTCCTAGGAATTGAGATCATTAAAGACAGAAGTAAGAAATCTCTTGGACTTTCTCAGAGGTTGTACATTGACATAATAACCAAAAGATTTAGTATGGAAAATTGCTCCGGTGGTGAACTGCCAATTGGAAAGAGAGACAAGTTTAGTAGTGATCAATGCCCTAAGAATGACTTGGAGCGAGACATCATGAAAATCAAGCCTTATGCATCACTTGTGGGCAGTTTAATGTATGTTCAAGTGTGCACTAGGCCGGACTTAGCTTTTGCAGTAAGTGTACTAGGAAGATTTCAAGCAAATCTTGGGACAGCTCACTGGACCGCTGCCAAGAAAGTGCTGCGATATCTGAAGAGGACTAAAGATTTTATGCTTATTTACAGTCGAGTTGATGAGTTGGAACGGTGGCCTACACAGATTCGAATTTTGCAGGATGTGTTGATGATAGGAAATCCATTAATGGATATATTTTTCTACTTGTTAGTGGTTCAATATCTTGGAAAAGTGCCAAGCAAAAGTCGATTGCAACATCGACCATGGAAGCTGAATTCATTGGCTGTTACACAGCAATCAAGCAAGCAGTTTGGTTGAAAAATATGATCAAGGGGCTGGAAATTGTGGACAAAATCGATAGGCCATTAAGGATATTTTGTGATAATAAAGCTGCTGTATTCTTTACCAAGAACAATAAGAGATCACTGGCAAACAGGTTGATGGATATGAAGTACTTGAAGGTGAGAAATGAAGTTAAAAAATGGACTATTGACATTCAACATATAAGCACGACTCTTATGGTGGCTGATCCCATGACTAAAGCTTTACCAATGGGAGTATTTAACAGTCTTCAGAATGGGAGTTCGAGAGACTTTTGAATCAGTTAATGAGTGGGAGTAAGCACTCGATTAGCTATTATAGTCATGCTTGAATATGTTTATCTTGTTGGTCAATTATCTAGTCATTATTGTTTGATTAGCAGTTAGTTTGCTTAATATATTCATTCATAATGATTCTTAACAGATATTGTGCTTATTTGGTGAACCCCCATTTTGGTTGATGGTTCTCGTTATCATGACCTTGATGGCAACATTGTGCCTTAAGTTAAATGAACATGTGATCATGGAGTGCTAGGAACAGACTGACTTGTTTCTTGTTTCCTTGGTTCAACATTTAACTTTTGGTGACATGTTGTCAGGAGAAGTTGGTTGCAAATTTTGGAGGCTCATTGATCACCATGAGTTCTTGTGAATATAGATTTCTCATTGACATTCAGGTGGGAGAATGTAAACTCCTAGTGAATGACAATGAGTGTTTGATATTGCTTGAATATCATGTAACTTGGTTCTTAAGTTATCTAATGTGCGAGTAGTATGGTTGATCTCTATTGATAAGGATTATGGAGTCTTATATCCATGCAGCTAACTTAATCAAATCTTATAAGGGTTTAATTCAAGGATATTGAATCATGATAGGACTCTCTCATTGGTAAAATGATAAGGATATGCAACCGTTGATAGGCCAGTTGTGTAGCCCTCTATATATATAACCGTTGCATATCCTTATCATTTTACCTCAGGTCGAAGACCCTACTCCCATACATGAAAAACCCTAATACTATTGAGACCTATTCGTGCAGTAAGGGAGCTATAGAGTAGTGGGAGTAGAAGACTGACTTGCATCACAAACATGGCGTCGACACAGGTTCAGTTTCTGATATACATATTGTATCACTTAACTAGATGAATAGGATGTATTGTAACCCTAGTACCGAGTTGATATGATTCTGGTTTACAAATCTCAACATGAATATTTAACAGGAAATGCATATCAGTATAACTTAACAGTACGAAGTAGTAAATGGATTGAAGTCTGTCAAGAAAGTTATCAACTATACTGTTTTTATTTATCAAGCAAATATGGCAACTTCGACTTCCACATAAGGAAACAAAATTACTACGTACATGCCAATATTTAACGGTATGCTTATTCTAATCCAACATTTTATATGCTCGAAATTTGTTTCTAATCCGACACATCTCAGCCATAGCATCAACGATGTCCGACCTTTCCCCAGGCATGTCTGCAGAGCATGCAACACCAACTCTTAAGATTGAAATCAAGCTCTCTTCAAATTTCTTGCGAATTGTTGTGCTAGCCTCAGTTAGATGTTGGTTTGCACTCAACTCCCCTTCCCTTTTTTCTTGAATAAGAACCGGATCCACAATATCTAACACCTGCTCAGGCAGAGATGCCCTGACAAAGTTGTGAAGATTTGAAGATCCTTGAAACATGTCATCGGTTGGCCTTTTTCCCGTAAACATTTCCAGCAGGAGGATGCCGTAACTATACACATCACCTTGTGGCCACACTTCATGCCCCATACCATACTCTACATTTGTGCAAATTTTTTATTTTAATACTTGAACAAAAAAACCTAAATTATAAATGAATACTGAAAAAGGTGAAAAGAAAGTGAGTACGCTTTACCTGGAGAAGTATAACCAATTGTTCCTTTAACTCCGATGGACCTTGACTGACTACCAAAACCATCTTCAAGAGTTCTTGGAAAGAATCTTGCCAACCCAAAGTCACCTACATGTCCAATCATATCATCGTTAAGAAGAACATTGTTGGGTTTGAGGTCACAATGAACTATCGGCACGTGACATTAATGATCGAGATAATCCAATGCCATTGCAACATCTATAGCAATGTTCAACCTCTGAGAAAAAGTTAAGCACCTTGCCCTCTCATTCATCTCGATACTTGTCTGAGTTGGATGCAACCATTCTTCTAAGCTCCCATTTGCCATGAACTCGTAAACTAAGGCCTTGAAATTAGAACCACGATAGTCGAATCTAGAGCATGCAGAAACTACCTTCACAAGGTTACGGTGTCTAATATTTTTCAGAGCCTCACACTCAGCAATGAAACTTTTGGAAGCTCTGTGTCGATCAAGGTTGAGTACCTTGGTAGCAATTGTTGTTTCACCTTGATCAAGTAATCCTTTATAAACTGACCCAAAACTTCCCATACCAATCAAATTGGCAGAAGAAAATCCATCAGTAGCTTTAAGAAGACTTTGGTAAGACACCTTAGGAAATTTTTCAGAATCACTCGAAGGATCCTCTTTTTTTTTACTCCGGAAGCAACAAAGGTACACAACGGCAAATGAAAAAAAGGGCTCTAGAAAGCCCACAAAGGAGAGAGATTACCAATTTCAAGGTTAGGTTTAACCCCCTTTTGCTGGAATGTTGAAATTCGCATTTTGGTAATTGAAACTCCGGTATGCCCCCACAGAGCTTTGCATTGTAGGGAGGGAGATGGAGGTTACAGTATTTTCATGTTTTTGTTTTTCTTATTTTTTAATTTTTTACGCTAGGTTCAAAGTTTGATAATTGGTTTTTTCAATTTTATCCTATTAGATATTAATTTTTAATTTCGATTAGTGTTTTATTTATTAGTTATAATCTATATATATATATATATGCATATTACGTACTTATGTAAGTACTATAGTTATGTGTCGAGACATTTTGTACCAAAACTTATGTACCGATACATGTCGTACTAAACTTGTGTACCGATGCAATCATACCGAAACTTATCTACCAATATATCGTACCCAAACTTATGTACCGATGCAGTCATACCGAAATCTATGTATCGATGCATTCATACTAAAACTTATGTATCGATACATTTATACTGAAACTTATGTACCGATGCATTCGTACTGAAACTTATGTACCGATGCATTCGTACCAAAATTTATGTACCGATGTATTTGTACCAAAACTTATGTACCGATGCATTTGTACCGAAACTTATGTATCGACCCATTCGTACAGAAACTTATGTACCGATGCATTCGTACCGAAACTTATGTACCGATGATGCATTTGTACCGAAACTTATGTACCGATGCATTCGTACCAAAATTTATGTACCGATGCATTCGTACCGAAACTTATGTATCGATGCATTCATACCGAAACTTATATACCGATGCAATTGTACGAAACTTATGTACCGATATATCATGCCGAAACTTTGTACCGATATATCGTACCAAAATTTTTGTATCTATACAATCATACCGAAACTTGTATGCTAATACTTCCATGCGCATGATGTATCACTCATTATTCTAATCACATTGAAAAATCTCTCATGCACTAGAGAAGCCCTCTGGGCGAGGTATGCTTTGGGATTGAGTGGATCTATAGCACAAATCAGAATGTGAATTTTTACGAAGTGTCGTGTAGCTTTATTATTTTTTGGCTTTCTAGCCAAAATGGTCCCTAAGATTTGCATAACACATTACTTTGGTCCCTGATATTGAAAATCAATAGAAATGGTCCCTGAGATTGTTCACCATCCATTATTTTGATCATTCTATTAAAAATTCCGTTAAATGTCCCGGAACTCTTGGCTGGAAGTTTGGGCAATTAATAGTGACTTCCTATGCCTCATCTGCTTGTCTGGGCGGGGGACGAGTTGAGTTGCTCTAACGTGCATTCAGAAGTCGGTGAGAAAGGTAGTTCAACTTTTCATGGCAAAAGCGGGGATGACACTTGACATTCAAACAAAGGCCTTCCACTTGCCCTCATGAATTGCGCAGCAGCTTTTGAAATCTATGGCATTGTGATCATTTGGCACTATATACTTTCCCTTTTGCTGTATTTGTTTCGCAGTAGCTTTTGAATTCTTCAACCAAAAATATATGTGGGCACAACTTATTTTAACTGGCAGGATTGTTAATGTCTATATTGTCTATGATAGGAGACCACTACAAATGTAATTTGTTACGACGTTTTTAGACGTTAACTAATTATAGGATCCAACTTCCATACTACGTAGTGTGGAACATTATGAGCATTAGATGATTTGGATTCACGGATCACATCATCCAAAACGATACACGACATCCAATGCTTGTAATATTCTATACAACAACAACAAAGCCTTTTCCCACAAAGTGGGGTCGGCTATATGAATCCTAGAACGTCATTGCGCTCGGTTTTGTGTCATGTCCTTCGTTAGATCCAAGTACTCTAAGTCTTTTCTTAGAGTCTCTTCCAAAGTTTTCCTAGGTCTTCCTCTACCCATTCGGCCCTGAACCTCTGTCCCGTGGTCACATCTTCGAACCGGAGCGTCAGTAGGCCTTCTTTGCACATGTCTAAACCACCGTAACCGATTTTCTCTCCTCTTTCCTTCAATTTCGGCTACTCCTACTTTACCTCGGATATCCTCATTCCTAATCTTATCCTTTCTCGTGTGCCCACACATCCAACGAAGCATCTTCATCTCCACTACACCTACGTGTTGATGCTTCACCGCCTAACATTCTATGCCATACAGCATTGCCGGCCTTATTGCCGTCCTATAAAATTTTCCCTTGAGCTTCAGTGGCCTACGACGGTCACACAACACGCCGGATGCACTCTTCCACTTCATCCATCCAGCTTGTATTCTATGGGTGAGATCTCCATCAAATTCTCCGTTCTTTTGCAAGATAGATCCTAGGTAGCGAAAACGGTCGCTCTTTGGTATTTCCTGATCTCTGATCCTCACCCCTAACTCATTTTGGCCTCCGTTTGCACTGAACTTGCACTCCATATATTCTGGCTTTGATCGGCTTAGGCGAGGACCTTTAGATTCCAACACTTCTCTCCAAAGGTTAAGCTTCGCGTTTACCCCTTCCTGCGTTTCAACTATCAACACTATATCGTTTGCGAAGAGCATACACCAAAGAATATCATCTTAAATATTAAGTTGGTGATCTTCGCTAGATTGCTCCGGTCATTAGTGTGGATAAGTATGTAAATGGATAGAGACAGGAAGCAAACACAAGATGTACGTGGTTCACCCAGATTGGCTACGTCCACGGAGTAAAGGAGTTCTCATTAATTGTGAAGGGTTTACACAGTATATAGGTTCAAGCTCTCCTTTAGTGAGTACAAGTGAATGATTTAGTACAAATGACATTAGGAAATATTGTGGAAGAATGATCTCGTAATCACGAAACTTTTAAGTACCGAAGTGTGGTATCGTCTTCACTTGCTTTATCTGTCTCATAGGTAGATGTGGCATCTTCTTTGGAAGTACTCTTCCTCCCTCCAGGGGTGGTATCTTTAACTGGTGGAGATGCACAAGGTAATGTATCAATTTCACTTGACGCTTACTTGTAGTTTCAGGCTTGGTTAAGCGCGATACAAACCATGTAGTAGAAGTCCCCCAAGTTGCCGAGCTAGGGGATCTGCTGAAAGAGGTGACAGACAAGGTAAGCAATCAGAGCTCCAAGCAATCAGTCCCAGATCAGAAGTTTGATTTCGAGTTCCGGCTGATTGTTATCCTTCTCCTTATCTTGCAGGTAGCATGAAGGATAAAGAGAAGAAAAGGAGAAAAGGTGATATGAGATACTTTTGCTTTTGAAGAAGTAACTTTCCACAGGCTTATTCTTGAACTGGGCTGGAGGTTTTCTTGTTTCCGCCAAAGTATAAGGCCGACTGAAGAATTTGAGGGTCAAAACAAGTCCATCAAATCTAGAGTACGTTCAACCCTGCTGATATGGGATACTTTTGCTGTTGACAAAGTAGTGGATATATCGACACGTGTTCTGTTGCTCTTGTCTCCACATGCTTCCTTGTATCCTTCTCACTTGCCCTATTTGTTCCTCAGGCAGATGTGGCATCTTCTCAGGAAGCATAAGATGTTGAAGATGAGTACTCGAGAGCAATGGGGTTCCAGGCAGTCAGTTTCGGACTGGAAGCTTGATTCCAAGTGCTGACTGATTGCTCTCTTTCTCCTTGTCTTGCAGGTAAGAACAAGGCCAAATGAAAAGACAGGGAAAAAGCATGATATGAGATACTCTTGCTTTTAACCCTGATGATATGAGATATTCTTGCTCTAGTGTAGCTTGTTTGCAGAGGTATTCTCGGGGGGAAAGAAAGCTGAGTATTTCGAGAGGCTTCGTTGGGAGTGCCCTCTCAGATATGAGGAAGGGTTGAGCATTTTTGCAGGTCTGCCTGTCCGTTGAGGATGGAGGTCGACATATATAGGAGTCTCCCTAACAAGGAGTAATACTATTCTTTTACCCTGCTTGGTCATAGCACGATAGTGGGAGCTGCCAGCTTCACGTGTTTTAACTCTGTCAGAGCACTTTGAAAAAGTGGTCTGTGGTATCTGGAAAGCTGATATTACGTGTGAAGATTACAGACAAGCTTTATCCAAGAAGATCTGGCTCTCGAAGTTGAGAAAGCGGTGTGAGGATTACAGACAAGCTTTATCTAAGGGGCTCTCGAAGTTGAGAAAGCGGTGCCTCTTCGGTTTTCGAACAAGCAATCCTGTCGGGGATCTGTCTCTCGAGATTTGAAAAACGATGCCTCTTCGATTTTTGAGAAAGCAATCCTGCTAGGAGTCTGGCTCTCGAGATTCGGAGAGCGGTGTCTCGTCGCTTTTTGAGAAAGTAATCATGTTGGGAGTCTGGCTCTCGAGATTCGGAGGACGGTGCCTCTTCGATCTTGAAGCAAGCAATCTTGTTGGGAGTGTTTTCTCGAATGTGAGTAAAGGTTAGGCCTGTTTGCTAGTCTACCTTGCCACGGAGCACAGAGGTTGACCCACAGAGACTTTTCAATTATCCAGCAATGGTCATGTTCCTTTACCCTTGTGGGTAATAATATGGTAGCTAGACCTTCAAAATTTATGTGTCTAAACTTTGTTAGTGCTGTTTCTTTGCTATTCTTTTACCCTTCTTGGTCATAGCAATGTAATGGGAGCTGCAAGCTTCACGTGTCTAAACTTTGTCAGAGATTTTTGGCAAAGTTATATGTGGTACCCGTGAGCTGATGTTGCATGTGGAAAGTGAATGATTGAACATTAACATTCACGTGCTTTTTACTTCACTATAAATCTTCGACAGAATGCCCGTAATTTCCGCAAAGTTGAGTGTGCATGTGACAGGTGCTGACAAGGCTGAAAAAGCAGGTGCCTCTTCGATTTCTGAGATCGGCCCTCGTGGTCTCTGAGCAGCCCAGCTTTTGAGAAAGCAAGCGCCTCTTCGATTTCTGCGATCGACCTTCGTGGTTTTTGAGCAGCCCAGCTTTTGAGAAAGCAAACGCCTCTTCGATTCCTGAGATCGGCCCTCGTAGTCTCTGAGCAGCCCAGCTTTTGAGAAAGCAAACGCCTTTTCGATTTCTGAGCAGGCGCCTCTTCGATTTCTGAAGCTCCATCGAGTGCGGATTTTTATAGAGGCTGGTATTAAGTTCCAAAGCACACTTGAATCTCCACCAGTAGAAGCTCCCTTCTTGCATTTCTAAGATCTTGATTTGTCCGACCTCTTTTCTCTTCAACACCTTTGAAAATGTCTGGCCCCTCCGACCGTCATTTTGACTTGAACCTTGTTGAAGAGGCAGCCACGCCTTCTCCAGACAACATATGACACCCATCCTTCTTATCCCCTACTGGTCCTCTTACCGTTGGGGATTTCGTGATGAAGAATGATATGACCGCTGCGGTCGTGGCCAGGAACCTTCTCACTCCCAAAGATAACAGACTACTTTCCAAACGGTCTGATGAGTTGGTTGTTAAGGATTCTCTGGCTCTCAGTGTTTAGTGTGCAAGTTCTGTGTCTAATATGGCCCAACGCCTATTTGCTCGAACCCGCCAAGTTGAATCATTGGCGGCTGAAGTGATGAGTCTCAAACAGGAGATTAGAGGGCTCAAGCATGAGAATAAACAGTTGCACCGGCTCGCTCATGACTATGCTACAAATATGAAGAGGAAGCTTGACCAGATGAAGGAATCTGATGGTCAGATTTTACATGATCATCAGAGGTTTGTGGGTTTGTTCCAAAGGCATTTATTGCCTTCGTCTTCTGGGGCTGTACCGCGTAATGAAGCTCCAAATGATCAACCTCCGATGCCTCCTCCTTCTAGGGTGCTGTCCAGTACTGAGGCTCCGAATGATCCCCCTCCGATGCCTTCTCTTTCTGGGGCTCTGCCGACTGCTGAGACTTCTCCTAAGCAACCTTTGTGAAGGCTCCCTCTTGTTTGTTTATTTTGACTCGTGTATATGTACATATTTGTAACTTCTTAGAGATATCAATAAATAAGCTTTGTTTCATTTCAACGTATTGTGTTAAATACACCAAAAGCCTTCTTCACTAAGTTCTTTGAATTTTTCTTTTATTGAAGCTTGTATGTTGAAGCTTTGTGAGTGGAGCATGTAGGTTGAGGTAGTGTTCCCTTAATTTCCCGAGTAGGGAAAACTTCTCGATTGGAGACTTGAAAAATCCAAGTCACTGAGTCGGGTCAGCTATATGAATCTTAGAACGCCATTGTGCTCGATCCTGTGTCATGTCCTCCGTTAGATCCAAGTACTCTAAGTCTTTTCTTAGAGTCTCTTCCAAAGTTTTCCTAGGTCTTCCTCTACCCCTTCGGCCCTGAACCTCTGTCCCGTAGTCGCATCTTCTAACCGGAGCGTCAGTAGGCCTTCTTTGCACATGTCCAAACCACCGTAACCGATTTTCTCTCAGTTTTCCTTCAATTTCGGCTACTTCTACTTTACCTCGGATATCCTCATTCCTAATCTTATCCTTTCTCGTATGCCCACACATCCAACGAAGCATCCTCATCTCCGCTACACCCATTTTATGTACGTGTTGGTGCTTTACCGCCCAACATTCTGTGCCATACAGCATCGCCGGCTTTATTGTCGTCCTATAAAATTTTCCCTTAAGCTTCAGTGGCATACGACGATCACACAACACGCCGGATGCACTCTTCCACTTCATCCATCCAGCTTGTATTCTATGGTTGAGATCTCCATCTAATTCTCCGTTCTTTTGTAAGATAGATCCTAGGTAGCGAAAACGGTCGCTCTTTGGTATTTCCTGATCTCCGATCCTCACCCCTAACTCATTTTGGCCTCCATTTTCACTGAACTTGCACTCCATATATTCTGTCTTTAATCGGCTTAGGCGAAGACCTTTAGATTCCAACACTTCTCTCCAAAGGTTAAGCTTCGCATTTACCCATTCCTGAGTTTCATCTATCAACACTATATCGTCTGTAAAAAGCATACACCAAGGAATATCATCTTGAATATGTCCTGTTAACTCATCCATTACCAACGCAAAAAGGTAAGGACTTAAGGATGAGCCTTGATGTAATCCTACAGTTATGGGGAAGCTTTCGGTTTGTCCTTCATGAGTTCTTACGGCAGTCTTTGCTCCTTCATACATATCCTTTATAGCTTGGATATATGCTACTCGTACTCCTTTCTTCTCTAAAATCCTCCAAAGAATGTCTCTTAGGACCCTATCATACGCTTTTTCCAAATCTATAAAGACCATGTGTAAATCCTTTTTCCCATCTCTATATCTTTCCATCAATCTTCGTAAGAGATAGATTGCGTCCATGGTTGAGCGCCCTGGCATGAACCCGAATTGGTTGTCCGATACCCGTGTCTCTTGCCTCAATCTATGCTCAATGACTCTCTCCCAGAGCTTCATTGTATGACTCATTAGCTTAATACCCCTATAGTTCATGCAATTTTGTACGTCGCCCTTATTCTTGTAAATAGGCACCAAGGTGCTCTTTCGCCACTCATTTGGCATCTTCTTCGTTTTCAAAATCCTATTGAAAAGGTCAGTGAGCCATGCTATACCTGTCTCTCCCAAGGCTTTCCACACTTCAATCGGTATATCGTCTGGGCCCACTGCTTTTCTATGCTTCATCTTCTTCAAAGCTACAACCACTTCTTCCTTCCTATTCGACGATAAAATGAGTAGTTTCTACACTCTTCTGAGTTACTCAACTCCCCTAAAGGAGTACTCCTTTCATGTCCTTCATTGAAAAGATTATGAAAATAACCTCTCCATCTGTCTTTGACCGCGTTCTCTGTAGCAAGAACCTTTCCATCCTCATCCTTGATGCACCTCACTTGGTTTAGGTCTCTTGTCTTCTTTTCCCTTGCTCTAGCTAGTTTATAGATATCCAACTCTCCTTCTTTGGTATCTAGTCGCTTATACATATCGTCATAAGCCGCTAACTTAGCTTCTCTCACAGCTTTCTTCGCCTCTTGATTCGCTCTTCTATACCTTTCACTATTTTCATCGGTCCTATCCTTGTATAAGGCTTTACAACATTCCTTCTTAGCCTTCACCTTTGTTTGTACCTCCTTATTCCACCACCAAGATTCCTTTTGGTGTGGAGCAAAGCCCTTGGACTCTCCTAATACCTCTTTTGCTACTTTTCGAATACAGCTAGCCATGGAATCCCACATTTGGCTAGCTTCCCCCTCTCTATCCCACACATACTGGGTGATTACTTGCTCTTTGAAAATGACTTGTTTTTCTCCTCTTAGATTCCACCATCTAGTCTTTGGGCACTTCCAAGTCTTGTTCTTTTTTCTCACTCTTTTGATATGTACATCCATCACCAACAAGCGATGTTGATTAGCCAAGCTCTCCCCCGGTATAACTTTGCAATCCTTACAAGTTATACGATCCCCTTTCCTCATTAGAAGAAAATCTATTTGTATTTTTGACGACCCACTCTTGTAGGTGATCACATGTTCTTCTCTCTTCTTGAAGAAGGTGTTGGCTAAGAAGAGATCATATGCCATTGCAAAATCCAAGATAGCTTCCCCATCCTCATTTCTCTCCCCAAAACCATGGCCACCATGAAAACCTCCATAGTTGCCTGTCTCCCTGCCCACGTGTCCATTTAAATCTCCTCCTATAAATAACTTCTCCGTCTGAGCAATTCCTTGCACCAAGTCTCCAAGGTCTTCCCAAAATTTCTCCTTCGAACTCGTATCCAACCCTACTTGAGGTGCGTACGCACTAATCACATTGATGAGTTCTTGTTCTATTACAATCTTGATTGCCATGATTCTATCTCCTACCCTCTTGATATCTACAACATCTTGTGTCAAGGTCTTGTCCACAATGATGCCAACACCGTTTCTCGTTCTATTTGTGCCCGAATACCAAAGCTTAAACCCTGAGTTTTCTAGATCCTTTGCCTTAAGACCAACCCACTTAGTTTCTTGTAGGCACATAATATTTATCCTTCTCCTCACCATAACTTCCACTACTTTCATAGATTTTCCCGTTAAGGTTCCTATATTCCACGTTCCTAAACGCATTCTACTCTCTTGAACTCTACCCTTCTGTCCTAGCTTCTTCACCATCCCCCGTCTAATAGGATCAAAGTACTTCTTTTGTGTGTCATGTGTAAAGTTGATAGGAGCATATGCTCCCAAACAACTTTGAGTGGAGTCGTTCGAAAAGAAGTTTCTATGGCCCCCTTGCTCATTTAACACTGCATCCGGGTGCCGATGGAGATACAGCGACCCTTGCTCACTTATCACTGTGCTTGGGCCACACAGCGCGCCACTTACGGGTGACGTCCTAGCTTTAGCGCAATTTCGTTCTGGATTCATTGTCATAAGGATTCGACGTAACTGTGGAGTGCCGGTTGTCGACTACCTGACGCCCTCTCCCTCCTCCTTTATCCGGGCTTGGGACCGGCAATGTAAGATAAACTTACATAGGCGGAGTTGCTTGTAATATTCTATATAATGTTAAAATTTAAATTAGTCTACCTGAAGATATGTATAATTATATTCATTACTGATACATGTAATGCATATACATGTGTATCATGTTGTATGCCTGTACATATATATAATTACTTACATACTGATACATGCAATACATATATATACATGTGTATCATATTGTTTTCTGTAATCCTTGCCATGAGCTAACCCTATTCAGTTCTTACATAACACTCATCGGGACTGCTATAAACCTTACGTATTAAACATCTATGCTCATCAGGCCTTTTGTTATTTCCTTCTCTGCATTTATCTTTTCTTTCTAATACGTCGGGTCCTAACAAGTATATGATGTATTCTTATTGGTTTGTTACAGACATAAATCATGGCAAGGGAAAAGATTTCTATTACTACACGGATAATAAGAGTCAAATTTATAATTTGAGTTTTATATTACACACAGAAATAAATGCATCAATAGTGTTCCAATGAGCAACAGGACCGGTAGATTCCTTGATGAGCTTTTCCCTTTATCATTGCCAAAAGTAATATTGATATTCATAGGCAATGAACCTGAAAAGAGGGAAATTTTAAACCAAATAGTCTAGCGGAAATGGAAAAGCAAAAAACAGTTTATGTGGATATATAATCTTACAATCACGTTTAGACCATCCTAATCGTCTACGAGCTAAATCATACACAATTATCTTATCCTTAAGAATGACATCTGCAATTAAAACAAATATTTCACGATTAAATTGCACAAAATAACTGCTAGTATACTACATTAATTAAAATAATATCAGCTATGTTTTGCCTTTTAAAAATTTAATAACCAGAGTAAATTTTTGGGAACTGCATAATACAAATTTCCTGGATCCGTAGATTTTGAAACGGCAAGATTTATCTACACGTAACCAGACAGAAAATTTATGGGCATGAAAATTCATCGATTTTCTAAAGTGAAATCATACATAAATAACATATGTGTGCGTGTGTATTCCTTCCTATATTAGAATCTCATATATATTTTTCATTCAAACCAAAGCCTGATAAACTTTGTAGGCTTGATAAACTTACAGCATGAACGAAAGCATCATATGCTTCCTCGACCAGGTATGTCAACACTGTTCCTGAATCAACTAATGTGCCTCGGTCGTGTGATGTGCTAAAGATTGCTGGATCGATAGGCAACATCTTTCCATTCACAGCTATGCTCTGAAGATCTACGTTATAATTCCTGAAAAACTAATTAGGAGTTAGTTAATTTAGTTAGAGGAAAAAACTTAATCACACAAAATAAATTCATACAAAATAAAGACTTACACTGCTAGGACAAGTGGAGTATAAACCATCCTCAGGTCTATTATCTCCCCAAGAGCAAGTACGCCTCCTCCATTGCCATCTCTCCTCAGACAATGGGAGAAGATATTTGGGGCTAACCCCCGAGATGACAACTGCGAAATAATTGGTGCATCTCCTAGACCAAACCCAAGTAAGCCATTGTATGGGCTCCACCTGATAATGCCAGACTCATAGGTAGTACAACTGTTTCCAAGATAGCACCCAAGGGAAGTATTAAGCGTCAATAAACTAGAAAAATGTATAAAAACCTTAAGCTTGAAACGTGCTTGCCTATAAATGGACTAGGTCAACCCAACTCACATATAAATAGACTAGCTCGGCCCAGCACGCCTACTCATACGTACTGCTATAATCCTATTTTTGGATAAAGCAACTTCAAAATTATATTATTAAAGTTAATGTCCATGTTGTGCACATCATACTATTATTCATATTCTACTTTATGTGTTCAAATTGGCACATCATAGAGCTGCACTTTATAGTTACCTTTTAGCATGCAAAGGACATAATACTTGAGTGAGAGAGGGCAACTTGAGATGTTTGATAAAAATCTAGACTGGTCATATTTAAAGATAATGCATTTGTTGCAGTGTAATTTGCATTAGACTTGTTCATGTACACCACCATACTACACCTAGATTTGGATGGATTTTAAAAATGACTATTAAAATCTCAATTGACTACACCCAGATTTCCATGGATTCTAAAAATCCTTTAAAATCTTTTGATTGACTACACTAGGATTTTAAAGTCTTTTAAAATCCTCTCAAATCCGAGTTTGACTACACCTCCCTTAGTTTGTTACAGACTTATAAATCATGTCAAGGAAAAATATTTCTATTACTACAAGGATACACATTCAGCAGAGTCAAATTTATAATTTGAGTTTTATATTACAGACAGAAATAAATGCATCAATAGTGTTCCAATGAGCGACATGATCGGCAGATCCCTTGATGAGCTTTTCCCTTTATCCTTGCCAAAAGTAACATTGATATTCATAGGCAATGAACCTGAAATGAGGGAAATTTTAAACCAAATAGTCTAGCGGAAATGGAAAAGCAAAAAACAGTTTATGTGGATAAATAATCTTACAATCAGCCCATCCTAATCGTCTACGAGCTAAATCGTACACAATTATCTTATCCTTAAGAACTACATCTGCAATTAAAATAAATATTTCACGATTAAGTTGCAAAAAATAACTGCTAGTATACTACATTAATTAAAATAATATTTCACGACTCAATCCCAAAAACTACCTATGTTTTTGGACCTAGATCCAAAGCCCCTGAGATAATTGGATATAGATCCAATTTTGTGAGGCATTAGTAGGATTAGTCCACTTCATTGAAATAGGTCCAATAATTGAGATTCCACGTATGCTTATTTGTGGTTTGTACCATATTTACCCCTTAGGCTTACGAATTGTAGTAAATACACAAAATTTCTTAATTATGGGATTATTTTTTGTTTAACTAATCCCTTAATTGTGGGATTAGTTATAGCCATATAATCACCTCAACCCCTAGTCCGTTTCATCCCTTATTCTTTCCTTCTTCCAAACAATTCCCTCTGTTAGATCATGGAATCAATCCTCCTTTTTTTTGTCTCTTCTTTTCATGGGTGATATTTTTGTGTTCTTCCCTCCAAATTCATTCCTTTAATGGAGGTATACTATATCATATTTATATTTCTATGTTACGCCATGTAGGTTCCCAGTATTCTTCTTCCAATACAATAGGTAGTTTATTTTGTTTTGCAGGTAGATTATTTATGCTTTGTAGGTATAAAGCATATTTCTTCCTATACAATAGATTATATCAGTTTTGTTTTCTTCATAAATAGTAGGTAGTTACTAGATAATATTTTAGTTTAAGTATTTAAATATTCAAAATTTAAAAACTGAATAAATGATACAAAAAAAATTTAAAGAAATTAAATATTTTTATCTGAAGGGGCAAAATTGATATCAAAATATGTAATTAGATAACTGGACTCAATCCAAAAAACTACCTATGTTTTTGGACCTAGATCCAAAAGCCCCTTAAAAATTTAATAACCAGCGTAAATTTGGGACTAACCTCCGAAGACTGTGTACCCTCCGTGAGCTTTCTGAAAAGCCATCTCCCATGTAGTAATACCATTCTGAAACAAGAATATTTGCAATAATCATGGTATAATGCAATTATTTTTAAACTATAAAAAAAATTACATAAGAATTTAGATGCAAAACTTACATAATAACTGACGTTAAGAATGTGACGACCCGTCCCTAATTTTATGTTTTTACAAATTTTAAAAGCGTGATTTTACGAAAATACCCTTAGAGGCTAGGGTCTTGACTTTCGTTGATCAACGTATAGTGAGGTGTATGAATTAATCCTTTAGCGTTTTCCTGAAGTATTCGACATTACGGACTTGTAAGCGTCAGCAGAAGAGGATTTGGAGTTACAAATCCGAAGTTATTTTGAGGAAATCACTATTTTTAATTATATTATTTATATTACTAAATTGTTAAGCCATATGTGTGTGGCTAAGTTGGGAAAAGAAAGGAAAAGAAATAAGGGATTGAGGGCTAAGGAATCAGAAATATAAGAGAAAGAATGAAGGGTTTCGAGAGAGAAATGAGGGAAGGTGTGGCGAATCGGGGAAGGAGAGAAAGAGAAGATGCCCAATTGGGAGGAGAGAAGAGAGGGCCAATGAGGGAAGGAGAGAACAGGGGATTAGAGACCCTTCCTCTTCGACCCGTTTCCGTTCCACGACCCGATTGCAAACCCGGTTCCGCTTCTCTTCTCCGGCGGTCTTCGTCGGTTTTTCTGACGATTTGTAGCCATACATCACCATGAATCAACTCAGAGACCTCCCATCTCCATTTCTCTACCAAACCCGACTTAATTTGTCCAAAAATTAGGAAGACTATGTACGGTGGCGCCGAGGGTCTCATGGCAGTGATCCGTCATTCTGAAAGCAAACTTCGTCGACCACTACCATGGTTCAACTTCTCTTGAACTTAGGAACAAGTCCCAAGCTTTGGTTGGAGCGGCGGAGCACCGGAGAAGTCGAATTGATAACCACCATTTTCTAGGGTTCCGGCGGGTTTGAGCAAAATTGGAGCTTTTCCGGGCCAAATTAGATTGGCCGCAGGTATAAAGTTTATTCTACTCGTTGAGATCTTCATTCCCGTAAATTTTGGTAATTTTTGGAAATAGTTGGATTTTCCAGCTAGTCGGGGCGGCTGACCACCACCCACGGCGGTGCGTGGCTAGGGGGCCGTCAATGTTATTCTTAGGCTAAATTAGATGCCTTGAGCTCAGTTTTGGTAATTGTATGATGTAGGTTGATTGTTGGAACCTAAATTCTCTACATTACGTTAATAGGTCATTATATGAATCAACGATCCGACCGTTGGATCGTCACCAAATTTTAATATGTTATAGTACGTAATATTTGAGGATCATAGGAACTTACGGATTGGGAATCCAATATATGTATCTTCCCAAATTGAATTTGTAAGTTCATAAAATAAAATGTTAACCGCCACTTGGTTTTGGCAATCGGCAGAGATCCGACCATTGGATCGTAATGGAACTTTAGGATGTTGTTCTAGAAGTATAATGTGGATCTTTGGAAGTAAGGGATCGGAAATCCGTTATGCGGATTCTCCGAATCGAACTACGTAGGGATGTGTGTTATGTAAGTTACCTATTTTATTGATAAGAATTCTGAGTTGTGATTTGATAATTGTTCCAGGCGCCAATCGTTTGTGACGCCACTATGGTTGTGCTAGGGAGTTGTAGCATGAACTCCAGGTGAGTGGGCTTTTGTTTTCAGTATATCTATGTATGCTTGGTATTTTTCCCAAAAAATGCATTTAAATGGAATTATGTTTTGAAATGCCATGCCTCATGATTTATACTCCGCAAAAACAGTTCTGTTAGGCAAAATACTTTTGAGAGGACAAAATCATAAGACCAGCTGCAGTTCAACTAATAACAGGGACAAATTTCAAATTCTCTAATCAAAATTTGGTGCAAAAATGAACGTAAAGCACTTGCCTTTCCATCTACTCCCAAACTGAAAATACTTGTCTCATCAGGCCCGAAAAGAATGGAGCTTATAGCAGAGTCATGTGCAGGCCACCGGGTTATTTGTAGACAGGCAGACATATCTTTGGCTTGTTAAGGTGTTCATATATCTATGAGTACGTGTACATATATGCAGGCAAGCTAAGCTATGCAGAAGGGGGCACCCATTTGCGATTCTATTAAGACAAGGGCTTGACCATACAGCTAAAATGCCCTTGTTCAGGGCGATAAATTTAGCCATATTGGAAAATAAATAACACTGAAGTAATGCATAAGTGTTAAAAATATATGCGAGGATACCAAACATGTGAATTATTCTGTTTGGATTAAAAGTTAACTTTGGGCTCAAGAAAGGAGTTGGCCCAAAAGGAGGCCCGAAAGGGAAGATAGCCGAAGCCCAGTCGAAGCCCAGAAGGCAGAAAGGGCCTTTTCTGACTTGGTGCAGCTCATTTAGACCACTTGCTTACCTACCCAAAGGTCAAGTGGTATAGACTGATCAGCTACACAGCCCATAAAGTACTTTATGATGGCAGTACATGTAAAAAAACCGATGAGTCATCACCCTCAAACCGCATTCGGGCAAGGCTGCTGCTACAAGAGACCAAGCCGAGTTGTCTATATAAGAAGAAAGAAAAACCAGGAATAAGGACACTCAATCAAACAAACAAATGCAAGCACAAACTTTGCTCAAAGCCAGATTTGCCTTCAAAACAAAGCTGTAGTCAGCCTTCATCCCTTTCGGGACAAGCCTTCATCCCCCTCGGGATAACCCTCTCTTCAACCATTTGTAATAGCTCTGCTACCTTGTTCAACCTTGTTGTAGTATCGATTCATCTTTTGTAATCTCTCTCTCTCTATCCCTCTAAGCTTTCAGACCCTTGACAAAACTACAAAGATATGAACCTACAAGACGAGCAACCTTACCCGATAAGGTTTAACCTTACCCGACCTTCTTTGCTTTGTTTTTGTCTTTTCAATATGTTGTATACTTCCAGTTATATGCAAGTTATTTCTAGCAATATGACTATTAAAAGGCTTTCTCAGTACTTGAATCCGATTTGAATATATCGTCAGTGTTCAAACCAGATCCAAGTCCTAAGCCCTCGGGCATGTAAATCTGATCAGTTAAAAGTCCTTGGCCTCAAGGCATAAAAAAGAACCTTATGTGGACTTAACCCATCCACGACAGTCCTTGATAAACGAGAAGTCCGAAGTTACTTGGGGCGCAAGTAATCAACCTACCCTCTAGTTTTCTTTCTATTATATCATGATTACCATAGAACGCTTGAGCATGGAATGGATTCTAATGGAAAGCCTCAAGGCCTACACCTAAGGCCCCACAAAGGCATCTATTTGGATTCATTCCGTTCTGCGATCTAAAAAGTCGAAGTATAAGAATGAACTCTGATGGGAAGCCTCAAGGCCTACACCTAAGGCCCCACGAAGGCACCTATTTGGGTTCATTCTATTTCTTGGACTCGGGTAATCAGAAGTATAATAGTTAGAAAACTCCGGCAATCACGAGAACAAATATGATGTGTTCGAGCACCGGTTTAGTTATTGATGGGAAGCCTCAAGGCCTACACCTAAGGCCCCACAAAGGCACCTGTTATAACTAACACGGTTTCTTGGATACATACATATATGCAACTAAAACGCGACATCCATTTTACATCTGCCATGCTAAAGATGGCAGTGGCACGCCTGAGCACCTAAATGTTAACCTTGATTGTGAGCCTCAAGGCCTACACCTAAGGCCCCACAAAGGCACCTCTCAAAGTTAACGCTGTCCTTCTCTTTCAGCCTTGCCCGACTAGCCTTGCCCGAAGAGTCTTGCCCGACGAGACTTGCCCGACGAGACTTGCCCGACAACGCCCGATAGTGAAGCAGAAGCCCGACAGCAGCCCTCAACCGGCGCCAACCTCCAGGGGAGCTGTGTGCTCGTCGGCCAGGAAACATCCCCGACGGAAATTCCTGACGCGAACACATTCCATCAGTTGCAGCGGCCGCTAAAATTTTCCCATTGTGATTGAAACTAAGGGATGTTATTGCAGGTGGATCTTTACCAAGAGGAAGAACTATCTTCATGAAACCCAAAAGATTATTAAGGAATAAAATTACCATTGTATTCTCAGAAATGAAAAAGACATAAAAGTTTAAGTTGCTATATCATGCATATATGAGCTTCTGGTGCAAAGAAAGCACATACAATAGCCTTCCATGTCTTCATGTTCCACAAGGTTAATGAAGCGAACCCCATACTATCAACGTAACTTGATCCGTGCCCACAAATACAACAAAAGTCCTAATACTGACCAAGCCCACATACACGGACATATATGCATGTAAGTAAACTGTAAGAAGAATCTTTCATGATCAAATTATAATCATTCAGAGTGTTCACGCCATACTTCAGTTGAAGACAATTGTTACAACTTACAATACGGGCCAAGAATTTGAGTTAGTATAGTATGCATATTGTGATTTGATGTTGTGGACGCTCAAGTAAGTACCGGGTGAGTTATAGATTGTTAATGTGAGTTGATGAGTATGTTCAGATGCATTGATATAAACTAACATTATGTGCTAGGCAATAAATCCAACACTAAAATTTAATACACAGAAGCAAGATCTCTTCCATCAGTAAACAAGACATATTCCAGATTATGTAAAAAGGAAACAAAAAGTGAAGATCTAGCCAAATCTCTTCCTTATAAGCTACTGCTTATAAGTCCTAATTTAGTGTCCTTGCAGTCCATTTGTAGTGTTTTAATAGTACCTTTGATCTAACTAATTGATTGGTCGAGTTCTTATTGTAAAAATGGAGTCCAAAATTGTTTAGAACTTTAAAGTCTCCAAACTTAGGAAAAGAGAACTCGATGTTTGAACCGAAAATATGATACAAAATATGTTTAAAGTTTCCAAACTTAGTCAAAAGCATGAAAGCTAACTCAAGAAAGTGAAGAACTCCACAGCCACCAGAACAAAACAACCAATCCGAACACTTCTTTAAATTACAAAAATGTACACAGCTAAGAGAAGAACAAAAGTTGAAATTGCTTTCTTTAAACAATTCTGCGACTTCAAATATTATACACTTGAACATGCAGGAAAAACCAAAGAATACTACTTTGCTTCCGTAACCCTAGAAAGCTTCAACAACTAGAAAGCACCTCCACCCCACCCAGGAGAGAAGGATATGGTATTAGTTCGATAAATTACCTTAGAATTCGACTTTGAAGCGTCCACGAAGCATCGATAAAATGAGAAGTGATAGCCATAAACCCTCTCTTCTGATTACTTGAAGTCCACATGTCAGTCGTGATTGCAATTTTACTCTTGTTCATTTGCAACAACTTCATGGTCTCTCCCTTTTCACATTCAAATACTTTTTGTCTTCCTACCAGTGTCATCAAAGCTTGATTCACTTTGGTCCAATTCTTGATCAAGATTAATTGGTTCATATCTTGGTTCTCGCTTTGAGTCTACATCGTGGAACTAATTGAAATAGTTGGATACAAGACTTTTTGAAGATCTAAAGATCTAATCCAAGTTCACATCACTACTAGGTTCTATGCAATATTTTTTTTTCCAAACATGACCACACGAACAGGTACCATATGATGGTACCTGGTACCGCAATTTATAAGGCCAGGAGGGCGCAATTCCACCTTGTTCCAATTGTGCAAATTGAAGTACCTCAGAGATTAGAGTAAAAATCAATCAACACTTTCCTTTTCCATTATGCAAATTGAAGTACCTCAGAGATTAGCGTAAAAATCAACCAACACTTTCCTGTTCCATTATGCAAAATTGCAAATTATACAGATAATTGAATTACTTCAAAGATTAACACTTCAAAGATGAGAGTATCTCTCCAGAAATTGAATTACTTCAGACATCTAAACTAAAAATCAACCAACATTTTTAATAAAATCAAGAACAATGCCTAATCTAGAACAATGCAAATTTTTAATAAAATCAAGAACAATGCCTAATCAAGACTAGATTTCACAAACCCTAAATCTCAAACCCTAAATTAATTCCAAAATTTACCTGATTTGGGGGATAATCGGTGTACAGTGCCCTGAAATCTGGATGAAGAAGTCGAGGGAGAGAAATCAAAGAAGTGAGCGGCGCCGGTGGCCATAGCTCTGCCTCGGTGCCGTTAAGGAAGGCTCCTCCACACAGTCAAGGTCTGAGGGATGAAAAGTCGAGAGAGAGAGAGAGAGATCAAAGGGTCTGTGTGATGTGGGTGTGGCCGGATTCTGAGGTGAGGAGGTTGTCTGAAGTGAGGTCGAGGAAGGTGGTGAGGTTGTCTGAGCGAGGTCGCCGAGGTAAGGTCGAGTCGAAGTCGAGAGGCAGAGAGAGAGCGACGGAGTGAGAGAGTGACGGAGTTGTGAGTTCTCTGAGGGTTTTTAAATTTTTTTTTTTAAGTTTACATATATTAAATTAAATTGGGTAAATGGATATCCGTTATAACCGCAGATATTACCCATAACCGATGGATACCCATTATAACCGCGGATAATACCCATAACCGCTTATTTAAATTTCATGGATAAACGGTTATACCCATAACCGTTTATTTGTCTAAACGGTTACCCATAACCGTAACCGTCAACTTTAAACGGACGGGTAACCGAAGTTACCCATACCTATGGGTATTTTGTCCATTCCTAATCCCACATCAAATCTTTATTTTCCAAATGTGTGTCAGATTAGGATTGCAATCTGTAAGTGGCTTGAGTCTCTCATGTTGAAGTTAAGTTAATGGCAACAAAGATGTCAATCAAGTTTGAAAAGTATTGGCATAAAATTCACGGTGCTATGGCAATTGCAGCCAAGGTCTAAAACATCGATATTATCCTGATATTTCCATCGAAATTTCCGTGTTTTTGGACTACCAAAATTTCCGATATCATCGATATTTTAGACCTTGATAGGAACTCTATGTGGTACTAAGTCACTCATGCATCTTACCATGCAATGTATAAAGTGTAAAATATTGTACTAATTCATTATATATAAATGATTATGGTGTGTTTAAACTTCTTTCATTAATTACTACATATTTTCTACACTCACAATGTTTTCCAGCTTGCTATATAATCAACTTAAATCAGTTAAATTCATCATGCAATGCATTTCCTTCCAATTTTTTTGTGATAAACTAATAGATAATTGACTAAATAAACATCCTGCAAAGTTTCAATAAAAATTTCCAAGTTTTTCTTACAATTTCCGTGGTTTTAAATTTCCAAGTTTTTCTTACAATTTCCGTGGTTTTTCTTCAATTTTTATCAATATTGATAATATTCCGAAATTTCCATCGAAATTTCCGTGTTTTTGGACTACCGATATTTCCGATATCATCGATAATTTATACCTTAATTGCAGCTATTCTGGATCCAAGGTTCAAGATGAAATTGATCGAGTATTATTTTTCTCTTATTTATAAAGAGAATGCTCCATTGGAAATTGAGAAAGTATTTGACTTGGCTGTTAAGTTGATCAAAGAGTATGAATTGAAGCATAGACCTGGGCTTCGGTCTTCTGAATCTTCTTCTTCGACTGATTTTCCATCACAGTCATGTGATTTCAAAGTTGGTGATCCTTTAACATCTTATGACCAGTTTGTTATGGATTCTACCATCGGTAATGAACAATCTGACTTAGACCTATATTTGGGGGAGAAAGTCTTGCCTAGGACTCAAGATTTTGATATATTGTCGTGGTGGAAGACAAATGGGATTAAATATCCTATTTTGCATCAGATAGCTCGAGATATTTTGGCTATTCCTGTATCTACAGTAGCTTCAGAGTCTTCATTTAGTACTGGTGGTAGGATTATTAGTCCACACCGTAGCCGACTTCATTCAAGCACAGTGGAAGCACTCATGTGTTCTCGAGACTGGTTGTGGGGTCAGATGCAAGGTACCTACTGTATAATTTCATATAAATTATGTATATGTTCAAAAATTTACTATTATAGCCTAATTTAATTTTTACTATTGAACCAGATTCAAACTCTACTCGTGTTGAAGATTCTTCATTCGATGATGATACTGATGTGAATGTGGTAAAAACTAATCTTTATTTTTGTTTTTTACTTTGGAGTTATTGATGATACACATTCAATTTATGCATACTAATTCAATTATACATTTCTTTTGTAGGCCTCTTTTGGTGACAACGAGTCGATGATACTTTGTGATTGAACGTGTTCGAAAGTGTTTAGTTTCGGAATATTTTGGAGCTTTGAATTCTAGTATTCAAGATAATGACTACTTTTTGTTTTTAGAAGCTTTGCTTTTTAATCATATGGATTATAATTAAAGACTTGCTTGGGTGTAGCAGAAAAATATCATTCGTAAACTATTATTTTAATTATTGGAATTATATGAGGACTTAAATGATTAAAATAAGGAAATGTATGCTAAAATGTACCTATAACGGTATTTAATTGTTAGAAAATGAAAATTATGACAAATTTTTCTTTTGTAATTTTCAAATTGTTAAAAAAAAATTAATGTAGATGGGCAAAAAAAGGGGCAAATGAGTAAAAAAAGGATAAACTGGTTCAAAAACGGGTTCAAAAACGGGTAAACGGGTAAATGGTTATGGTTATGGTTAAATGGGTAAATGATTATGGTTAAATGGGTACACGGTTATGGGTATGGATAACCGTTTATAAACAGTTATGGTTATGGGTATAACCATTTATGCAATTACCCGGGTAAACGTTTATGCGGGTATGAACATAAACGGTTATGTGTAAATAACCGCGGTTACCAGCCCGTCATAACAGTTGCCGATCCCTAATTACAAGTTCATTTCACCACTTCTCTTCTTCTCATATTTGTGCATGCATTCGATTGTTCTTAACTCATGTCTTAGTTTGGCCCTCGCCGGATCAAAAGAGAGATAAACTGGCATTGCTCGAATTCAAGGCTAGGATAACTACAGACCCCTTTGGAGTCATGACTTCATGGAATGAAACCATCCACTTTTGCCAATGGCGTGGCGTTACCTGCGGTCACCGCCACAAGTGGGTCACAAAGTTGACGCTGAGGTCTTTGAAGCTTGGAGGCTCTATATCGCCACATGTTGGAAATTTGAGTTTCCTCAGAGTGTTTAATCTCAAAAACAACAGCTTCAGCCATGAAATCCCTCCAGAAATTGGCCATCTACGCAGGATGCAACTTTTCGGATTGAAGAATAATTCACTGAGTGGGGATATTCCCGCTACTTTATCAGTTTGCTCTGAACTCAACTACATACAAATTGGCGGCAATTTGTTAGAAGGTAGTATCCCTAAGGAGCTTGGCACCTTGTCAAAGCTAAAGAATTCAATATTGAAGACAACCACCATACAGGAAGTATCCCCTACTCTTTTAGCAACATATCATCTCTTGAAGCGTTTAGGGCAGCTTTTAATAATTTAGGTGGCATTATTCCAGATATCTTTGGTCGACTGACCAATTTTTATTTCCTTGGATTGGACGGAAATGACTTGTCTGGCACGATCCCTTCCTCAATTTTCAATGTCTCTTCTCTTGAAACCTTTGCTGTGGGACTTAATTACTACCTCCAAGGCTCTTTGCCTTCAAACTTGGGCAATTCCTGTCCAAGACTCCAATTTCTTGCCATCGAGGATAACCAATTTAGTGGAACTATACCTATTTCAATATCTAATGCCTCAAATCTGTTTAACGTACAAATAGGCGAAAACCAACTGCATGGAGAAGTCCCATTTTTGAAAAATTTACACAAGCTTAGGCTGTTTGTTATTGGTTGGAACCATCTTGGAAGTGGGGGAACTGGTGATGATTTGAGCTTTCTTTGCGATTTGACTAATGCCACCGGTCTACAATACTTGATAATTGAATCAAACAACTTTGGGGGTACGTTGCCTCAATGCTTAGCCAACCTGTCTTCTTCACTTGTAATTTTCATTGCAGGCTATAATAGTATGTTTGGTAGTATCCCGAATGCGATGGAAAATCTGCATAACCTGGAAGCCATATCGTTGTCTGGCAACCAGTTTTCAGGTCTCATCCCCCCTGAAATCGGAAAGCTTCCTATATTATATCAAGTATATATGGAAAACAACTCGCTCTCTGGGAATGTTCCATCATCTTTTGGAAATTTAAGTCGATTAACAGATCTGCATCTCGAGGATAACAACCTTGAGGGCACTATCCCTTCAACTTTGTCTCAGTGTACCAATTTGGTGAACTTAACTCTTGGTGGTAACAATTTCACTGGTGTCATATCCCCAGAATTAATTCGTCTATCTTCTTCATATGTTCATTTGGATTTATCTCGAAACCATTTGACTGGCTTTCTTCCCATGGAAGTTGGACAACTGATAAATCTAGAGCATTTTGATGTTTCTGGAAACCTGTTGTCTGGTGAAATTCCTCCAAGTCTTGGAAGTTGTAAAACCATACAACATCTTTACTTGCAAGAAAACTTCTTCCAAGGGACAATTCCATCAGATTTGAGCTCACTAGGAGGTATTGAAACCTTATCTCTTGTTTGCAACAACTTGTCAAGGACAATTCCGAAATTCTTGGAGAATTTTACATTTCTGCAATCCTTGAATCTGTCTTATAACAATTTAGAGGGAGCGGTACCTATCGAAGGACTTTTTCAGAATGCAACTGCCACATCAATCCAAGGGAATACAAAGCTCTGTGGGGGCATACCAGAGTTTCAATTGCCAAAATGCGAATTTCGACATTCCAACAAACCAAGGTTGAACCTAACCTTGAAACTGGTAATCTCTCTCCTTTGTGGGCTTTCTGGAGCCTTTTTTTTCATTTTCCTTTGTGTACCATTGTTGCTTTCGGAGTAAAAAAAAGGAGGATCCTTCGAGTGATTCTGAAAAATTTCCTAAGGTGTCTTACCAAAGTCTTCTTAAAGCTACTGATGGATTCTCTTCTGCCAATTTGATTGGTATGGGAAGTTTTGGGTCAGTTTATAAAGGATTACGTGATCAAGGTGAAACAACAATTGCTATCAAGGTACTCAACCTCACTCGACACGGAGCTTCCAAAAGTTTCATTGCTGAGTGTGAAGCTCTGAAAAATATTAGACACCGTAACCTTGTGAAGGTAGTTTATGCATGCTCCGGATTCGACTATCGTGGTTTTGATTTCAAGGCCTTAGTTTACTAGTTCATGGCAAATGGGAGCTTAGAAGAATGGTTGCATCCATCTCAGACAAGTATCGAGATGAATGAGAGGGCAAGGTGCTTAACTTTTTCTCAGAGGTTGAACATTGCTATAGATGTTGCAATGGCATTCGATTATCTTCATCATCAATGTCACGTGGCAATAGTTCATTGTGACCTCAAACCCAACAATGTTCTTCTCGACGATGATATGATTGGACATGTAGGTGACTTTGGGTTGGCAAGATTCTTTCCAAGAATTCTTGAAGATTGTTTTGGTAGTCAGTCAAGCTCCATCGGAGTTAAAGGAACAATCGGTTATACTCCTCCAGGTAAAGCGTACTCACTTTCTTTTCACCTTTTTCAGTATTCATTTATAATTTAGGTTTTTTTGTTCAAGTATTAAAATAAAAAAAATTTGCACAAATGTAGAGTATGGTATGGGGCATGAAGTGTGGCCACAAGGTGATGTGTATAGTTACGGCATCCTCCTGCTGGAAATGTTTACGGGAAAAAGGCCAACCGGTGACATGTTTCAAGGATCTTCAAATCTTCACAACTTTGTCAAGGCATCTCTGCCTGAGCAGGTGTTAGATATTGTGGATCCGGTTCTTATTCAAGAAAAGGGGGAAGGGGAGATGAGTGCAAACCATCATCTAACTGAGGCTAGCAAAACAATTCGCATGAAATTTGAAGAGAGCTTGGTTTCAGTCTTAGGAGTTGGTGTTGCATGCTCTGCAGACATGCCTGGGGAAAGGTCGGACATCGTTGATGCTATGGCTGAGATGTGTCGGATTAGAAACAAACTTCGAGCAGATAAAATGTTGGATTAGAATAAGCATACTGTTAAGTATTGGCATGTACGTAGTAATCTTGTTTCCTTATGTGGATAACTAAAAACAGTATAGTTGATAACTTTTCTGACAGACTTCAATCCATTTACTACTTCGTACCGTTGAGTTATACTTATATGCATTTCCATGATGAGATTTTTTTTGCATGGAGGGCTACTTCAATGAGGTTTTCCCCACATACATAACTACATACAATGTGATAACTCAGTTTGGGGAAGATGGGAAGAGCAGATTTAGAGAATTATTTCCAGGATTGGCTAAAGAAGTCGCTAATGAAGCCGGATGGTTATTAAAGGAAGTTGAGATTTCACCATAAAATTAATTAGCAATATAGGAAATAGCCCAAATTCTTATAAGTACATGCACCCTTGATTAATGCGACAGGGAAGGCTAGCCGGATTAATTGACGAAGAGTGGTGCGGAAAATATTTTCCAAAAACACTACCTCGTTAATGGTTGACTTAAAAAGCAGCCCGTGCAAGAAATTTTCCAACACTGAGAGAATTATTGGGGTTTATTTTTTCTTCCAATAATGAAAGTTGGAATTAAATACAAAACTATATAGAAAGACAATATCAAAGTTACTAGTTTGCAATGTACAAAATTAAAGTAATGTTTTGTAGGCTTAGCATACTAGATCAAATATTTAAGTGCACACAATCACTGTTTTAGTTTGACAACGTGACAACATAACATGTTAACTATCTAAAAAAAGATGATTTACTTACAAAATCCATCCTTTTTTTTTCTTGAGTGTTTATGAAAATAAATCGCTCTAAACTCTTTTTCTATAAACAGCTTGCGTTAGCACCTGTAAGAACGGAGAAAGACTTTGCTGCCATCGGAGCTATGAGAAAAGAGTGCGAAGCAAACTACTGGGATTATGATAGTCGTTGACATCCATCTTAGCTCTACACTAGTCAACCCTCTTAGGGCTGGTTTGGTATTGTTGTGCTTTGAAAAAAAACTGTTTCTGTTGTGCTGTGAGAATAAACGGCTGTGAAATAAAGCTGTAGAGTGTTTGGTAAACTTTTTTGTAAAAATGCTTTTGAAAAAAAAAAAAAAAGCAGTATTATAGTGTTTGGTAAATTTTTATGCAAAACAGATGTGAAAAAAAGCCGGTTTTTCAAAGCTGGGTTTTGTAGCTTCTTGTTTTTGGCTTTTTTTCACCCAAACAGTGAAAAAAAAGCTGAAGCTGAATGTTTACCAAACACAAAAAAACTCTCAGCTTTTTTTTTAATCACCTCAATCCCAAACTGTACCTTAGTCAAGGAATTCCACTAATGCTTTCCTAGTCAGTTTTTTATATTTGTTTAGAAAAACAGACACTATTTTTAGCCTCCCACACGTTAATATTTAATTATGTTTATTATTATTATTATTATTTATTTATTTAGTCTGATAGCTAGAAATAAAGAACGTGGAAATCACCAACCTTCATTTACCTCAAGTTGCATGCTTATAAATTGGGCTATCCTCTAGATGCTAGACAACCACAGCTTACCCAAACTAAAGTTTCACACGAAACAGATGCCATGGGACTTTACAAGTTCTTTTCATTACTTCTATTTTTTTTTTTTCTTTATTTTTTTTTGCATGCATGTTGGTGTTCTTAACTTGAGTCTTAGTTTAGCCCTCGCTGACAAGCCCCGATTCCGGTGTCCGAAGGGTAACATAATGGCCACGTGATAACCAACATCTAAGGGTGACGCAAGCCATTTCATGATTGCATATACTAAGAACATGAGGAACATGCATAAAAATTTTACGTGTAACCACGCAATATAGTATTCAAGTCCAAACCTTAATAAAATATAATAATCAACTGCCAACAATTTAAAAATGATCATGCATGAAATGTTAAGAGCATGCTACTAATTCGAAATACAAGCGGAAAGAATATTAGAAAGTGCAATTACAAGAGATGTCCTACGTAGAGAGGAGGACATAAATTCACAGATATGGAAATGCCTCGTAGCTCAGGTCATATGCCTCGTTCCTAGGTCCTGAAGGGGCACACAACAAAACATGAGTGGACCAAGTTATATATATATGTAATACTAAAACAGTTATTCTCCAACGTACTAATCCCCAGTTTTAGAAAACTCACATAGCATAATAAGTTGTAGGTTTTTCAAAAAACCTAGCATGCCATAAAACCTTCATAAAACATATATTGTATATAGTGTGCTTAGTAGTGGTATCCCAATTGCCCGAAGGCCGTACATCGCTCGCCCGAAGGTATATATAAATCTTCCACCCGTAGGCCCTACATCACCTGCCTAAAGGCATATATAAATCTTCTGCCCGTAGGCCCTACATCACCCGCCCGAAGGCATATATAAATATCATTCGTCCGAAGGCCGTACATCGCTGGCCCGAAGGCATATATAAATCTTCCACCCGTAGGCCCGACATCACCCTCCTGAAGGCATACATAAATCTTCCGCCCATAAGCCCTACATCACCCGCCCGAAGGCATATATAAATATCATTCGTTCGAAAGCCCTACATCACCCACCCAAAGGCATACATAAATGAGTGTCCACTACGTAAGCACAAAAAATCATAAACATAATCTTTCCAAAATATATCTCATCGAAGCTCAATAGCTCAAACATCATATCATAAATCATACTCATCAGATATCTTAGTAACGTAAATTCGATAAAGCATGATATTTCATAAAACGCGTAAATCCGATTTACTCATAAACGTTTCGCAAAACGTAGTCATAAGATCGTGCTTTTCATGTATGCATTTCTAGCAATTAAAACATGCATTTTGGAAGGTGTCCACTCACAGTATTCCGTCGTTGAAAATCCGTTCAAACTAGAAGGGACAGAAACACCACTAACAAACACACCTAAGCATATAAAGGGACCAAGTAATAAAACTCTACTAAAACGATTGAATTTGGGAAAACAGATGTCGTAAACGAATTCAAGACGTCGAAAAACCTAAGAGAGGTCCTCGGGTTCCCCCCGCCCCCGGGGGAACACTATGGGGCGGCGGCCACAATACCTCCGGTGGAGATAGGCCGCCAGAAAGTCGTCGGTGCCACTGTCCACAATACCTCCTTTGGAGGTACGTGTGTTCCACGCACCGGCCAAGGCAGCCTCCACGTGTGCCCACACACCGCCCTATGATTTTCTAGAAAAATCCCAGATTTTTCCCCCAACTTCGAGAGCCCATTTCGAGCTCAATGTAAGTCCAAATCGAGTGATTCAAAAGTTAAAATGTAGTTAGGAATGTGGAGAAGAGATTCATACCAAGTGGTGACCAAAGTTGACTAAAATATGGCCTGAAAGATGGCCAAATGACCACGGCCTGAAAATTCCAGATTTGCACAATTAGTTTCTTTGAGCTTTTTCGTGTTCCTTTGTCGGAAATGGCGAGAATTCGTCGAAGAAGTTCCTTGCATAGTGCAACTCAGGGAGGGAGTATTCGAATGGTTTTTCTTCTATTTTCTGGTTCAAGAACTCTTTGGGACTACAAGGGAATATGGTGGTGTAGTCTAGTTGTTGTGGTTTGTTGTGGTCTGCTTGTTGTTGCTTGTGGTGCCTTCGGGGAGGGCTGGTTTGAGAAAGAAACAAGAGGGCCAAAAGGTGGGGGAGAGAATTTGTAAAGAGAGATAGAGTGTTTTGATAGAAATCAGAAAAAAAAGAAGGGAGACTCATGGGTAGGGGGAGGAACAAAGGGACAATGATCCAAAATGGGTCCCATTGGCTCACAAATTAAGGTCACAAGAGACGAAACGTGAAATATCCGAAAAACGTTTGACGTTTCGTAACGTAAAATCTTCGTTATAACTCCAAACTCGAATCCGTTCATGCCCACGCATTTATGGCAATGAGTACACTAAGGATAAACTAAGAAAATTAGTCATACGCGTTTTGACGAGATGGTCAAAGAAAGTCAACATTCATGCCTCAAAGGCATTTTGGTAAATTCACACTATTTAATAATTCAAAAATGTTAAATTAAGGATAAGGTATCACAATCTACCCCCTTAAGAGAATTTCATCCCTAAAATTTACTACCTTAAGTAAACAGGTACGGATATTGACTTCTCATCAGTTCTTCTGTTTCCCACATCCTCAACTGCATGGTTCCTTCACAACACCTTTACCAACGAAATGACCTTTTTTCTCAGCACTTCATCCTGTCGATCAACAATCGCCACTGGCTCCTCAACATAACTCATGTTCTATTTCACTTCACGTATACTGCCTACTTGCCTACTTGCTTAGCGAACTCAACGAATAAGCCATCGATATTACAGTCTGCAACCCACAATATCGACAACACATTGTTGTCTCAATAAACAAGTAGTAACTTCCCAAGGGTGCAAAATCACCATTTTGTCTAACTCCAAGGCAACATCATCTGAAGCACACATTTTCCCTCATCATAATTTCAATCCTTCAAATACCAGTTCACAAAACTCTTTTGTCTAACAAGTGTTGCTTGTAGAATCTCTTATACAATGTCCCAAATAGAGTCATACCTAAACTAGAAATAATAATTGTTGTCGTAAACAACTCCAATAGAGATTGGTGCAACTTCTAATCATGCTGAAACCACAGAACGAATGAACACAACACGTCCTCCAAGGTCTAGATAGTTCGTTCAATTTGTCCAACAGTCCGAGAATGAAATGTGGTACATGACAACTTAGTAACCATGGTCTTCAAGAAGGGTTCACTAGACTTGGAAGTGAAACGTGCATCCCAATGAGGTACAATAGTGATGGCACACCCTATAACTGAACAATGTGATTCACAAAGCCTAAGCGAGCTGATTCATTGAAAATATCTCTCAAATTTAGCAAAAGGCTATGCTGAGAAGGCTAAAAGTAGGTGTGGAAAAAATTCCCGAAAATCCCAAATCAAACCGAAAAAATCCCAATCCCAAACCAAAAATTTCCCAAACCGAAATTCCTGAAATTTTTGGGATGCTATCCCGAACCGATCCCAAAATTTCGGTACATGATTTGGGATTGGCTTCTCGATATTTCGGGAATCCCATACCGAACCGAAAATATATAATATTAATTATTATATATATATATATATTTATACATATATATTATATATATTATTCTTTTATAATTGATGCTAGTAGTTTCTAATTCATGCTACGTAACCTGGAATGCCTTACACCTTACATATTTTTCATGTTCTGTTTGATATTCATTTGGATTTATTATTGATGTTGCCATGACTGATGATTTCAGAAGGCTTGATTCTTTTGTCTCTCAACAGATTGCAAAAAGGGTTTAATTAATTTGAATTTTGACTCTGATAAAAACAGTCAGACATGCTAGTTTTAGATTAAATGGTAGTGTGAATGAACTAACATTCCTAGTTCATGAATGTGTTCTTGAATTATATATTTGAACAACAAATCAAAATTTCATATTTAAATTTTAGGATTCCCGATTTGTCCCGAAATCTCCAAAATATTTTAAGATTCCCGAAAATTTGGTTTGGGATTGGTCTTCAAATTCCCATCCCAAAAAATTTTGGTTTGGGATTCGGAATACTAGTTTCGGTATGGTATCCCACACCGAACCACCCCTAGCTAAAAGAACAATCAAGAATTTAGGGGTCAAAACAAGTCCATTAAATCTAAAGAACAAGATAGTTAGATTGAATGCATAACTTTGATGCAAGAACACGTGTGAGTACCTAACTTAATTCTATGGTGGATGAGGTTATTTTAGTTTTTGTTGGATCATGAATATTTATGTCCTTCAACAAGCAACAAAAATATGCTACCGCCTCACATGATACTAAAACAGCATGAGGATTAGTCCGTATTTTAACTCAAAACACCAGGTGGTCCATCTGGATAGATTGTAGACAGATCCATCACCCACCTGGGTAAAATACCAGCCCACGAAACAAAAACGCACGACAGCCACCACAAGTCGGCCATAAATCTTGCCGGACAATTCACTCACATCAACCAAGATTTAACCAGCACCGGAGAAAAACCTCCACGATGGTAACATTATACCGACGGATGGGAATGAAGTGTGAATGGACTTTGTGCATCTCCTGCTTTGCAACCACGGGAAGAGAAGGCGCACACATACATGGATCACACACACATCACATTGCAAAAGCATGCTACTTTTTCCCCCAAGCTTTAAACTTAGAATTCCAACACAATATTTGGAACTCCCAAGTTTCCGAGCGCCAAAACGACCCTCAGAACCCTCCGGCAATCAGCATGGTTTTCGCAAAATTTATCGGTCACCGTTATTCAACAAGGGATAATGCACAATCATACATGATCTTTTGGCCCTATTCATCGATACAAAATGATGCCACAATTGCAGCCATCAAGGAAGGATCAGCGACCTCTGCTATACGTTCAAACTAAGAACCCTAACATGCATAAGAGCACAGAAGGAAGCAAAAAACAGGCATCTTCGTGACTAGAAAACAGCGAGAACCTTGGCACACATTAAATTCACGACAACCAGATGAATACACGGTCTGGTTACCTCCTTCAGCAGCCGATTCAGCTGCGCTCGTCCTAGGGCTTCCCAGGGCATATATACCTGCACGCTATGATTGCTCTCTCTTTTTTCTTCTTCAGCATTTACTCTCCCTGCAATAAAACATGTAAAAGAAAAGTTAACTATTGAAACAAAATGATACCAGCTAGAAGACTACAAAACCAAAGTTGTGAAAAATCGGAAATTGAAGAATACATCATATAATTGCATACTATCAAAGAAGGATATAGAGTAAAATCTGCTCATTATTCTTTATGCGACATGGGGTAAAACCTCATTCCCATACATCGGTCCAAGTGCCAGGGCGGTCCAAGTGCCAGGGCACATAAAAGTAAGACCAATACCAAGTATAGATTTGGAAACAACTACAGAAACTCAGGACACAATGTCATTCTTTAAATTTCACCTCCCCCACCAAACAAAAGAAAATGAAAAAAGAAACTCTGCACACGTAACCATTTGACACCAACCAGGGCGTAAGAAGGCCTTTGTTAATTCCTAATTCCCCAAACCCGTGAATCTGTTCACTTCCTATAGTTTTTTGTTTTCATTTTTAAAGAAATAAAACCTTTAAATGCTACAAACCTAGTTGAAAGTTTGCAGCTAAGCAAGCTTAAGCAGAATTTCAAAGATCAGTGCAATGAAATTTAATCCAGGTCCATCATTACCTGACAACTTCACAGGTTATCGAAGGTGGAGAGATCAAGGTGCATCTGGTCATGGGAGGAAAGATCAAGTTGCATATCCAGTTGCATATGGTCGTGGGTGGAAAGATCAAGTTGCATTTGGTCGTGGGCGGAGAGATCAAGGTGCATCTCTTGATCATGGGAGGAAAGAACAAGTTGCATCTCCTGATCATGGGTTGTGGCACTGGGAGAAATGCTAAATTGGATAGACGGAGTATAGTTGAGCTGAGATGGAGTATAATTGAGCTGGTAGTTTACAGGTATTGATCCGAAGATTTTGAATTTTCCCGCACTATCAATAGCTACCTCTGCATCAGAACATTTCTTGAAAACAACTCTAGCACGACTGCTCTCCCTATCAACTTCTGTTTCAGCTTCCTTCAGAGGTCCAAAGCGCCTAAACATTCTATTTAGCTTTATTTCTGAGGGAACAGAATTCACCTCAGTGAAGTTCATAACAAGTTCTGTTGGGGCATTCTCATCCACATAGCCAACAGGTTTCTCTGGCGGCAAAACATTAACGGTTTGGGAATACCGCTTCCTGGTGTATGGCCTGCGACCCTCTTGAGGGGATTTTTCTGGTTGGGCAAGAACAACAGGTTGATAATTAACCTTCCTGCCCCTTCGAGGTGTTTGCTCTTCAGCGCCATTTTGGATTACCCTGTCTGTCCAATAAGTATCATTCATATCATCAAATTCAAAAGTTTCCGGCAACCCAAATGCAGAATTTGACTTCCTCTTTCTACCACCAACTTTGTCCACAGCTACATGCTCCATCCCAGGAAGCTGACCTACAGCTACCGAATTCCTAAAATCACAGAAGAAATTAACAACAGTTTTCAAGCTATGGTAATCCTTCCGCGGATCTTCTGCTGCCGACTGAAGTTGTGACAGTAATTCATCTAGCGATGAGTACTCTGTTCCATCAATTGTTTTCCCTCTATGGACATCACCAGAACTCTGGAAGGCAACAGCAGATCCATCCCCAGCAGGTCTGTCACTGTTGGACTTCACAATAGGAGACCCTGTAAGTTGGCTTGCAACTCTCTGGATACATTCACCAATCTTAAAAGACTGCTTTGGGGCAGGTGTGGTATTAGAAACTTTTGCAACGGTAACTTTCCTTCCATCGTCATCAACATGATACTCAAAACCCTTCCGTCTCTTGCCAGAGGATGGTGAGACCAAACCATCAGTTTCGTTCCCATCCAACCAATCACCGCCGTCTAGAGAATCTAGGCCGCCGTCCATTAATTCCGACAGGCTTCTTTCTTTTACCTTAGAATACACGCCACCTCTTAAATTATGTTTACGCTTGTGAGAATACGTAATAATGTCGGGGCCAGAGAAAGTACCTTTAACATCCTTACCATTAGGAGTTGTATGCTCAATCCTTTCATCTTTGTTTTCCAATATATCTCCACAAGATTGGAATTTTGGCAAGTTGTAGTAACCCTTCAAGCGATAAAATGCTAACATATGAGCCTTAGCTATCACAACTTCTAATCGGTCACTGTTACCAGACGGAAACCGTGATAAAGCTTTTATGTATTCCAGTAATTTATTACATTCAAGAGAACTGGCACTTGCCGATTCATCCACTTCATCTCTTCTACTGGATTCTTGGCAGATCCCAGCATTTTCAACTTTCTGGAACCTCATCTTCTCATAGACTTCTTTTGGTATGCAAGAGCATGCTAGCCCCAATCCAACACGTCTCGAAACTTCTTCCAGTGCACAATTGACAGCATTCTGGAACGCTTCTGAATTACCTTGCTTTTCTGACTGGGAAAAGTAAGATCGAAAAGGCCTTAAACTAGATGGTTCATTCCAAGCAAACGTACGGTCCCCAAAATATGCTACCAAAAAGCAATCTTTTTTGTGATATTTCATTGCCTTCTCAGATGCAACTGTATAATCAAATATCTGTCCAGGCCACCATGGATGGCTCTTCACTTTACCCCAAACTAAATCAGATGCAGAGAACACATGATTTTCTGGTGGCAGCTCATATCTCGGTTGAGGCACAATTTCTGAGCTTCCTTCGATAGCTTCTTGTTTAAGAATGTCCTCTTCACCCGCTTTTGGTTGTTCAGCATCAGTGGCTTCTTTTTCACCTTCCATGTATTGCCCTCCGTGTAAACCATCTAGCACAGCATCAGTAAATTGTTCTTTAACTCCTACCTCATGCACAACATTGGTCTCAGCTGCAGTCACAGAATCCAAAACCTCCTCAGTGTCCATGGGAGTAATATCCCTTTCATCTTCTATCTGTTCCCCTCCATTTAATACACCCTCAGCATCACTCACTTGTTCATTGACTTCCTCTGCTTCCATATCGGGATGAATTGGAGCAACATAAGCAGTCGCAGACTTTTCTAAACACTTTTCAGACTCCAGGGATTGATCTGCTCCATCCACGCCAACCTGTTCAGCACCATTACCGTGGCTGTCCTTTTCCATCTCTTGCTCTGTATTTGATTCAACCAGCACAGTATCATGGAACGTGTTCTTGCCTATACTCTCTTCAGGCTTCATGTGCAGTTCTTTTTCAGAATTCAAAAGGCCCCTTCCATCTGTTACTGAAACTACACCTCCAGGAATTACTTGAGCAGGCAGAGATAAGGTAGTTGAAACCAAAGCAATATCATGAACCATGTCCTCTACACTCTCTTCAGGTTTCAAGAACTGGCTTTTTTCCGAATCTTGTGCACCTGTTGCTCCCGTGTCACTTCCAAGAACTACTTGAGGCGGCATAGGAGAAGACACTGAATTTTCAGGTACATTGCTGCCACTATGGGTGCTACCACCTACTGGCTCAATCTTAACCAGCTGTTCTTCTACTGGATTACTCGAATTTTCATTAGTTTTACCAGTTTCCTTACCTGCAACTTTGGAAGTCAGAATATCTACATTGTCCACCCCGGCAACATCATCACCACCAGCAGAAACTTGGCTTTGTTCACTTGAGGGTTTGGGATTACCTTCTTCATTAACAGTCACTGTAGCTTTTTCAATTCCAGGATTCCATACTTCATCATCTGAAACACCAGCTTTTTGTGCCTTCAAATCATTGAGTGCATCAACCTCACCAACAACCAACTTCTTTTCATGTTCCACAACCTCCACCAATCCACCCGCGGAAACTTCTACACTTTCCCTCACTACTTCACTGACGACAACTTGTGTTTCACTACCTACAGGTTCAATCAAGGAACCCCCAAGTCCATTTTCTGCTGTGGCATCCTGTGCTTTTTCATCCGAAACATTAACTTCCTCTGAATCCACATCCTGCCTCACAACCATCTCAGCTTCCTCAAAATGAACAACCTGGGTTTCTATAACTGTTGAACTAATGTCTGCAGCCACCGAATCCAGCTCACCCACTTTACCACCATCTCCTCCGGAAGATCTCACATTTCCCTCCGACCCCATATCAACCTCAACCGACTCATCACGTCCCACCCCCTCATCGCCCCCATCCCCATTAGTGCAAACTCCACCAACATAGACATTAGAACCCAGAACCTCCACCATTATATCATCCCCCTCACAATCACCGCCTTCATCGTCACCAACATCCTCCCCAAAAGACCCCTCAACCTGACCCTCACTCACACAAGCCTCAGCCCCAGCTAGGGTTTCACCAGCCACATGTCCGCTCACACTCACAGTGGACTCTGACCCACTACCCAATGCAAAATCCATATCCTTTTGCTCATCCATTGAGAGATTTTATCTGGGAATTTTCCAAAACCATCAACTTTAACTTCTTTTCATTTTTTACTTCCAAAAATTACCAAAAAATTTGAAAATTTGAAAAACCCTAATCACAAAACTGAGCTAAGCATGCAATCGAGAAAATTAAAGCAACGAATATATGAAGGCAACATAATTTGAAAGTTTAAAGCTCGAAGGTTAGTGATTTTGTGCGTTTACCTCCAGATCTTCCGAACAAGATTAAAGCCTTGAGGCTTGTGGGTTTAGGAAGGGGAGAGAGAGAGAGAGAGAGAGAGAGAGAGAGAGAGGAGAGAGAATGGGTTTCGCGATTTTGGGTACAAGGGAAGTGTACTTTTGGGAGATCCAGAAATATTAAAAATAAAATTGCACATAGAGGCCCAACAATTTGGTTTTACGGGTGATGTTTTAAACTATTTATTCAAACCAGATATAGCGGTAAATAGTCGAATTTTGTTAACTGTGAAATAAGGTAAATTAAGGCAAATCATTACGTGTTATCAGTAGAAAATAAACATGTTAGTTAATACTAATAATTTAATATTAATAATTATATTATATGATTTACAAAATATAGTTTAAATTCATAATCACCTTACACGGTTTAAGTTGATTAAAATTTTATTCCATTTTAATTTTTGATTATTTCCAATGACTTCAATTTAAAAGAGTTCAGTATAGGAGGTGGATCTCATTTCCTCGACCACTCGAGAGAAATCTAATGACTTAGAATTGTGCCACACATTTAATGAGTTTTATTTCATTTTGTTTATTGATTTCATTCAAACATTTCATTCCAACCCTATTGAATCAACAAACCATGAGCATCAAATTTTTCCATGAGATGATTTTCAACACCGACGGATATAAAAAAAATTGGTGGAAAAGAATAATGATTGCTGAATAAAAATCATAAAAAATAAAATTCGGTAAATCGCCAAAATGATTCCTGAGATTTGCATGACTCATCACTTTGGTCTTTAAGATTCCAAATCGATAAATGTGGTCTCTGAGATTGTCCATCATCCATCATTTTGGTCATTCTGTTAAAAACTCCGTTAAGTGTCCTGGACGTTTAGGCAATTTTCAAAGCTTCGTAACTCAATCGTTTATTAACCAAATTCGACCCATAATATATCAAAATAAAGATAGGGAAGTGTGGAATACGAATATACCTATTTCGAAGCCCAATGGTTACCGGAGATTGCTGGAAAATAGCCTCAAAGTTGACTAGTCCGAGTGAAAACTTGAAAAATGGGTAAACTTTAAACGTTCATAACTTCTTCAATACTCAACGAAATCAAGTGATTCAAAAACGAAAATCATACTTCTCGACGAGGCAAAGAGAATGGTATCTTTTTCAACACCTAACTTGCTATGTTTTGGCTGGAAAACGGTTCGAAAGTGGCTAACTCAAGACCAAGACAGCCACTTTCGAGTCGTTTTCCGGCCAAACCACGGCGAGTTAGCCGTCAAAAAAGGTACCATTCTCTTTGTCTCGTCGAGAAGTATGATTTTCGTTTATGAATCACTTGATTTCGTTGAGTATTGAAGACGTTATGAACGTTCAAAATAGAAAAGTCAAAAGTGATAAGTCATACAACGAGATAGATAGAGTGGAAGCGGTATACACTCAGTAATTGGTGACCCTGAGTTGGTATCACATCTGTAACCCTGAGTTGGTATCACATCTGTAACTAATTGATTTTACTCTTTATGTCTGCATACTCTGCAACTCAACTCAAATCAGCCCAAAACATAAATAGAAATTGTATTGGCTTGAACATGTTTAAATATCGAATAACTTCTTATGTTGTGCGAGTGCCCGAGCAAAGAATTTATCCTACAATCTGGAACATTATATTTTATGTATGTAACAACGATAACGCAACCAGCGTTGTAAACACAAAGAGATGTGTACTCCGCGGGCATAAGATTTAAGTGCGAAAGAGCGAGTTTATGCAGAAAAAGTCGAATGAAGCCATGAAAAGCAACCCACAAGATGTGGGCAATCGAGAGAACATGCATACAATGACTTCTCTGTTACATTGTTTTTGTCGAAGGGTTCACAGCTCAAGCTGAGATGGATATGTTAGAGAGTGAGAGAGAGAGAGAGGAGAATGAAAGAATTTATCAGAAACACCTAAATTAATTAAGAACACTTATGGAATTAATTAAAAATTAAATAAATAAAAATAAATAAATTGGAAAGAAAGAGCTACAACAGTTTATCAGAAACACCTAAATTAATTAAGAACACTTATGGAATTAATTAAAAATTAAATAAATAAAAATAAATTAATTGGAAAGAAAGAGCTACAACAGATCAGAGATAATAATGTTGCTCTGTGCAGCCACCACGTTCCCCCTTTTGTTATTTTGCCAACTAATTTGAATGAGTAGTGCAGTGCATGCCCTTTACTTTCTTAAAGCTCTCGTCCTCTTCTCTGCCAACTGCACCTGCTATTCCACAGCCAAGCACACTGTTTCTCTAGCAATCAGTTTATATCTATTCATACAAAATAAATTTAATTAATTAATTGCCTTAAACTACTACAATATATGGAATCTACAATATCTACTTGGATTTAATGAAGAAAAATGCCAACTTGGAATGAAAACAGACACCAAAAACAAATAACTTCGGTCTTGTTGTAACACTGTTACGTGATGTTATCAATCCATTTATATTATATTGTGTATTTAACATAATCATATGTTCATAATATAGTACGTGAACGCTAAAATGTTTCATACCAATAAGATATAAATGAATCAATAGCCAAAACTTGTCTTGTTTACCATGTTTTGAGCCTTATATAACATTTTAAACTAGTATCACGTCAAGAAAGTTGAGGTGACACAAGCTTCCTTAACATGGGCGAATTTTGAAGCCAAATAAATGGGCAGCACGATTTGTGCGACGAGGATTATGTGTGGTTGTCGGGTTCACACGTGGGCCAACCCCCTTTGATAATATAAAAAATTGTTGAGAGTCGATCATAAAACTAATTGGTAATATGAGATATAGTTAAACCTCTTATAAGTTCTTTCAAAGTTTCTCCTTTCATTCATGCTTGACACTTTTACCTTCACATCAATACATCACGTACACTAGCTAAACCAGATAGTGATTTCATACTTTCTTTTTTTCCTTCATGCACTATTTTCTTTGTTTCAGTATACTAAACTGGATGTGATGCAGAAAGAAAAAATGCGAGTGTGAAAATTACTTCATTCTTGAAGTATCTAAAACGCTAAATCTTGACAATTGAAAAATTATTTGGATTTAAATACGAACAAAAGTCCAATAACCATGTTCAAGCCACGTGAGTTCACCAAAATGAGAGTTGGCAATTATTTTTTTCCACGTTCCCATTTGGGGACATTGACTAGGTTGAACATGTTAGCATGTGAGCAAGTACACCATAAAATCAGTGCATCAACCATCTATCTACCTGTGTTAGGAGCAATGGATGCTGGTTTGGACATGATGGTTGGGACTGTGGCCACGTGTCCGGCCGTGGTTGGCGAGTAGATGTGAGCAGGTAAGCCCATTGTATGTGATTGGTGGTGATGGTGGTAATGGTAGAGAGGATACATTGGCATCAAAGTGTTGTGTCCCACCATAGGCTGTGCTGGGTACACTTGAGCAGAGTAGTGCCCGTTCATGTAAGCTCGACCTGTGTAGCCCACCTTCTGCAAATTCACCATTGTCATACGAAGAACAAGTATCAAATCACATTGACCCCTCAAATAATTCCATTTAGTTTTAAGTCACAAACATAAACGTAATTTAGATCAGTTAATCATGATATTATGCTCGATGCTTGCACTTAAGTTTGACTTCCTTTTCTGCAACGTAGTTTTAGACATAAATACATAGAAAACACGACCAGAAGATTGAAGTCGGAAAACACATTACTTACATGAGGGTAACTCATATCAGGAGCAATGTATGTGGGGGAGTAGCTGAAAAGAGAGAAAATAAAATCATTTTATTTCCTTTAATTGTTTGAATTATTTAACAGACGTACCAAAAATAAAATGGGGAATTAATGGCGTGGAAATATTGGTAAATACCCATAAAATGGAACGGCCTGGTGATGCTGGTGGTGGAATGGGGTGGTCGTCGGAGTCCCTGTTGGTGCTGGGTAGTACCACTGCACGTGATTTGCAGGTGCAGGTGCAGGTGACATGGACCTCGCTCCCCCACCGTTGGATCCTTCATAATAATCATTTAGATGCAATGTCAGATGAAAATCCCACCTTAGTGAATATCGATAATGTATCAGATATTGTAGATTGTAATATATATACCTCGCTGAGGAGGAGGGGTGGTGTTTGACGCGGACCTAGGGCGGCGAGCCCCGAGGGAAGCGAGGTTGCAGTTGGCACGGCGGCCGTTGATGACCGGCGTCGCATCCTCACAAGCCTTCTTAGCCGCCTCCGGCTCCTTGAAGGTTACCTACGCGTTACATTATAGAAAAACATCATTAAAAACCACCGATCACCACCACAATCATATTACCATCAAAGTTGCCAAAAGAGAAAGAAAAATTGAAGACTCACGAAACCGTAGCCCTTGGATCGGCCGGTGAGTTTGTCGGAGATGATGACGGCCTCGAAGATCTCGCCGTACTTTTCGAAGTGCGCCCTCAGGGCCTCTTTGGGAGTCTCCCACGCCAGCCCTCCGACGAAGACTTTGGTCAGTGTGGTGTCACCGAACTGCCCGTGAGTGACGTTGTTGCTCATTGTCATTCTTGCCCCCGGAAAAAACGACCACCCCAATGCAAATAATATCCTCCAAATACCCTTTGATGTAATTCGGCACTAATGTGTTTGTGTTTATGAAGAAAAACTTAAGCGAGAGAGAGAGAGAGAGAGAGAGAGAGAGAGAGAGAGGAAGGGAGGGAGGGAGGGAGGGAGGGAGGGGGTGGGGAGGTTTTAGGGGGAGAGAAAGGAGGAGGGATGGTATATAAGGGGGAAGAGTGGAAGCACTGTAAGGGAGTGCGGTGGAGGTAATAAAATATTTGGAGAAAAACAGAGAGGCAAAGAGAGATAAAACTTTGTTGAGGCCTGAGTGATCACGCACCCATGGCTCATAAACTCAATTCTCTCTTTGGATGTGGGTGGGGAATTTGATGTGGCTCTCTTTTGCTTAGCCGGAGAAATTTTTAATTGTGACGAGAATAAAGGTGACACATCATGTGTTTTTATGTAAGTAGTGAAATTTTTTATTTTTAAAGTTATTAATTTTTTAACACACATATCTCATTATTTATTTAATGACACGTGATGTATCATCCTGTATAACGGTCACACTAAAAAATCTCTCGTTTAGGTGAAGGTAAATTGAGTATGATATGAGTTGTAAATTCAGATATTTTGAATTTCTAATTAAATATACTAAAGCGTTATACGTGCTTGAGGATATTTTAAGATTTTTTATGTGCCAGTTATGTATGTCTCTCTTCTCACGTGACAATGTACATGCGAAAAGAATTAGTTACAGTTGTCGTATACAATCAGTACAACTAGCACTCACGATTTTGTGCACAATATCCAGTTGTACACAACTTTCATTCATCGATTTTGTATGTTTCTTTTCTCAAGTGATACGTTCATTGTAAATTCAGATATTTTGAATATCTGATTAAGTGTACTAAAGCGTTACACGTGCTCACGAATATTTTAAGATTTTTTATGCATCGGTTATGTAAGTCTCTCTTCTCAAGTGATCAGGTACACACGAAAAGAACTAGTTACAATTGTTGTATATAATTAGTACAACGAGCACTCACGATTTTGTGCATGATATCCAATTCTACAAACTTTTGTTCATCGGTTTTGTATGTTTCTTTTCTCACATGATAAGTCAAACGTACATCTAACGCACATGAAGTAGTACAACTAGCACACCGTTTCCTTCTTTTGGTAACTTGACAACAAACACAGTCGAGATCACATGTACAGCTCCTGCTCCTCCAGTACAGCTTGACTAATTGGCATTTACCATGTTTTGGTAAGAAAAATCTCTAATTGTGTGCTTCAAAATCACTGGTGCATGATTCATGAACCAAGCGACAAGGGGGGTAGAAATTGAGTACAGAACACAGGTCTTTATACTGCATGAATATTAATTTCCTTATTTTCTAAAAAATATAGGTGGTAAAATATTAATATTTACCAATTACTTGCGCGTGATCCCATGCGCCTGGTTGACGCGTGGGAACATGTTACAAAAATGGAAGAACCGATTATCAAAGAGACAGCTAGACGCCGTAAGTTATATGGGTGGTCCCCACGTATTTTTAATGAAACAGACTTACATGACGTGCAGTCCTAGAAACAAAAGGCAGTCGACGGATACGATATGGGCTCCAGAACACCTTCACGCATGGATACAAATACGACAGTACATTTTTCTGTGTGTTTGGACATGATCACCTGTACCCGCGTGCAACCTATATCTTCTAGGTTCGGAACACAATACTAATATTTTTGTACGCTTTTTGTTTTAAGTCTTGTGATGTTTAATCAAGTAGCCTGCCTTTAAATGAGACGAGATTTTAGTTCCTGATTTTCATGTTTGATTTTTTTTTTTTAATCTTTATATTATTCTATGATGGTTAATAAAGGAAAGGTTCTGGATCCGTTTCACCAAGTTCATCCATCCGGACCATTGAAATTTGATACAACAGCTACAAACAGGGAGTTTCTTTAAAATTATAATAACTTTAACCGTTAGATCAAATTTCAATGGCTCTGATGATGTGGACTTGGTGAGAGGAATCCTCTCCGGATTCCTTTCCGTTAATAAAAGCATTTATTCAATAAAAAAAGCCTAAAAGATGTGGACTTTAAATGACAAATACAAAAGTAATTTGTTGAGTGTTTTTGTCAAACGATAAATTTTGTTATCACAGTGGTAGAAATAAGTTGAGCCCTTGTATGACAGCATGGATTTGAACTCCGTCAGTGACTGATCTAACATCTAATATAACATAATTTGTTGAGTATTGAACTTAAGACCTTATTGATTACAACTGGAAAAAAAAAAACACCACTATACGTAAAATCATTTTTTAATATTTTTTTTAAATGCTTGGAAGGAGAAGGGGTGAGGGGTTGAAGTAGGGGTGCAACTTGGTTGAGCCAATCCGAACCTGCCCATATCCAATCTAACTTTAAGCCCAAACAAGTGAGTTTTTTTAGTTATAACCCTCCCGAACCCAACCCAATTTCAACCCGTTCATTGATTGGTTTGACTTGAGTTGATCATTTCCCCGTCCATCCCCAACCCAACCCAACCTGACTAATCAAACCCAATCTAACCAGATTGTACCCATATCAATTAATGCTCATATTACACCCAAGTGAGTCAAGTCCAAAAACCAATGCCTTTCTAATTTTTTTTTTTTAATAAATTACCCTTTATAATTACTTAAACTTTTAGGGAATAAGAGCCTTTGATTAATCAGCATATTCGTAGTCTCTAAATCCTAAAGCTTTATAGTAGATTGATTTATGAAATTAAAGTTAGCTAGCTTTGATGCTACTTGGCTTAATTTTTTTACGAATTCTTGGAAACTAAGTTATTACAAGATTAAACTTGAAAAAGTTGGGCAACCTGAACTCAACCTAAGTAAACCCTAACCCAATTAAACATGAGCCCAAATGAACTCGAATGAAACACAACCCGAACTCTAGCCCAAATTGTAAAAATTGGATTAGGATTGGGTTGATCTTCCAACTCGTCCAACCCACCTGAGTTGCACCCCTAGATTTAAGTGGGAGACATCGATTTCTTTTAAAATCTTTTTGCCTTTTATTTTTATTTTATTTTATTAATTGTTTGACATATTTATCCGTACTTGATTAACTTGTTTGATAAAATTCAGTTGTATGTAAAAGGTTACAACCGTCATTTAAATGAGTTTTTGTTCACAAGCAGTGCTTTGTATAATTTGGGGACTGGCCCCAAAAATGGCAAAGTTGTGGTTTTGGAGTGAAACTGCTTGCTCTGTGTCTGCATGTTGTACGCTACGATACGGTCAAAGGACAGAAGCCGTCTGATCTGATGTGCATAAGTTTAATTTCATAAATATTAACTGCTTGATCACGTGGACCCACTATGAATTCTATATTGAAGGAGAAGCTCTCTTCGTTAAGGAAAACTTGTGTACCTTCGCTTACAACATTGTTTGATGTCCCTGTCTGTCTATGCGATCAAACATGGCTTCAAAGATTCGGATTAGGATCCTTTCCTAAGTTAAGGATGAGAATCCTCGTGAGAAAGCCTATCGAGCCGTTGAAATTTTATTTAATACTTACAATTATTATAATTTTTAGAAGAACCTCATGTTTGTAATTGTTGGATAAAATTTCAATGGTCCTATAAATTTGCTCAGGAGGATCCTCACCCTTAACTTAGGAGAAGATCAAGATTCATCCCAAAACAAGGGCAGTTTCCAAGGGTAATTAGTGGCGTTAATGAAGGAGGCTGTCACATTTTCTTCTCACTAGCCCTTTTGCTGCGCTAACGCATGTGACAATTTACATTTTTTTGTTTAATTTTTATTAATTTTTGAAATTTTGAATTCTATTGAAAAAAAAAAGTAACTTACAGTTTGGATGATTTTTTTTTAAATCTTTTAAAAGGGTTAGTTACTCGCTTTACGCGGGGTTGTTTTCTTTTAATTATTTTACTAATATTTCTTGTTTAATGAATTGTTCTTTTTAAAAGTTGTAAGAAGCGATGAGCATTTTTGGTATTATGAATATTTTACTATATTTGTCTTCTCCATCTATATATAAAGATACAACAGCCAATTATCCAAATGGGACAATAATTCCTTCATTCAGAATAGGCCATTGTTTAGAGTTTTATTTTTTAAAAAGCAAATATTATAAACTGCTCTAATTTACAAAGAGGGAGATTTGAACTCGAGTGCAAGAAAAAAAATATTGATTTGACTAACTGATTTAATCCACATCTCGTCTGTTTTGGAGATTAATCTTACACTTTCATGTGAAAACATATTTTTACAAATTAATGTGAATGAATTTAGGGCTGAGAGAGCTATGAAATGAGAAGACTTTGAGGATTGAGCAAAAGATAAAACAAAAGTACTCAAAGTTCTTATTATCTTTAAGAATTAATATTGGACGCACAGTGTTGTGAAAACGAAAAATTAGGTTATCTGACATCAAAACTAAAATAATAAATACGATACAAATAGTAAGATGCATTGTTTATATCTCCGATATTTAACTGATATGATCGAAAAATAAACGAAATATGATTTAGCCAAAATTTTAGAGTTTTTTTGTACCCTTCTTTACTTCTTTCGATATTCGACCAGAGAAATTTCAAACATTTCAGACAACAAACGGAGTAGAGACATGGGAATAATAAAGGGACAATGATTGTCTACCCTCCCACTTCCGGTGCACTTCTGTGCCCTCCTGTTTTGTGTGGTTACGGTTAAGCCACGTCAACATTTTATATTATTTTTTTATAGATATAATAAGACAAAAATGAATAATAATATAAAATATTGACGTGCCTTAACCGTGACCACACAAATAGGAGGGCACGGGAGGGCACGGGAAGTGGGAGGGCAGACAATCCTTGTCCATAATAAAGAGCATGAAGGGTGTTGTGTGGCTCTATCCCGACAGGATCCTCTCCGGATCATTTTGGTGAGAATCTTGGAAATTTGTAAATTGTGTATGTTCATCGTACATCGTATGATCAGTTTTTATCAAATGCTGTTTGTATTTAATTTTAAATAAAAATATTTAAAATAATTTATAATTGCATGATATATAATAAAAAAATATAATATACAGATTTCGAAGATCCTCATAAAAAGAAACGAGAATCCGAACTCAGCTCTGTTTTCCCTTGGCAAACCACTTTTGGTCCCACGTGCGGAGGTTTGCCGGCCGAATCTCTCAAAAACCCCCCGACTCTTTCTCTCTTTCACTGTGGATTATAACGTGGCCAGCTGTACATCAACAGGGATATTTCGTCAGTTCATAAATATGGGTTCCTTTTGACCATTGACCAACAGAGGCTTTCGGGGTGGGGTACAGTAAGTAAAAGGTAAGATTTGAGGGGAGAAAGAAAGAAAGAAATAATAAAAGGAGGCATGAAGAAGGGGTGCTACTACCGGTAGTGGTGTGAGCTGGCTGGACCGGACATGGATACTCTTCGGATTCATTGATCCTAATCTATCAAGTTACATTATCCGGATCATTGAAATTTAATCTAATGATTATAAATAGGGGTTCACTTTAAAAGTTATAATAACTTTAACTGTTAGATCAAATTTTAATAGCCCGAATGATGTAACTTGGTGAATTAGAACCAATGGATCCGAAGAGGATCCATGTTCTCATGTTCTTCTTCTGAAATTTGGATTTCATCCGGATCCACTTTGTGGGGATTCTAGTGATCCTTACATTTTAGACATTCATCATGCATCATGCGATCAGAAATCATATGATTTTTCTTATTTAAAATTAAACACAAATAGTAACTAATGAAAACTGATCGCACGATCTACGATGAACGACTAAAATGTGTGAGGATTTCTAGGATTCCCACGAAGTGAATCCGAGGATCCTCTTCCCTTCTTCTGAGTTGGCCTAAGTGGCACACATGCTTCCCTATGCACTCACACACTCAAATGATGCATTGCAGGTAGGGATGGGCAAATACCCATTGGTTATGGGTAACCGCGGTTACCCGCCCATTTAAATTAAATGGTTACGGTTATGGGTAACCGTTTAGATAAATAAACGGTTATGGGTATAACCGTTTACCCGCAAAATTTAAATGGCCGGTTATGGGTATTAACCACGGTTATAAACGGGTAACCGTTTACCGATTTATTTTATATATGTAAAACTAACACAAACCATGTTCTCGATCCAATAATACTTAACACCTAATAAATTAGCAAGGAATTCATCGGTCATTCTCTCAATAACACTACTACAGGAATGATAATTCTCATCATCAAGGAATTGGCCAAATTAATTTAAATTTCTTGCGGGTAACCGTGAAATTGACAGAAATGCTTTGACAGAAATGTCTTCTAAACAATTTTTGTAACCCAATAATACTTAACAAATTTTATATTTACCTTCATTGGTAACAGTTAAAAATATCGTTCGTAAACTATTATTTCAATTATTGGAATGGTATAAGGATTTAAAAAATTAAAATATGGAAATGTATGATGAATGTACCTATAACGGTGTTTAATTGTCCAAACAAATAAATTATGACAATTTTTTTTTAATTTTCAAGTTGTTAAAAAACATGTAGACAGGTGAAAAAAGGGTAATGGTAAAAAAAAAGAAGATAAATGGGTTAAAAAGGATAAATGGGTAAACGGGTATTAAACAGTTACGCTTAAATGAGTATGCGGTTATGGGTATGGTTAACCGTTTATAAACGGTTATGGGTATGTGTATAACCGTTTAGGCAATTACCCAACGGGTAAACGGTTATGCGGGTATAAGCATAAATGGTTATGGGTAAATTAACTGCGGTTACCCGCCCGCATAACCATTGCCCATCCTAATTGCAGGATGTTTATATAGAATCTTTTATTTTTATTTTTATATTTGTTATAAATATAGAAAATTAATTTTTCCTTTGAATGGTATGTATAATGAATGGTTGAGAATTGAGATTAAATATAAAAAAATTCAAATAATTGTAAATAAAAAAAATAAAAAAAACAGATTCGTAGTGTTGAAGTCACACTCATTTTTCCTCTCTATTTTTATGTATGAAAATGAAGCATATAATTTGACGGTGAGTTTGGCATGAGCAATCCAGAAGTTTGCCGCACTAAATTTGAAGGTCCTTTTGTCTTGGTTTTTCTTGCCTCACCAAAATGCATGGGGAATATTCTCCTGTCATATATACAAGACCTTATTATATTCTTTGAGAGAAATAATTTGAAAATAACTCGTATTAAAAACTCACTAACATGGTATATCATATTGTTCGATAAGAGGACAGTACGAATTGTGATAGTGGTGGGTGATACATTGAGAGACAAACGATACTCACGTCGTGGGGAGGAACACACCCAATTTGTTCTCATACACAAATAAAAGAGACCATATCGATATGATAAAAACTTTAAGGGAATGGACCTTCATTTTTTTTATTATAAAAATAGAAATTAGTTGTAGGATTCACACCATATCTAACTTTAACAATCCGAAATGTCTATTATTTAAGTTGCATCTCATATATCATATTTGCAAAATATTAGCCAAATAAGAAATGTTTAAGACATCTAATTGGATTCAAAGAAATTAACGAATATTTTTTTATATAAGAAACAATGAAATTTTATCTTGATAATTAAATAGGCAAATGATTTTGGATTTAATTGAATTTTTACAAAGATGATATATGAATCGAGACTTACAAAATAGACGATCGAATTGTTGAAATTCAATGCGAAATGAGCTCTACACCTAATCCCCATTTTTTGAAAAAATAAAAATCCATTTACATAAAGAACCTGTCAATATGATTATGATGTGTCCATTACTCTCTCTCTCTCTCTCTCTCTCTCTCTCCCTCCCTCTCTCTCCCTCTCTTATCTATTATCACAGCTCACGTGCGCGCAACGTGACGCCTGCTCCTTCAAAAATCCGAACATTGGTGGTGACAAGGATCACGTGATGTCACGTGCGCCTGTTAATAACGAAAGAGTACTTGGACAAGGACAGGATGAGGACTGGCGGTCGGTGATTGTTTTTGTGTGCGACTCACCGGTGGTTTTCTGCATGTCCTACTCATCCATCACTGTTTCTTTCTTGTTTGGTTCATGTCTCGACATTTTCACAACGTTTTGGGTAACTGGAGTTCCTAGTCCGACAACTCATAAGTTAAGCACGTCGAAGCACGTTCAACGTGCTTAATCAACAAGGTTTAGGTCCGACCACGTCTCACAAACTCTAGGGTTCTAGGACTTCAAGTCACAGCAACAAAATAACAAACGTCGGAGGTTTATTAGTTTAACTCTCGACTCTTACTCTAAAAATCACAGTTTGAAACATACACGGAGAAAATTTGATGCTTGAAACATACACAGAAAAATTATGCGCACGAACTCAAACTCAAATCTTCGAATGATTTTTGAGCCTCATCATACAACACCAATTCAAGCTATTTACTTTGTTGCTATAACACTGGCAACGGTGCACGTTTGGCTTGTGACACAACAAAAATACAGCCATCGAACGGGATAGCATCCCGAATAAAACACAACACACAGGGCAAAATCCATGCCCCAAATCCCCAAGGACAATTACTTGCTATAGCTAGACAGCAAAGTGAGATAACCAAACTCGTTATATGAAAATCTTCATATATTTCAACCTTTTTTTTTCTTTAAATGGGGTTCTAAGAATAGCATCCGATTAAAACAGCATTTCTTAACACGGTCAGGCAACTAAACTAGACACAGAGCCAAAGAAAACTTTACACAAACCCAGCTAATGGGAGCATCTGCGAAATACAAATCAACCCTACCCCAACCAAAACAGAGACCCCAGAAACATAGTTGTCATTCACATAAATGATACTATCAGTATTGAAAATTAACAACTTTACCACCTTCGAATTCTTAAAAATGATATAAGACGAAATTAAAACCTTCTACTCGTTGCTTTGCATGGAATGAACAACGAGATGCTGTGCCTGGATTGCAAGATATCGAGGAACACATCATCAAGATCAATTGCACATTGACCACAATCCATGTCCTCTCTTCTTCCTCATATCACTCGCAAAAGCATCAACTTCCATTACCCATATTGTTCAATGGCACATAATAATCCTCCTACAATTGAGCAGAAAAAAAAAATTATAAGGCAAGTGGATTCATTCAGTGAACTGAAAGAACCATACAAACCAATAAGAAATAATATCCTTTCCAAAAAGCAAAAAAATAATGTAACAAATTGAGCGTCACAGCATGTTTTGACAAATGCAAGATATTATAAGGTGAGAGATCCTGTTCTCAAAGCAGACACTAATGCAATGCAATAAAAGTATGTGACACTTCAGTAACACTTGGTATTAATGGGTACACTAGACACCTTCACCCGCAAACAGGTTCTTAAGGAATGTGAAAACCCGTCACCAGTGAATCTGTTTTTATGAAACATGGATATCCACTACTTTCAGTGATAGTGCAAAAAATATACTCTATTAAATGTGCCTTGGTTCCCTATTTAATAAAAAGCTTTGGAATTACCATTAGGAAAAATAAAAGTAATCTAAAAGAGTAAAGATTTTTATAAGTGATAAAATGTTTCTCTTAAAAGACTATTCTAAACAGTCTATTAATGTGACAGGCAAGTTTTCTCGAGATGACTAAGATGCTGCATCTTATTAGAATCCCCAAGACAATTCTAAAGCCTATAGTTGGTAAAAATCAAGCTATATTTTTCCAAACTTCAAACAGACTTCATTGAACTGCCTTCAGATTTATGGTGAAATGTTGACAACTACCAAACCAGCCAATAGATAGTACAGGCAAAGCTATAATTTCTCAACTTCAGAAAGTTTCATTGGAAGATGTAAATCCTATAAAAAAAACCTTCACAGGCATCAAAGAATAAAAGGCAGTTGATTTTTCAAGCAGCAAGTTCTTCACCAACCATAACTATCGATGTACACATACTGAAATTTTGTTATACACTATTCACTCGAATTTATGTGTCCCAGAATCACTACATCTTCACCTAGATAGAAAAAAACACACAATCCCGTATGGTCTTTGTCATAAGAAGCTACTGGTGGCTTTAATGGACAACATGGACCGAAAGCATTTACATAAAACCAGTGCAACTCTAGTCCAAATGTTTAGCAAGCACATATCATATGCTCAAAACAAGACTAATGTGAAAACATGTCAGTTGTAAATTTTGGTTAAGATTCTGTCATTCTAAACTTTTCGAAGGGGCAACCTAAAAGTTGAACAAAGTCGTTCATATGTCAATTACAGAGATTCCCATTCTAGAGTAATTCTAATTAGCTTGTTTCTGAAAAAGATCAAATGTATATGAGGCTGAAAGCACACAATGTGTGTGTATATATGTCATGTATTTGTCCATGCGAAAATAGAAGGAAGATAGATAAAGATAGTTACTTGAGGGTTGCCATAATTCAATGCTCCCTGATGAACAAACTGCCAATATTTATTCACCACCCAACAAAAAGAGAATTGAGTTAGGTCACAATTCCAAGTTCAAAACTTTACACAGAATAAAATTTTAATCGGCTTTATAAAATCAGACCTGTGCACTTGGGCCAGGCATTGCTGGAACAGCATTCCCTTTCGAAGAACCATCTCCACCCCTAGCAGACCCCTTTGCATCACCCTGTTCAAAGTTTTCCGGTCAAGTTATTTCTAATGCTCCAAAAGTGATACAAACTAATAAACTAAACAATTCAAACGTAGTTCAAACTTCAATCGAACATAAAACTAGATTTAACACTGAAGAATGTTTAGTTACCTCTGTCTGTGACAATCCAATGATCCCAACCAATCAAACCAAAGGGGAAAAACAAAGAAGAAGAAAAGGAAGTGTTAGATTGAACTGATAAGAAAACACCATTGCATAAATTAAAAATAGGAAGAAAAAAAAAAACCCAGAAACTGCTACAACCAAACTGCAAATTTCCATTTGAAAAATGCTAAAATGTAAAGTGAATTAAAGTAAAAGAAAAAGGAGAAATAAAAGGCAAAAGTTAAAGAATAATTACCTCCCTGTACCTAGCCAAGTAAATCCTGAGGGGCTCGATATAGTCCTCAAACCCTAACGTGGCCATCGCCCACAACAAATCGTCGCCGTTGATGGTCTTCCGCTTCTCCTTCTGGCACTTATCGCTGGCCCTAAACACCCAAAAAAACCCCAATTCAAAATCAACACAGAAAATTCCGATTGAAAAGCAAAGTAAATAACAGTAGAGAGAGAAAGAAAGATAAAGAGAGAGAAGGGTGAAAATTACTCGCTGGTGACGAAGCTAATGAATTCGGAGACGCATTCCTGGACGGTGTCCTTGGCGTCCTTGGCGATCTTGCCGTTGGTCGGCAGAGCCTTCTTCATGATGCGACTGATGTTGGCGATTGGCAAATATCTATCCTGCTCCCTGACGCCGCTACCGCCTCCTCCTCCTCCTCCTCCCTGGGGGCTCTGCTCGCCGCCGCTCTCATGGCTCCCGCCCGCCGGACTCGTCGGTGCCTCCGCCATTACTCACAACGATTCACTGCATTTCACCAAACAATTCAATAACAAAATCGGAAATTGGAATCGGAGCCCTAGGCCGGCCCGTTAGGTTTAGGTCTGCCGCCATTAGAGCAGAAAGAGGGAAGCTTTTCGTACCTGTATACGTAGAGAGACAGAGGGGAAGGTGAAAGTGTTTGTATTTGGCGCGCGTTGGAGAGGGAAGCGATCTGACGATGGAGAAAGCGAAGGAGGAAGGTTTTTGGCTTGATGCTTACTACCATTTATCAACACCGTTCGTTCTGGTTTCCGTCGGTTATTTTTTTTTTCGCTCAGATTTTTTTACAGGGTTAAAGGGCCGAGTTATGGGCTTCGTACGACACACTATTGGCCTCAAAAAAGCTCTTTGTGAGCGTTTTACAAGTCCAAATCTTAGCCACTCAGTTGTACGGTATTGTGGTATTTTTTTTTTTTAGAAGTGAGAAGTTTTAGATTTAAATCTCGTGAATGGAGAATTTGATATCAAATTAGGCTGCCTATTGTGTGGCTTAGCCAAACTCCTCATCTCCCCTAATGTAAAAAATGCCTATTGTGTTTTCTAAATCTTCAATTCAATTTTGATACGAAGTTAGCAAGTCAAAGTTAATTTTTTTTTTAACTCTTGACATGACTAGTTATATGATTCATAAAACGTTGTGTTCGTGTTAAATATGGATAATTTGAGTTTTTGATACGACAAACGCGTTTAACTAATGATATACAAAAAGATTGATTAATTTTCACATTTATAAATGTTATGGGTTTATTATGCCCTTTTTAAAATTAGGATGAAGTGAATTTATACTTTGCGTTAAATACGTAACATAAACTTGTTTTTTCTAAGAAATAACGGAAATCTAAAATAATAGAAACATGATACGATAGAACTTTAATTTTAAAGTCTGAACGTATTATGATATGATTTGACGCGACACAACATAACTTTTAAAATTTATTATTATTTTTAGTACTACTTTTCGATTTGATGACCATCTGACAGGGTGTTATTAACATATAAAGCACTACATAATTTATAGTGGGTCTCAAGGTTAGGTGAAGCTGGTCTATGCTAATATTGTCACCCCAATCCATTCAAATTTATAAGCAGCTAGGTTTATTAATATGAGCTATGTACGCAACACTAGGATAAATTTTATTGTGTACGAATACGGGATTCGGCTACAATACTATGACCAACTTACCGTTGAGATTATAATTGTAGTCAATATCAAAATTATGAAATGTCATTGCAACGAGGATGCAATAGTCGTTCTTTTTTTTATTTTATTAATTTTAAACGCATGAAATCATCCAACACAAAAACAATGCATGCGGAGCTAATTTGGTTATAACAGTGTGCACCTCCTCCGGCACCAAAGCGGTCAATTGAACTCGAGATTCTGATGCTTTTCTTATCCCTTAACCAATCTTATCACTCTATATTCTCGTAAACCAAAATCCAATCCACGATTATGGAGGAAAGATACGAAGGTCCACATCAACAACAACAAAGGAAGAGATGGAAAACAAAATTAGACATGTTTTAGACCATAAGTAATTAATTAGCTACTTAATTAGGGAAAGATTAGAAGATGCTTGTTCGGCTGGCACACAGCAGCCCATGTTATATTGTTATCCCAACTCAGAAAAAGCAAAGACATTGGACAATAATGCATTTAAGCTTTTGCATTTTTATGGTTCACACATAGCTTTAGCTGCAACTGTGCAAAAGATGAAGCAAAAGTTGGTCCCCAACAATTAAGGGTGCCACTCAGCTGAATTCCTGCTAAGATCGGCTATTCCGGTGGTTACATAGACAGGTTCCGGTCTTTTGATGAGACCGTACGTGAAAAGTTACTGGGTTCTGTTTGGTTTCCGGGATTCTCATATACGACAACCGATGTTGCTCCTGCCTAGTTTGGAATGGGTACACTGGAAGTATGAGACCTGTCTACCAAACCATGAGTAGCAGCAGTAATATGCAAAACAATGTCTAAAATATAAGTATATCGAATGTCTTCAAACTTATTGCCAACTACATCGAGCGCAAAGAGATCAAACTAATTTGTATCTGTGATAGAGGCTTGATACTATATAGCTATGTTCTAGGAGGGTTTACATTCTAAACAAAGTAGATCCGTTACATTATGTTCCTTGGTTCGCTTGAACTGGACTAAAAGAACCATAGAAAGCTTACTTGACAAACGACGTAAATTCAAGCTTGTTATCACCCGTTCCAGCATTGAAGGGAGGGACAAGACGATAAACTCATGGAGACGTACAAGTACCATGCAAGAAGAAGATCTATCCTCCTTTTATAAGTAACTGACGGAGTACCCTTCTAAAACTGCCTTTTCCATGACCTCTTTCTGCTCGGAAAAAAAAAAAAAAAAAAAAGAAAGTTATCAGAATCATGAGGAATGATGTTAAAGCAGTTCACTTTACACAGGGAATTGACTACTTTATTCTTATTTCATTGTGGGTGGAACAAGTTGACATTTTGTGCAAGAGAAGAAGAATATCTAGATTTACCTGGATTATTGTCGTGATCATCCCAGGGCCGTCCTAGTTATATTAAAAATAATACATAGTGATTAAAAAGCAGAGAATATATGATAAGTAAAGAACAGTTGCACATCTTGAAACTTTAGATGCACACACCTCAAAATGCTTGTCTATCCATGTGATGTCCTCCAAAGAATTAGAATCCAGTGATTCCCATGAACTTGGAAAACTAATTGTCTTCGCGTGCTGCAGAAGTCTCAAGCTGCCTGCAATATTAATCATACAAAATATTCTAATATATAGTGCAGTGTTGCCTCAAATCAAATCCCTTGGAACAGTTAGCTTTCACAGAGCATTTGATAATCAGAATGGGAATGCATGATGCATCAAACTAGTGAAAAAACTATCGACCCGTAAATTCTAATCTAATAAACTAATAAGCTAATGTTGTTTCATGTTCTGACAAACAAATGGTCACTCGTTTTCATAATAAAAAATCAAATGGCATACAACTTTCTATGTAACAGTACCACAATTATGCCTGATATATCATATAAAAACAGTGATATATGTAGAATTTAATCCTTTCATTACACAATTAGCAGATACAATATTGAAACTCAGAAGTGGATGGAAAACACAAATAATTAGACTTGAAAATGTCCCCAAAAGGTTTGCAGAATCGCAACTGAACTAAAATTCTCATTTATATTGCTTGCTGGTCAAAGCCCTTTGGTATCAGTCCTAAATCCCCACAACAAGTGTCGACGGGCCTTAAATTTACTGATCTCCAAGGCAACGATATTTTGTTGAATAGTTAACAAATAGCATGGCACTGATAAAAGAGAGAAGTAAAGGCTTACTTGTAATGAATGCCTCTGCCCAAAATTCTCTCTCTGACCACAATGGTGCAACTTCTCTCAAGGGAATTCCCTTGCTTAAGCAGACTCTACATAAATTACCAGAAGAAAAACCAACATAACAGATCTCAATATGCGCACTTTATCAATTTCGATATACCTATCAAATTGGAAATCCATTAATCAAAAGTAGACGGAGTGCACGATCCTAGTCCAGAATTGCCAATTTAATACTGCCTCCAGGTCACTCGTTAGTGTTCACTTACATTATGGGGAAAACATTACAGACTTGCAATAGTTCAACTTTTAACCATCCACCAGAGTTATAATAGATTTGATTTCAAGCATACAACTAAATTCGTGGACACCAAAGAAGTCTAATAGGACTTCCTGTTTTAAATCATAATTTGTTTGGCCAACAGAGAAGAACAAAAGACTACCATGCATAAATAAACAATCAGATGTCAGCTACCATACTCTGGTGGCAACGTAATGAAAAATCCAAATGTTTTCTATTTCTTTTTCTTTTCTGTTGCAATGGCGCTGATAACACTATCTGTATAGTAAATACATTTGAAAAAATAGTAGGAGGGAACATACTCAATGACCAGTTGCCGAATAATTCCTGGAAGGACACCACTAAGAGGGGCTGTCTGTACTTCAAAACAGTGCATACTTTCGGCTTTAGCTTCACTGATATCCTGAGAACAGTTTCATTGTTTTTCCAATTATGCAACTATCTATAACTGGAGCTTATTGATAACAGTAGCAAGACATAATACTTAGTTACACACGAATTTTCCTAATGTGGTTCGAAATTACAAAGTCTTATAGCCTCTAACCTTCCGGCGGACAACGAACAAGTTAGACACGGTGCCCTCAAGAATCCGATCACCATCATTGGACAACAAGAGCTCCGTCCCCTTCGGCGGCCTCAACCTCTCCAAAGACTTCCTCATCCTGCACATTATGCCAACCCAACAGTCAAACAGCTCAAAATACTTGAAACCCAAGTAACAAAACAATAAAAGTTCTCAAAATACTTGAAATCCAAGTAACAAAACAATCAAAATGCTCCAAATACTTAAAAACCAAGAAACAAAACAATCAAACTGCTCAAGAACATTTAAGCTACCCAACAATCAACAACAACAACAACAACAACAAAGCCTTTTCCCACTAAGTGGGGTCGGCTATATGAATCCTAGAACGCCATTGCGCTCGGTTTTGTGTCATGTCCTCCGTTAGATCCAAGTAATCAAGTCTTTTCTTAGGGTCTCTTCCAAAGTTTTCCTAGGTCTTCCTCTACCCCTTCGGCCCTGAACTTCTGTCCCGTAGTCACATTTTCGAACCGGAACGTCAGTAGGCCTTCTTTGCACATGTCCAAACCACCGGAACCGATTTTCTCTCATATTTCCTTCAATTTTGGCTACTCCTACTTTACCTTGGATATCCTCATTCCCAATCTTATCCTTTCTCGTGTGCCCATACATCCCACGAAGCATCCTCATCTCCGCTACACCCATTTTGTGTACGTGTTGATGCTTCACCGCCCAACATTCTGTGCCATACAACATCGTTGGCCTTATTGCCGTCCTATAAAATTTTCCCTTGAGCTTCAGTGGCCTACGACGATCACACAACACGCCGGATACACTCTTACACTTCATCCATCCAGCTTGTATTCTATGGTTGAGATCTCCATCTAATTCTCCGTTCTCTTGCAAGATAGATCCTAGGTAACGAAAACGATCACTTTTTGTGATCTTCGCTAGATTGCTCCGGTCATTAGTGTTGATAAGTATATAAATGGATAGAGATAGGAAAGCAAACACAAGATGTACGTGATTCACCCAGATTGGCTACGTCCACGGAATAGAGGAGTTCTCAGTAATTGTGAAGGGTTTACACAAGTACATAGGTTCAAGCTCTCCTTTAGGGAGTACAAGTGAATGATTTAGTACAAATGACATTAGGAAATATTGTGGGAGAATGATCTCGTAACCACGAAACTTCTAAGTCCCGGAGTGTGGTATCGGCTTGACTTTCCTTATCTATCTCATAGGTAGATGTGGAATCTTCTCTGGAAGTACTCTTCCTCCATCCAGGGGTGGTATCTGTAACTGGTGGAGATGCACAAGGTAATGTATCAATGTCACTTGAAGCTTACTTGTAGTTTCAGGCTTGGTCAAGCGCGATACAAACCATGTAGTAGGAGTCCCCCAAGTCGCCGAGCTAGGGGATCTGCTGAAAGAGGTAACAGACAAGGTAAGCAATCAGAGCTCCGGCTGATTGTTCACATTCTCCCTATCTTGCAGGCAGCATGAAGGATAAAGAGAAGAAAAATGAGAAGAGATGATATGGGATACTTTTGCTTTTGAAGAAGTAACTTTTCACAGGCTTATTCTTGAACTGGGCTGGAGGGTTTTCTGGTTTCCTCCAAAGTATAAGGCCGACTGAAGAATTTGAGGGTCAAAACAAGTCCATCAAATCTAGAGTACGTTCGACCCTGCTGATATGGGATACTTTTGCTTTTGACAGAGTAGTGGATGTATCGGCACGTGTGCTGTTACGCTTGTCTCCACATGCTTCCTTGTATCCTTCTCACTTGCCCTATCCTCAGGCAGATGCGGTATCTTCCTTGGAAGCATAAGATGTTGAAGATGAGTACTCGAGAGCAATGCCAGGGTAAGGGGTTCCAGGCAGTCAGTTCCTGGCTGGAAGCTTGATTCCAAGTGCTGACTGATTGCTCTCTTTCTCCTTGTCTTGCAGGTAAGAACAAGGCCAAAGGAAAAGACAGGGAAAAAGCATGATATGGGATACTCTTGCTTTTAACCCTGATGATATGAGATATTCTTGCTCTAGTATAGCTTGTTTACAGAGGTATTATCGGGGGGAAAGAAAGCTGAATATTTCAAAAGGCTTCGTTGGGAGTGCCCTCTCAAATAAGAGGAAGGGTTGAGCATTTTTGCAGGTCTGCCTGTCCGTTGGGGATGGAGGTCGACATATATAGGAGTCTCCCTAACATCAAGTAATAATGCTATTCCTTTACCCTGCTTGGTCATAGCACGGTAGTGGGAGCTGCCAGCTTCACAAGTTTTAACTCTGTCAGAGCACTTTGAAAAAGTGGTCTGTGGTATCTGGAAAGCTGATGTTGCGTGTGAAGATTACAGACAAGCTTTATCCAAGGAGATACGGCTCTTGAAGTTGGGAAAGTGGTGCCTCTTCGGTTTTCGAACAAGCAATCCTGTCGGGGATCTGGCTCTCGAGATTCGGAGAACGATGCCTCTTCGATTTTTGAGAAAGCAATCATGCTGGGGGTCTGGCTCTCGAGATTCGGAGAGCGGTGTCTTCGATTTTTGAGAAAGTAATCATGTTGGGAGTTGGGAGTGTTTTCTCGAATATGAGTAAAGGTTGGGCATGTTTGCTAGTCTACCTTGCCACGAAGCACAGAGGTTGACACACAGGGACTTTCCAATTATCCAGCAGTGGTACTGTTCCTTTACCCTCTCTTCGATTTTTGAGAAAGTAATCATGTTAGGAGTCTGGCTCTCGAGATTCGGAGGGCGGTGCCTCTTCGATTTTGGAGCAAGCAATCTTGTTGGGGGTGTTTTCTCGAATGTGAGTAAAGATTGGGCATGTTTGCTAGTCTACCTTGCCACGAAGCACAGAGGATGACACACAGGGACTTTCAAATTATCCAGTAGTGGTACTGTTCCTTTACCCTCTCTTCGATTTTTGAGAAAGTAATCATGTTGGGAGTCTGGCTCTCGAGATTCGGAGGGCGATGCCTCTTCGATTTTGGGGCAAGCAATCTTGTTGGGAGTGTTTTCTCGAATGTGAGTAAAGGTTGGGCATGTTTGCTAGTCTACCTTGCCATGAAGCACAGAGGTTGACACACCGGGACTTTCCAATTATCCAGCAGTGGTACTGTTCCTTTACCCTTGTGGGTAATAATATGGTAGCTAGGCCGTCAAAATTTATGTGTCTAAACTTTGTTAGTGTTGTTTCTTTGCTATTCTTTTACCCTTCTTGGTCATAGCGATGTAGTGAGAGTTGCAAGCTTCACGTGTCTCGACTTTGTCAGAGAACTTTGGCAAAGTTATATGTGGTACCCATGAGCTACTGTTGCGTGTGGGAAGTGGGTGATTGAACAGTACGATTCATGTGCTTTCTACTTCGCCAGAAATCTTCGACAGAATGCCCATAATTTCCGCAAAGCTGAGTGTGCGTGTGACAGGTGCTGACAAGGCTGGAAAAGTAGTCTCAACTTTGTCAGAGAACTTTGGCAAAGTTATATGTGGTACCCATGAGCTACTGTTGCGTGTGGGAAGTGGGTGATTGAACAGTACGATTCATGTGCTTTCTACTTCGCCAGAAATCTTCGACAGAATGCCCATAATTTCCGCAAAGCTGAGTGTGCGTGTGACAGGTGCTGACAAGGCTGGAAAAGTAGGTGCCTCTTCGATTTCTGAGATCGACCCTCATGGTCTCTGATCAGCCCAGCTTTTGAGAAAGCAAACCTCTTCGATTTCTGAGATCGGCCCTCGTGGTCTCTGAGCAGCCCAGCTTTTGAGAAAGCAAACCTCTTCGATTTCTGAGATCGGCCCTCGTGGTCTCTGAGCAGCCCAGCTTTTGAGAAAGCAAACCTCTTCGATTTCTGAGATCGGCCTTCGTGGTCTTTGAGCAACCCAGCTTTTGAGAAAGCAAACGCCTCTTCGATTTCTGAGATCGACCCTCGTGGTCTCTGAGCAGCCCAGCTTTTGAGAAAGCAAACGCCTCTTCGATTTCTGAAGCTTCGTCGAGTGCAGATTTTTATAGAGGCTGACATTAAGTTCCAAAGCACACTTGAATATCCACCAGTAGAAGCTCCATTCTTGCACTTCTAAGATCTTGATTTGTCCGACCTCTTCTCTCTTCTACACCTTTGAAAATGTCTGGCCCCTCCGACCGTCGTTTTGACTTGAACCTTGTTAAAGAGGCAGCCCCGCCTTCTCCAGACAACATATGGCGCCCATCCTTCGTCTCCCCTACTGGTCCTCTTACCGTTGGGGATTCCGTGATGAAGAATGATATGACCGCTGCGGTAGTGGCCAGGAACCTTCTCACTCCCAAAGATAACAGACTACTTTCCAAACGGTCTGATGAGTTGGCTGTTAAGGATTCTCTGGCTCTTAGTGTTCAGTGTGCAGGTTCTGTGTCTAATATGGCCCAACGCCTATTTGCTCGAACCCGCCAAGTTGAATCATTGGCGGCTGAAGTGATGAGTCTCAAACAGGAGATTAGAGGGCTCAAGCATGAGAATAAACAGTTGCACCGGCTCGCACATGACTATGCTACAAACATGAAGAGGAAGCTTGACCAGATGAAGGAATCTGATGGTCAGGTTTTACTTGATCATCAGAGATTTGTGGGTTTGTTCCAAAGGCATTTATTGCCTTCGTCTTCTGGGGCTGTACCGCGTAATGAAGCTCCAAATGATCAACCTCTGATGCCTCCTCCTTCTAGGGTTCTGTCCAGTGCTGAGGCTCCGAATGATCCCCCTCCGGTGCCTTCTCTTTCTGGGGCTCTACCGACTGCCGAGACTTCTCCTAAGCAACCTTTGTGAAGGCTCCCTCTTGTTTGTTTATTTTGACTCAAGTATATGTACATATTTGTAATTTATCGGGGATATCAATAAATAAGCTTTCCTTCATGTCAACATATTGTGTTAAATCACCAAAGCCTTCTTCACTAAGTTCTTTGAATTTTCTTTTGTTGAAGCTTGTCTGTTGGAGCTTTGTGAGTGGAGCATGTAGGTTGAGGTAGTGTTCCCTTAATTTCCCGAGCGAGGACAACTTCTCGGTTGGAGACTTGGAAAATCCAAGTCACTGAGTGGGATCGGCTATATGAATCTTAGAACGCCATTGTGTTCTGTCCTGTGTCATGTCCTCCGTTAGATCCAAGTACTCTAAGTCTTTTCTTAGGGTCTCTCTCAAAGTTTTCCTGGGTCTTCCTCTACCCCTTCGACCCTGAACCTCTGTCCCATAGTCGCATCTTCTAATCGGAGCGTCAGTAGGCCTTCTTTGCACATGTCCAAACCACCGTAACCGATTTTCTCTTATCTTTCCTTCAATTTCGGCTACTCCTACTTTACCCCGGATATCCTCATTCCTAATCTTATCCTTTCTCGTGTGCCCACACATCCAACGAAGCATCCTCATCTCCGCTACACCCATTTTGTGTACGTGTTGATGCTTCACCGCCCAACATTCTGTGCCATACAGCATCGCCGGCCTTATTGCCGTCCTATAAAATTTTCCCTTGAGCTTCAGTGGCATACGGCGGTCACACAACACGCCGGATGCACTCTTCCACTTCATCCATCCAGCTTGTATTCTATGGTTGAGATCTCCATCTAATTGTCCGTTCTTTTGCAAGATAGATCCTAGGTAATGAAAACGGTCGCTCTTTGGTATTTCTTGATCTCCGATCCTCACCCCTAACTCGTTTTGGCCTCCATTTGCACTGAACTTGCACTCCATATATTCTGTCTTTGATCGGCTTAGGCGAAGACCTTTAGATTCCAACACTTCTCTCCAAAGGTTAAGCTTTGCATTTACCCCTTCTTGAGTTTCATCTATCAACACTATATCGTCTGCGAAAAGCATACACCAAGGAATATCATCTTGAATATGTCCTGTTAACTCATCCATTACCAACGCAAAAAGGTAAGGACTTAAGGATGAGCCTTGATGTAATCCTACAGTTATGGGAAAGCTTTCGGTTTGTCCTTCATGAGTTCTTACGGCAGTCTTTGCTCCTTCATACATATCCTGTATAGCTTGGATATATGCTACTCGTACTCCTTTCTTCTCTAAAATCCTCCAAAGAATGTCTCTTGGGACCCTATCATACGCTTTTTCCAAATCTATAAAGACCATGTGTAAATCCTTTTTCCCATCTCTATATCTTTCCATCAATCTTCATAAGAGATAAATTGCCTCCATGGTTGAGCGCCCTGGCATGAACCCGAATTGGTTGTCCGAAACCCGTGTCTCTTGCCTCAATCTATGCTCAATGACTCTCTCCCAGAGCTTCATTGTATGACTCATTAGCTTAATACCCCTATAGTTCATGCAATTTTGTACATCGCCCTTATTCTTGTAGATAGGCACCAAAGTGCTCGTTCGCCACTCATTTGGCATCTTCTTCGTTTTCAAAATCCTATTGAAAAGGTCAGTGAACCATGTTATACCCGTCTCTCCCAAAACTTTCCACACTTCGATTGGTATATCGTCTGGGCCTACTGCTTTTCTATGCTTCATCTTCTTCAAAGCTACAACCACTTCTTCCTTCCGGATTCTACGATAAAAAGAGTAGTTTCTACACTCTTCTGAGTTACTCAACTCCCCTAAAGAAGCACTCCTTTCATGTCCTTCATTGAAAAGATTATGAAAATAACCTTTCCATCTGTCTTTAACCGCGTTCTCTGTAGCAAGAACCTTTCCATCCTCATCCTTGATGCACCTCACTTGGTTTAGGTCCCTTGTCTTCTTTTCCCTTGCTCTAGCTAGTTTATAGATATCCAACTCTCCTTCTTTGGTATCTAGTCGTTTATACATATCGTCATAAGCCGCTAACTTAGCTTCTCTCACAGCTTTCTTCGCCTCTTGCTTCGCTTTTCTATACCTTTCACCATTTTCATCGGTCCTATCCTTGTATAAGGCTTTACAACATTCCTTCTTAGCCTTCACCTTTGTTTGTACCTCCTCATTCCACCACCACGATTCCTTTTGGTGTGGGGCAAAGCCCTTGGACTCTCCTAATACCTCTTTTGCTACTTTTCGGATACAACTAGCCATGGAATCCCACATTTGGTTAGCTTCCCCCTCTCTATCCCACACACACTGGGTGGTTATTTTCTCTTTGAAAATGGCTTGTTTTTCTTCTTTTAGATTCCACCATCTAGTCCTTGGGCACTTCCAAGTCTTGTTCTTTTTTCTCACTCTTTTGATATGTACATCCATCACCAACAAGCGATGTTGATTAGCCACGCTCTCTCCTGGTATAACTTTGCAATCCTTACAAGTTATACGATCCCTTTTCCTCATTAGAAGAAAATCTATTTGTGTTTTTGACGACCCACTCTTGTAGGTGATCACATGTTCTTCCCGCTTCTTAAAGAAGGTGTTGGCTAAGAAGAGATCATATGCCATTGCAAAATCCAAGATAGCTTCCCCATCCTCGTTTCTCTCCCCAAAACCATGGCCACCATGAAAACCTCCATAGTTGCATGTCTCCCTGCCCACGTGTCCATTTAAATCTCCTCCTATAAATAACTTCTCCGTCTGAGCAATTCCTTGCACCAAGTCTCCAAGGTCTTCCCAAAATTTCTCCTTCGAACTCGTATCCAACCCTACTTGAGGTGCGTACGCACTAATCACATTGATAAGTTCTTGTCCTATTACAATCTTGATTGCCATGATTCTATCTCCTACCCTCTTGACATCTACAACATCTTGTGTCAAGGTCTTGTCCACAATGATGCCAACACCGTTTCTCGTTCTATTTGTGCCCGAATACCATAGTTTAAACCCTGAGTTTTCTAGATCCTTTGCCTTACGCCCAACCCACTTAGTTTCTTGTAGGCACATAATATTTATCCTTCTCCTCACCATAACTTCTACTACTTCCATAGATTTTCCCGTCAAGGTTCCTATATTCCACGTTCCTAAACGCATTTTGCTCTCTTGAACTCTACCCTTCTGTCCTAGCTTCTTCACCCTTCCCCGTCTAATAGGATCAAAGTACTTCTTTTGTGTGTCCCGTGTAAAGTTGATAGGAGCATATGCTCCCAAACAACTTTGAGTGGAGTCGTTCGAAAAGAAGTTTCTATAGCCCCCTTGCTCATTTAACACTGCATCCGGGTGCCGATGGAGATACAGCGACCCTTGCTCACTTATCACTGTGCTCGGGCCACACAGCGCGCCACTTACGGGTGACGCCCTAGCTTTAGCGCGATTTCGTTCTGGATTCATTTTCATAAGGATTCGACGTGATCATGGAGTGCCGGCTGTCGACTACCTGACGCCCTCCCCCTCCTCCTTTATCCGGGCTTGGGACCGGCAATGTAAGATAAACTTACACGGCGGAGGTACACAGTACAAACGCAGGCACCAAATCAATCAAACTACTCAAAATATTGAAAACCCAAGAGAAAAAAACAATGAAACAGCTCAAAATACTTACAATCCAAGTAACAAAAACGAAGATTGAATCATTCACAACACTGACCTTACCCAATCCGAGTACTTTGCAGCAGCAAAATCTCTCCCGCGACCCACCACAGCCAAAAACGCACCGTTTTCTCTGATACCAAACACAGCAGGCACATAACTACCAATGTAGATACTCACATCAAAACCCTCATCCCCAACCCTCAATTTCTCCAAATTGCCACTGACCAACGCCGTAATCGACAGCTCCTCCCCCTCCCTCCTCTCCTCCATAGCAATCGGCAGCACTTGCTTCATCGAGCGGTTCACGAGCTCGCGAATCGTCGATCGGAGAGAGATGGAGTCGGACGACAGAGACGGCAGCGAAGGCGGCGTCGTTTTGCAGTGGGGTCCGAAGAGAAGTTGAGGATTCGAATTGAAGAGGATTGTCACAGAGTCCGCCAGTCTCCTCAGGTGCCTTTCCCAGAACAGCACGAACGACGCGTCGTTGTGAGTTCGGGACGTTGTGTACGCGCCTGGGTGGGTTTCGAGGAAGGCGGCGACCGGAGGAGTGGCGGCGGGTGGCGAAACAACGCCGTTGGTGAACAAGAAACGCGCCATTAATTTCTGAGCGAAGAGGCTGACTGGCGGCGACAATATACGAACGCAGAAAATGGCATGTCGATGCGAATAAAAGAATTGGGTCGTTTTTGTAATGAAAGTGGAACTGTTTACAACTGGCGGAACCGGTAGTTTTGCTAACCAGCCACAGTTTTCAGTTCATACAGATTTCTTGAAGCTGTTTGCGGCCTGGTTGCTTGCGAAATTGACAACCGATTGGATTTTCGAACTAAAAAAATCACAGAAGCATTTCAACCTCTTGGTTACCATCATCAATTGATTAGTTACGTTGCTTGTTTGCGAAACTGACAAATTTATTTCAGCTTTTTGACCACTATCATTTGATTATAGTTATGGACAATGATTTTCACATACCCTCTTTATTCTTGTACACACTCCAACTTATTTTGGTATATTGATTTGTTTAATTTTCAATTCAACAGTTAGAAATTCAGTGGTTTTTATTTATTTTTGTCATTTACAATTTGTATGGATGAACAATCATCTAATGAAGATAAAAAGAAATGAATGTTTCCAAGATGACATTATGAAGTTCGCCCAACAAATAATTAGCAACTTATACACTTTCTTATTAATTTATTAGCACTTAAGCACTGTGTACTGTATGTACTCCATATATATGTAGAACAGAGCATCTTGTATCATACACACTGTATATTTCAACTAAGGCCTAATCAGATAAATGGTCATCGTGGTCATAAGGTATTCGGAAGATAGCCAATGTAGTAAAAAAATTCGGATTTAAATCCCTGTGGTTTAAGTCTGTTAGGATTTATGCTCGAAATTAGAACTTCTGTCATTCTTCGTTAGTAGCTTGCAAGTGGGTTTCATGGATAACACTAAGATGGTCATTTCATCATTTCCATTTCATCCCTTACATACATAAACACAAATTTTGCACCCAGTTTCCCATCAGCTTCCACACCATTGTCACAGATAATTGAGTGAACCCTTTTTCCGTCTTGCAGCGACATCATTCCAGCACATAGCTCCACAACGGAGCAGTAAGCCTCCAAGTCAAGCTCGGATTTTTGAGCCCCCGATACCATTTCCATGGTAGATTTCAGATTACCCATTTCGCAGTACTTGTTAATCTTGGCGTTCTTGTCCGCAACTCCAGTGATGGCGGCTGCGGCGAGAGAGTCGTAGACTCGAAATCGGGCACGAGAAAGGCCCAAATTTGGAGATAACATAGGGGTTTTTGAAGAGGGTTTGAGGAAGATGTAACCATTTGAGGGTCTGAAAGATTTTGATTTGTTTTCGTGGCGAGGAAGAGGAGACATCGACAACAAGTTTGGCGGTGCGATTGTGGCCATCATCGTCGTTCTGAAAGGAGATCAATGGAAGGGATGAAATGGAAATGATGAAATGACCACCTTAGTCTTACCCGTCAGACCCACCTGCAAGCTACTAACGGAGGAATGACATAAGTTTTAATTTCGGACGTAAATCCTAATAGACTTAGACCACATGAGTTTAAATTTGAATTTTTTTACCATAGAGGCTATCTTTCGAATACATTATGACCATGAGGACCATTTATCCGATTAGGCCTTCAACTAATCATAAGTAACGACGCACGTTTGCCATAAATTGAGTCAGACAAATATAAAATTTTCTCAAATTAATTCCCAATCTATCATACATTAGGCCATTTTGGTTAGTTATATGTAAAAGACCCCACGCCATGGATGTTTTTTTTTTGGACCAAATTCATAGTCTAAATAATTGTAACATGTGTCTGCAGTGTAAATTTGTGTACATATACACACGAATTAAATGCATATTTAATTAACTCATACCTAATCTTTTTATATATAAAGCCAACAAGCTCACGAATAGTGTTTTTTAGTGTCACAAGCTTCATAAAAAAAAAAAGGACAAAAATAGGGAGATACACTACCAAGTCTCACATTTGATTTTAAGAAAGGAGAAAACTCACTCTCTTCCTACATTAACTTTTTAATTCTCTAATTGACTACTTTAAAAATACATTTGGAGCCCTTTAAATAGGGATATACGTACTTATTGATACAAGAGATAATTAAAACTAAAGAAACCATCTTGTACTTACAATGCAACCTAATTAAGAGAGCCTTAATCATATTCTTTGAAGAACGAGAAGCCACACCAGCTATCATGACTTTATGTGGCTGTATTAATTTATCATTCATGTACTGCATCGAAATCTCATTCTCCTTTGAATTTTTAATCTGTGACTTTGATCCATGTATTTTTGTTCCGTGTCTCATATTACTTTATTCTGTCAAGTTGGTAAAAAAAATCTTTAGCTCTTGACTTATGGTAAACTAACAAAAAATAATGCCCTTATGCCATGCAGATTAGTCACAAGATCGGTTGAAGAAGTAAGGAACCAATTAAGAAACAAAAACTGAAAGAGTGAGTGAAAAATGGAGAGAGAACCAGTGACGAAAGGGAAGGTAGTCCAGCCTCCTAGTTTAGGATGATACTCATCATCACTGCATATTTCAACTTCTTTTTCTTCTTTGCCAGTGAGCTTTCCTTCAAATTGTTGCAGTTCAGGAGCAGCTGCTTCCATTCTCTCTCTCTCTTTCTCTCTCAACTAAAATGGCATGGAACTATGGTTCTAGGTTGTACATATAAAGAAGCGTCCATGTGTGGAACGTATTGGTGGTTAATTAAGTTAGGCCTAATCGGATAAACGGTCCCCGTGGTGATAAGGTAATCGAAAAGTAGCCCCCATGGTAAAAAATTAGGATTTAAACCCTCATGGTATAGTTTGTTAGCAAATTTAGTCCAAAAATGAATTTTCCATTAAATATCTGTTATATGCAAGGGTAAAATGTACATTGATGTGTGGCTTCTTCTTCCTCATCTCCTTCCTCGTCTCTCTACTCTCTTTGTAAAGCAAGTACAACCAACGCACATAACAGATGAAGGGGACTAACAAATCAACCCCAAAATTCCAAAAATTCATGGATTAAACAGCAATGCAATCTCGAAACACTAATAATTCATTTGATAATGCTGAAAAAATTAAACTAAACTAAACCTCACATTAATCTTATACAACAACAATTGGGATTTTAACAAACAAATATATATATATATATATATATATAGAGAGAGAGAGAGAGAGAGAGAGAGAGAGAGTATGCAAAACATCACCACATCCACACCCCAATATCTCTCTCAAAGCTTGAAACCTTAAGCCTTTTGGTCCCAACCCATTTCCCCAAGGGGCGGTTTCCACCAGTTCTCGCCCGAAAAGGCTGACTTGGGTCGTTGGAGAGTTGAACCACCACGATGGACGTTGACTTGTGGGCTTCCAAGGTTCACGCAGCTAAGAGCCTCTCTACTGCTCATGCTGCAAGGCTTCACTATGGTACTTCAATTTTCTAAATTTTATATTTTACTTCAACATTTTGTGTCGAGTAAAATTTAGAATTGGACCTAACTTTCACCGGAATTTAAATTGAACATTGAACATTGAAGAAGAAGGTGCACACATCAAAATACGTTTTTACCCTTGTATTTAACAAACATTTAACGAAAAGTCACTTTTGGACTAAATTTGCTAACGGACTACACCACGAGGGTTTAAATCCTAATTTTTTTACCACGGAGGCTACTTTCCGATTACCTTATCACCACGGGAACCGTTTATCCGATTAGGCCATTAATTTAATGAGCCCACCCAATCCGACTACTATTGGAGTAAGTTTTGCCCAGAAAAATTATTTAAATAAAGGGCTTGAAATTTAATAAAAATGACAAAATATATTATTTAAATAAAGGGCTTGAAATTTAATAAAAATGACAAAATATAATATAATAAGGACAAAAACTAAAGCCTCAAGAGTAATAAACATACCCTGTGCAAAAATATTTTTTTTTCCAGTCAATGCCCCTGATGGTGCTTCATTCCATCGGGAAAGGGAAGGGGTGAGAAAAAAAGAGGAGAAAGAATCCTACTCCTTCCATTAGTCCAATTCCGTTAGAAAAAATTGTCTTTATTTGTACTTGTAGACAATAGCAGTTGGTGAATACTCCCTTGTGTTAACTACATTGCAATGGTTGTGGATTGAAGGGAAAAACAAGGAGAAAAGATGAACAGAAAGATGAACAGAGAGATATGAGGGAGAGAGAGTTTTGAGAGAGAAATAGATTTTGTATTCACTTATCAAATGAAGATTACACATACTGTTTATATAGAAATCCTAATTACTTTAACCAAATACTAACTACCTAACTATATTACTAACTGTATTACATTTTTACCCTTAATACTCCCCCTCATTCTCAACTGGGGTAACCCAGTTTGAGATTGGAAGAACAATTGCAATCACTGTTATGAAACCAGCAAACCAAAAACGGAGTTGAACCATTCAAAGTTGAACAACAGCAGCCCTCTTAATTGCACAATCAATCTCTTCGTGGTGGTTCTGTCAAGTCTGATGCTCCAAAGACTTCTAAGTTCCTTGTTTTCATCAAAAGATGGGAAAATGGAGTCTCATCTCCACCAAAGGATGTCACTTGCCCAATAAGTAATGCCAGCAGTAGATGGAGAATTTTACAATCCCCTGCAAACCAAGCCTTTCAACAACTACAACTCTAACCAACTAATCTTTACAGAACATATGGCTTCGTGCCCACAAACTTCAATCAACTAATCTATACAGAAAAACGTTAATGGCTTCGTGCCGCAAACAAACGATAATGGCTTCATGCCGCAAACAAACAGTAATGGCTTCGTGCCCAAAGAAACAAACTTGAAACGGCTTTGTACTGCAAACAAAGAATAATGGCTTCGTGCCTCAAAGAAATCAATCGACTACTTCACAAAATCAAAGAATCATACACTTTTGCAGGGAATTGAAACATATAACCTGAGAAATCCAGCAATGTTGAGAAAAACCCAGATGCACCGACTCAAAACCAGATTCGCCGACTCAAATTCCAGATGCACCGACTCAAATTATCTTGGCAAACAATCAAGACCTGACAGCAGAAAGAATCACCACCGCGGAAGAGAAATTCCTGCAAGCCCAAGAAGCCATTGCAGCATAAGAAATGCCTAAACAACGATTAAGAACAGGATTCAGCCTGACAACGAAAGAAACGAACCCTTTCGAGCCCAGCAATAGGATGATTCGGGACCAATCGACCATGTTCTTGGCATCAGAAACATTAGAAACCATGTGGGAATTGGAATCGCAGACCGGTGATAAGATAATATCCCAACCCTGATTAATGTCGTTCGGAACCAAAGCAGAGGACGGGCCAAGAACACTGTGAATCGAAATCCCATGAAACATATTCGGGTACCACACTTCTTCTCTCAGGCTTTCTTTCGAACACCTTGTGAACATGACTCAGGGTACTTACTTACCGACTCTGATTTTCAGCGTGAACTTCCCCAAATCTTCAAACTGTGCAATTTCAGACAAACAACCCACTTTTCAGACGTTCGAATTTCCAACTCAAGCACCAAACAAGTCAGTGGAAAACATCTTCAGGATTGGAAATGGAGACAAACCAATTGACAACTCTCTGATTCCAACAACGCCACCAAAGATTTTAGCTTTAACTCGAAGTTCTTCCCACGAATATCGAGGTAGTTCATGCCCCGACATTTCTTCAGACTCAGGCTCTCAAGAAACCTACATTGTGCTAACAAAGTTTCTTGAACTAAAACCGGCAGCTTAATCCAACCCAATGAAATGTGCTTCAGTAGACCAAAATTCACAAACAATGATGCATTAAAATTGTAAGAAAATAGAGTTAGGGACTCAAGTTCTCGCTGAGCATACACATCCAAAGGCAAATCAAAATTGGCCTGGGTTCCATACCCGGCGTCGTCCCACCTGGGGTCCGAAAACATCACCAATCCAAGAACAACAACTAGACTAAGAATCAGATTCAAGAAAACCCGAAGATTGTTCTCTGGGATTTCTAGGGTTTATTTTGAGGAGATATCCGAGCCGTTCGAGGGAGGATCTGAGAACCCAATCGAATGGCATCACAAGGACAGGGAGCGATGGATGCTGCCCTGCTCGACGAAAAAATCAAGCGGCTCACGGAGGTCCGACAGGCCAAGCCGGGGAAGCAAGTTCAGCTCTCGGAGTTGGAGATCAAACGGCTCTGTGTCGCTTCCAGGGAAATCTTTCTCCAGCAACCTAATTTGCTCGAGCTCGAAACCCCAGTCAAAATTTGCGGTGAAACCCAGATGAAAAATTGACATTCTTGATTCCTGTTCTCCATGGAAATGCTTGGATCTTTTCATAGCAGAAAAATCCCAAAACTAAACACAAAACCCTCAGAAGAAAAATCCAAAGACAAAAAAAAATAAGAACTATGAATACGGAAGCATAAATGATCAAATACGCGGAAACGAAAGAAAGTAATGAAGAAAAATAGAAGAGGAATCGACCACCAAGATCCATGGCGTGAGCCTTGGTGGCTCGGATACCATATTAACTACATTGCAATGGTTGTGGATTGAAGGGAAAAACAAGGAGAAAGGATGAACAGGAAGATGAACAGACAAAGAGATATGAGGGGGAGAGAGTTTTGAGAGAGAAATAGATTTTGTATTCACTTATCAAATGAATATTACACATACTGTTTATATAGAAATCCTAATTACTTTAACCAAATACTAACTATCTAACTATATTACTAACTGTATTACATTTTTACCCTTAATAGTAAAGTCGTCTTCTTCCCTACTTAAAGCTAGAAGGGGCAAAATATCAAGCCTGTTAGGCAAATTCTTTCCTGCCAATCGCTTATCTCTTACTTGCTGTAAGGATTAGTCTGTATCATAAAAGTATTGAAATGATCTATTTCAGGATGCAGAATTCTGCATCAAACATGTCTACAAAATAATTCCTATATATATGGATATGGAAGGGGCCAAAGCAAACTTGATCCACTCATTAATTCTATTAACACGTGATATTTGGCTCACTTCTGCTGGGAATTTCTTCTTTTGGTGAATACAATAGATTACATTTGAATCATTTGGAGGATAAGGTTTTTATGTATATGCATTTATATAAGCCATCACCTAATCCACACAAAATTCCAAACCAAACTTCCATCGAATGACAGCTAAACCAAACATTATTATTGAAAACCAACTAAAGGATGTACCAAGTTCACCATGGGCTTATGCACCAACTAAAGTTTAATCGGTTTCAACTTCAAAAAAGTATTTTGTTTTAGAATAATATGTGTTCTTTCTTTGTCTCAGGAGGCCGCCGAGAAAGACATTTGTCCTCATTTAGGTCTGGTGCGCGAGGGAAAAAATAATATGAAGTTTATTGAGAGTTTGTACCGCTATTATTCTTAAGTGATGAGTAAGTTGGTCCCCCTCAATTCTTAGAACTTGGAAACATTTTCCATTACAATTTTAATTTTTGAGTTCAACATTTTGGTTTTGATACTTAAAAAACTTGGTACAAATCAAATAGTACACAAAATTCACCACTCCAATCACTGCCAACATCCAAAACACATTGTCCAGCCGCCCTTGATTTATATCATTTGGTAACCACCCCGTGGTCCGGTCTACCAAATTCGTGATTGCAGCGCTCAGAAAAAACCCAATTCCAATCAGCAACGATGACATAGCTGTTGCAGTACTTTTTAGTGATTTTGGGAACTCTTCATAGAACAATGCAACTTGTCCTGGGAGATAGAACCCCTCTCCAATTCCCAAAACAGATAGCGATGCCACGAGCCATAAGGCTGACATGGGCACCACTGAACCGGGATGGTTCATGAGGTTATGTTCTCTAACCACTCCTAATCGTCTCCTTTCAATTAGGGCTGACACAATAAATGCAACAATGTTGATCACGTGACCAATCCCTATTCGTTGGAGGGGTGTTAACTTGGGTGGTACGAATCTATCTATTACGAAAATGGAGATGGCTGTGGCTAAAAGGTTGAAGACTGCGAATGAACCGGCAGGGATTATGAACTGTGGTCCAAGGTGCCTGTCCATAGTTAGGGCTTGGAGTATGAAAAGGCTGGTAGAAATACCGATTGGAGTGCCTAAAAATATACCAGTAGACCATAGTGGCATGATTTTCATTAGGGTTTTAAGGTCTTCCACTTCTTTGACAGTGCACAGCTTCCATGATCTTGCATACGAGCCATCAAATTGCTTGTCTGTTTCAGTTTTTAGCGCCGCACAGTTTAAGAGTCTGCATAAAAAAATGGTGTACAATAATGTAGCTTTCTCGTGTTATAGAATAAACTAGGAGGGTGCTAATGCATAGTGACATGATGTACCCATGCAAATAATCTTTACAACAATGTTGGTTGTTTAAGAATCCAATTAAGTGAAATATATGTTTATCTGACGCTTGCATTTTTCAGCTAGATAAAGTAAAAATAACTTGATGATGAATATATTTTTATACTAATTTTTGTCTATGTGGAGTAGCCAATAAATTTAGGCAAAATACAAAATTAAGTAAGAATTCAACTAACATAGAAAAAACAAACAAAAGTTAATTGGCTAAAAATAAATTTAGACATGAACAGAATTATCAGCATACCTGAATCTTTTTGTTGGTATTGTGTTGTCAACCAAAGTTCCATCTCCGTAATAATAATCTGTGTCTCTTGAAGTTGCAGCTGATGCTTTCCTCTTCCAAATGGCTGCGACCAATACACGTGCTATGAAAACGAACGGGCTACCCTTTGGTTTAACTTGCTTATAAAATCGTTTTCCCAACAAGAACACCACCAATCCAATAGCATTTGCGACGAAACAAATTCCAAACCCTAATCCCCATCCCACGTTGTTCTGAATGTAGATGATGCCTGTGATGCTGATGACGTTGGCCAAGTACAAGGCCAGAAAATACCAGTTAAAGAAAACCCCTTGGTCGTGGGGCTTATCGAATTGGTCAGCTCCCATGGTTGCAATTGTGAAGCTAGTGCCTCCAAGTCCTAGAGAAGCTAGTGATATTGCTGCATAGAGGACTGAGAATTGAAACTTTGATGGAGCTTCACAAGTGAGGGATGAGCCGATTGTTGCACATGTTGATGGCCTCAAGGAGGGTATTGAAGCTATTAGGGTTAATATGATCATACCCTGATGAAAGTTAATCATTCAGTTATTTAAGATAATTGACTATAGTCATCACACAAACACACACATATATATATATATATAGATACTTTTCAAACGATATATTTGTTAGATTAGACGTTAGATTAGGAAGCTGACTGACTTTGAACTCACGCTGTGGTGTAAAGGACAACACTTCTCCTCACTACTGTAGTAGAGGACCACCTGCCAACTAATACCATTAACTAATCGTTATGGTTTGTTTTAATAGAGAATTGTCGCTTGGTTTAACATTTCACTTTTGTTCTCACTCCCGTATAATAAAAGTGGCTGTCACTTCTCCAAGATTCCCACTATCTTTCTTGCTTCTTTGGAATGACAAATTACCCCCAACTTATAAAATTATGCCTTTAGTTGCAGACAGCATAGCTGCAGTAAGTTGAAATTGATCGAGTATAAAGTAGTTAACTAGTGAGTAATCTTTACCAATAAAGAAATGAAGGAAAAAGTGGCGACGACGGGGAAAGGTCCGAAGAAGGAATCAGCAATGAAGGCTCCCACGATGGGGAGGAGATTGTTGGTGCCAAAAATGACATTACCGATTTTTGTGGCGCTTATGCTCTTCACGTTGAACTTTGTTATGAGAAATACTAGCAAATTCGATGCCCACCCGCCACCTGCTACAGACATTCCCAACATACCTCCTGCATTTGTACGTATATATGTTCATCATTTAATCAGGAAATTATTAACCCAATAGGCTTATCTGTGCATAATGAGGCCTATGTGCTTTGACGAAAATCTCACTCATCTCCTTTGAATTTTTAACTATGCGTCTTTAATCCATGTACTTTTATTCCGTTCCTTATATTGCCTTATTCATATTCCTATTCGTCTGGCATATATATATATATATATATAGTCGACAATATCATAATTCTAGTAAGAGAAAATCAGTAGAGTGACTCATTGTTAATTTGCATATAACATGTACTGATGTACACTAAGATCGGTTAAAGAATAAGGAACCAATTAAGAAAAAAAAAAACTGAAAGAGAGAGTGAAAAATGGAGAGAGAACCAGTGACAAAAGGGAAGGTAATCCAGCCTCCTCGTTTAGGATGATACTCATCATCACTGCGTGTTTCAACTTCTATTTCTTCTTTGCCAGAGAGCTTTCCTTGAAGTTGCAGTTCACGACCAGCTGCTTCCATTATCTCTCTCTCTCTCTCTCTCTCCCTCAACTACAATGGCATGGAACTATGCTTCAAGGTTACATATAAAGAAGCGTCCATGTGTGGAACTTTTTGGTTTAATTAATTTAATGATTACCCAGTCCGCTTATTATGGAGAAATGGTTGGCCAGAAAAATTATTTTAATTCTTTTCACAACGACAGTATACTTTTCTTCTTATTACATAATTCACGTACGTACAAAAATGGTGGAACCCTGCGGAGAGACATAATACCTACTTCACACACAAACGAAAAGAAAAAAGAGACACGTAATATCTACTTCACACACAAACGAAAGGAAATGAAAAGAGAGACAAAAGACAAAGCACTTACAAAGTTTTTTTAACTAAGGGAGAGAGGGTGGGCTTAGCCTCACAATGAGCTAGCAATAATGTGGTTTAAATTTGCATTTGGCTAGAATTGAACTTAAGACCTCTAACTTATAAGTGAAGAGAAATACCACTAGACCGTAATACTAAGTGGCTTACAAAGTTAGTTTAATGACTTTATACAAGTGAGAAAACTACATTTCTTCTTTTAGGGACTATATAATGCCATATAAGTGATCATGTTTCTCTCAAACTAATTTTTATGCAAAAATAAAGAACACGTTGATAATAAAAGTCTATAAACTAAACGCATATTATTTATATATAGTGCTATATAGAAAAAGAATACGTATATTCATTAATTAAAATATATATATATATATAGGGTATACATATTTCGTCATTGGTACTCCTGCCTCAGTGTGCCGTCATTAATTTGTGCACAAAGCCATGAGTTTTATTATAGGCCAACATAACCATGCGCATTTTTAAGTGTGTTCTTCTGTACATTTGAAGGCATGGTTTCAATCTTGTATCTCTGAAAATCGCTTGTATATAAACAAATAAGATAAAAAAAAAAACCAGTTGTATTAGTAATTATCAAGGAATTAAAAGGCAACACATGGAACCAAAAGGAAACAGAGCTGGGGTTGGGGTTGAGAGGTCTTCGATTTGATTCTCGTCAAAGGCGAATTTGAACCACATTATTGCTAATCCATTGTAAGGCTAAACCCACCTCCTCCTCTTTAATGTGAATAATATCGTTTTTTTTAAAATAAAATAAAAAACAATGCAATTTGAACAATGTATCATTTCAACCGTCCCAAACCCTTTATTTATTTATTTTTATCTTTTGGCATAATTAAGAATACTATTTCAATTGTCCCTTATACATTCTTAGGCTTCCTTGTTATATGGTTGTCAACATTTGATTTCGCGATTTAATCCATGTGGAACTATGCTTCAAGCAAGGTTATACATATAAAGAAGCGTCCATGCGTGGAATGTTTTGGTTTAATTAATTTAATGAGCCCACCCAATCCCATTTTGTTTTACAAATTTGGCCAGGAAAATTATTTAACTCTTTTTTCAACAACAATGTACATTTCTTCTTATTACATAATTCGCGTACGTACAAAAATGTTGGAACCCTGCGAAAGACACAATACCTATTTATACACACAAACAAAAAGAAACAAAATGAAAAACAAAAAGAAAAAGACAGAGACAAAAGACCGCCTACAACGTTAGATTAATGACTATATATATGTAAGAAAACTACATATCTTCTTTTAGTGATTATATTATATGATCATGTTTCTCTCATACCGCTTATATTTTGCAAATGAAAAGAACACGCAGATGATAAAAGTCTATAAACTAAACAATATTTATAGTGGCATATGGATAAAGCATACGTATATCTATTAATTAACTTTAAACAACCTATTAATAAAAGTCTTATTTGTCAATTAAAAAAGAGTGAAAAGACAATTTAGTTTTCTATCACAAATAAAATCATGGGTAGTAATATAATTTCACACAAATTAAATTTTGATGTTATTTCAAATCTAACTCACGTTAGTTCAATGACTACTAGTCACTTTACTGTTTAACTTTTTTTTTAAAATTTTTAAATTTACTTATTTTAGATATTGTTGTTTATTTATTAAAATATATTTTGAAAAATAATGACTGTAATCACCCATAGTCCCACTACATGATTTTTTTTTTTTGAATTCTAAAGAGTAATATCACTAGTAAAAAAAACACTTTGCGCGACGTACGTACATTCGTCGCGCAAAGTCAAAAATCATTGTGCAAGGGTTTGCGCCACGTACACTTCGTCGCGCACTAACCGTCGCGCCATGGCCGTGACGCTAGGGTTTGCGCGACGAAAAATAACTTGCGTCACGCAAAGTGGCTTTGCGCGATGCACAACCTACGTCGTGCAAAGTACTTTGCGCGACGCACAACCTACGTCGTGCAAAATACTTTGCGCGACGTACAACGTTCGTCGTGCAAAGTGACTTTGCGCGACGCACTGTCTGCGTTGTGCAAAGTGACTTCGCGTGACGCACGTTGTACATCGTGTAAAGTACGTTTGCGCGACGCACATTGTACGTCGTGCAAGTACTTTTGCGCGAGTCCTACATCGTGCAAAGATACTTTGCGCGACGCACATCCTACGGCGTATGTTGCGCAAACCCTTTTTTTTATTTTTTTTAATTAGTGAAAAATAATTTTTTTAAATTTTTTTTGATAAATATTGTAATTAAATTATAAAGAATAATTAATTAACCAAGCAAAAGTATTTAATTATAAAATATCTGAAAATGTACATACAAGATGTCCGAACAAAAAAGAAAAAACTACAAGTGAACTAGGTTTAATATATCAAGCTACTCGGTATCGACATGGCAAGATGGCTCTGAGGTCAAAGGTGGAGCATGATGAGGTACTGGTAGCGAGATTTGGAGGCCGGACGTTTGTATGGCTTGTACAAGTTCTTGCACCCTCCCGACACAGGTATTCAGCTCATCGGCATGGGCCTTCAGTTGAACCTTCTTCGCGCCCTCAGTCCTCAGCTGCATCACTTCCGCCTTCAATGCATCGACCTCTGCTGTGTTCGATCTAGAAGAAGAAGCACCTGTCTCATGAATCCGCACTTTCCCCATACCCCGAACAACCTTGCCACGACGACGACTATAGTTCTGATTCAGGACATCAGTCATGATCTGAAAACCTGCATCCTCAGGTACCATGACGTCCTCAATCAGGGTCTCTGGGGGAAGCTGCGATGCTGCTTCATGGAGAACATCAGTGCTCTTTTCCTCCATAGTAACCTGTAATAATAAAGAAAAAACATATAATGTTTAATAAAAAAATATAAATAATATTTGAACGATTCATACATATAAGAATAATAACATATACTTACATGAAGCTGCTTAGTGGTCTCATTACCAGGTCGAACGTAAACGTCCTTGAACATGTCGATCTCTGGGAACTTAGAACCCTCCTAAAGAAAAAAACATTAAGAAAATTTTATTAATCAATAATAAAAATTAAATTGTAAAAATTTCAAAGTTAATATACTTTTACCTCACGTCGTGCCTCAAGCCTATACAAAAAGGGTTGCGAACCAAAATGGTGGAGAAGTGTCTTTGACTCCCGAGCTTTCTGGCCAGTAATAGAATTCTTTTGTTAAACACACAATGTACATGTTAGTGTGACTATTTGAAATAAATTAATAAAAAATGCTTAAAAAAATAACATTTACAATAATAAATTATTATTAAAATATTATATACATACCACAAATTTTGGGTCCGTAAAATGTTTGTAGAGCCACTCCCAATCCTCTGGTCGGTCCTTCAACTCGTCTGGAACATATAGGCGAGCAATCTTTGGATCATCCCATCGCTTAAAATGCTTGTGAAAATTGTTCTTCCATTGTTTGTACCGGGTTGCTAAGGTCTCCTCTAAGTAGACCATGACCTCAGGGGATATGTCCTCAAGATCATAAACTCACTACGAATATGAAAAATAATAAAATAATAGTAACAAATGTAATAATATTAAGATAATATATTTTGGTTTTTAATATTTGTAAACGAAATTAAAAAAAATGATAAAAGGCTAAAAATTAATATACTAACCGACAACTTGTCTCGCACCAATATCTTCGTCTCCTCAGGAATTTTTGCCCAAGACTCCCGCTGAAAAGGACAATTATCTCGAATAACAACACCACAGCTACTAGCAACGCCGCTATGCTGTTGTGAGGTACCCGCTCCACAATGTTGTGGGTCATACACAATCTTGGTCTTGGAGTTGTTCTGACGTACGCCCTGTAACTCCTTCAGCATTCGACTAGGCCCCCTGGTGTTTTTTTTTAGCTGGCCAAAAATACTTAAATGGTAAAAACCCTAAGCTTAAATTTGTACAAAAAATTCGACACAACCTCCTCTAGTAGTATAGCATTTCCCAAAACCTTAAAACAGTAAAATAATAGTAATTCACAACCCGCAACACATTTTCACAATCCAGCAAATTTTCATCATCATAAAAATAAAAGTTTTAAAATGAAAAAAAAAAATACAACGTAGTGAGAATTAGAAAAAACTACCTGGTGGCTGGGAGGCCTCACCCTCAACTCTGGATGCCGAGGAAGTCTGACCAGAAGGCTTTGGGTCGTGGTAGCGTCAGTGAGGCCGCCGTGCACTGAGCGACTCAACGGACACTGATGACGTCAATTAGACGGGCACTTGAGACGCTGTAGAAGTAGCCTCAACATTGGGTGTAGGCTCCCCAATCAATGGAGCACTCACGGCTGGAGCAGTAGATGCTGATAATGTGGGAGGCGCATTGGTCACACTCCGACGACGAGTATTCAACTTCGACATCTATAAGTAGGAATGAAATGAATCTTCTCGTTCCGCATTATAATTGGAGAGTGTTAAGTAGGAAAGGTAAACCCTTTCAATGCAATACTTGAAAAAGAAATAACATGAAAATAAAAATAATAATAAAATAAAACTGAAAGAGAGAACAACATGTAGAATTTAGTGCCTGGGGAAAGTAAACAGCTATAGTTCTTCAACATCTATGGTTAGATGGAATGCTTTGATTGCACACATTTTACCTGTAATAGGCCGGCTAGATATATGAAAGACTTATCCTGTAAATAAAATATGATGTTTTAGTAAACCACGCCTAGCGATATTTCGTATCATTGTTCAAATTGAAAGCACAAAGACGGAGTCAAAACATTAAACAAACTACAGCGAACGAAAAGGAAGTTCAACCATACACCAAGGGAAAAAAGGAACTCTTTGCTTATATATATTACCGGTCTTTATCTTAAATTACTTGCAGTGGGAGTCACAATAAACATACATATTAGTTATATTTGGTCTTCAAATAAGCATACAAAACCACCTCTATCCGCATGCAAACTTAAAGCCTCGGATTTTCCTAAATTGTTTCACGAACTTTTGCAACACTCGTACTACTCAAGATCACATGACATATTGTCTGTTTTCAACTAGTGTATCCTCTCTCGGTCATATTGTCTGCTTAAGGAAAATCAAATAGATACGAGTTGCCTGCCTATTATTGGTGTGATTTCAACTGTTTGACATAATTTACATAATTTACATACAAAAATATGGGACCGAAGAGCATGACTGAAAATCAATTGGTCAGCTATAAGAGAAAACGATTATAAATACCCCAAACTATAGAACATAGACCACACAAACTTTAGAACATAGTTATTGAGTTTTGATGTATATTTGCTTGATGAAACAATTACAAGATGAAACATATATATAGGGAAGAAAAAGATCATAAGCCTAATTTTGCCTAACTTACCTATCTTGCTTGACTAACCTAACTTGCCTAACTTTGAACAAGAAACCTAACTTGCCTAACTTTGAACAATAAAGTTGACTAGCCTAATTTCACTAGTCATCCAACACCATTATTCCAACATGTTTATTTCATGCATTTTAACACTCCCCCTCAAGTTGGAGTGTGGATGTCGATGACACCCAACTTGCTAATTAAGACCTCAAATTGTGCCGAGCTTAGTGGTTTGGTGAACAAGTCTGCAGGTTGATTCGAGGTCCGTATGTAAGCTGTTTGCACCATTCCCATTTGAATCTTCTCACGTACTAAGTGACAGTCTATCTCTATATGCTTCGTTCGTTCATGAAACACTGGGTTCGAAGCAATGTGCATGGCAGCTTGATTATCACAAAACATTGTGACTGGTTGTGCATGATTTACTTGCAAGTCCTTCAAAATGTTTCTTAGCCATATAACTTCACAACAAGTAGTAGCCATAGAACGGTATTCTGCCTCTGCACTAGAACGAGATATTGTGCTTTGTTTCTTCGTTTTCCAAGATATCGGTGCTTATCCAAGGAAGATACAATAACCGGTTATTGACCTTCTAGTGTCTTTACACCGAGCCCAATCAGCATCACAAAAAGCTTGTAATTGTAGTGAACCTGTAGAAGGCAAAAGAATTCCCTGTCCAGGAGATTGTTTGATGTACCTGAGAACCTTATGCACCGCTTCAAGGTGTGGTTGTCGTGGCTTGTCCATGAATTGGCTCAACATATTAACCACATAAGTCAGGTCAGGCCGCGTGATGGTTAAGTAAATCAGCCTCCCTACAAGTCGCCTGTATGAAGAAGGATCATGTAGGAGCGTCCCATCAGTTTGTGTAAGGGACAGGTTTGGTTCCATTGGTAATCGTGAGGGCTTCGCACCAAGGAACCCAGCATCTTCTAGTATCTCCAATGCATATTTGCGTTGGCACAAGGCAATCCCTTGTTTAGATCTTGCAACTTCTATCCCCAAAAAGTATTTGAGTTTTCCCAAATCCTTTAGTTTAAAATGTTGGGAAAGGAAGAGTTTAGTCTCTTCAATTTCTCTCAAATTGTTACCTGCAAGTATCACGTCATCAACATACACAAGTAATGCTATGAAACTGCCTTGACGGTTTCGGACGAACAATGAGTAATTCGACCATGATTGATGAAAACCAGCAGTCTTGAGAGCACTAGACAACTTGATAAACCATTGTCTCGAGGCCTGTTTTAAACCATAAATGGATTTGTGTAATTTGCATACTCGTGTCTCCCCATTTCGTCCGAACCCAGGAGGCAGGGACATATAAACCTCCTCGTATAAGTCACCATGCAAAAATGCGTTGTTCACATCAAGTTGATGAAGATGCCAGCCTCGTATGGAGGCAATACTCAGGAGGACGCGGACGGTGGTGAGCTTGGCAACTGGAGCAAAAGTTTCCCGATAATCAAGCCCCTCAATTTGACTGTAGCCTTTAGCAACGAGATGAGCTTTGTAGCGTTCAACACTGCCGTCAGGTTTAAGCTTCACCTTATAGATCCATTTGCAACCGATGGGATGTTTGTGAGGTGGTAAGGGCACAAGAGTCCAAGTGCGATTGTCATGAAGGGCAACAATCTCTTTTTGCATGGCGTCACGCCATTTTGGATCATGAACAGCCTGCGAAAAACTGGTGGGTTCTTTGATAATGGTGAGGGTGGTGAGAAAGGTTTTGTGAGTGGGGGATACATGGTCATAAGATAAATAACAAGATATGGGGTGAGATGTACCTGATGACTGGACCATGCTTGTGGAAGATGTGGGAGCAACACGGGAAGGGAGAGCCACCTCAACATGAAAGTCCTGCAAAAATGTGGAAGTTTTGGTCGGTCGAGTGCTACGACGGAGTGGAGGTGGGTGGTCTGGTGATGGAGTGGTTGGAGGTGGGGAAGAGTGTAGGGTATGTGAAGGTGGTGATAAGGTATCTGGTGGTGGAGTTGTAGTAGGTAAAGGAGATGAGAGTGGTGTGATGTTGGCAAGTGTGGGAGAGGTGATGTTTATTTCTTCGGGTGCAAGGCTTGATGGCGACTCAATGGAAGAGGTCAAGTCAAACGTGATGGGTGAGGGTGTAATGTTTGATGGAGATGGGGCAGCGGAAGTGGTATGATTTTGGAATGGAAAATGATCTTCAAAAAAAACAACATCCCTAGAAACAAAAGTCTTATTGTGTTTTATATCAAACAATTTATAACCCTTTTGACCATAAGGATACCCAAGAAAAATGCATTGGATTGCACGAGGGTCGAATTTAGAGGGCCTTTGGGCGTGTGTAGAAGCAAAACATAAACTACCGAAAACCTTTAAATGGGAATAGTTAGGTGCTTTGTGAAACAGTTTTTCGTAAGGTGTTTTACCTTGGAGAAGTGGAGTGGGTGTTCTATTGATGAGGTAGGCTGAGGTTAAGATTGCATCCCCCCAAAAACGTTTTGGCAAACAAGCTTGAAAGAGCAAAGCCCGAGCAACATTGAGCAAATGCCGGTGTTTACGTTCGGCAACACCATTTTGTTGTGGTGTGTTGACACAACTAGATTGATGTATGATGCCTTTGAGAGCATAAAATTGCTCAAGCTTAAACTCAGGGCCATTGTCACTTCGTATGATTTGAACTTTGGTATTGAATTGAGTCTCAATCATTTGAATGAATCCGACTAAAATGTCTTTTGTGTCAGATTTATGTTTCATCAAATAAACCCAAGTGCTTCTAGTGTAGTCATCTACGATGGTAAGGAAATACTTGGCACCTGAAATAGAAGCAACTTGATAACCACCCCAAATATCAATATGCAATAATTCAAAACATGATTTGGTAGAAATAGAGCTCAAAGGGAAGGGTGATCTTGTTTGTTTGGCCAATGGGCAGATTAAACATTTTTCCAAATCACAAGCCTTATTGTTAAATAAAGGTAATAACGAAGTGGCTTTATGAGATGGGTGTCCTAGGCGTTGGTGCCAAAGCTTTGGTGAGACGGTTTGAATATTATTGCATGTTCCTTTCTTTGATGGGTCGAGGTAGTAAAGTCCATCCCTTTCAGTTCCTGTCCCAATCATCTTCCCCGAGCGAAGGTCCTGAATGACACAAAATTGGGTGAAGAAAATGGTGACATATAAGGAATCATAGGCTAGTTTACTGATAGATATTAAATTCAACCTAAAGAACGGCACACATAGGACATTTTCAAGGATAAGATTATGAGAGAAAACAACTTGTCCAATGTGAGTGACTTTGGCAACGGAACCATTTGGCAGTTCAACTGTATGATTTTCAACAGCTCGTGAGTGTGTAAGGAGACTAGGACTGCAAACTATGTGATCCGTGGCACCACTGTCCAGGATCCAAATGCTTTTGGTTCCTTTACATGAAAAAGAGAAGGCTTTACCTGAAAGTTCTTCATGACTATGAGGATTACTGACTTGATTGGCAAATGATGATTTGTTCTTGTTCAACATCTGAAGGATTTGCTTGCAGTCCTCCTGAGAGAACGGGAAATTAGGCACTGTCTCTTGCTTGTTACTTTGTGAAACTTGATTCCCCTTTGAAGAAAAGAGACGATTGGATTCGGTCTTTGTGGCTGCTTTCCGTTTTCGACAGAAATCGAAGGTGTGGCCTTTCCATCCGCAAAAAGTGCACTTGAGATGTGCACGACAATTTTTGGTGATGTGATTGGTTTTATTGCACTTTCCACATCGCATCTCCTTGTCTTCAGGTGTAGGTTCTCGCGAGAGATTCTTCACTGCAAAGACAACAGTTTCTAGTTGTGTGATTTTCCCATTGGAAACCTCTGCCTGGCGTTCATGTCGAAGGACCAACGCATATGCCTTGTTCACCGTAGGCAGTGGTTCGAGAAGAAGAGTATTGCTTCGAACCGTAGCATACGATTCGTTCAGTCCCATAAGGAACTTCATGGTTTTCTGAGTTTCAACATATGAGTTCATCTCATTCTTTGTTCCACAACTGCATGCTGGAATGGAACACAAAGTATCACGTTCATCCCATAAACTTTTAAGTTTAGTAAAGTAAGAACTTACACTCATATTGCTTTGGACGCAATCATGGATCTCATTCTCAACATGGAACAGCTGAACTACATTCACATGTGAGAACCTCTCCTGCAGATCGGTCCACATTTGTCAAGCATCCTTGTAGTTGATGACACTCCCTGAAATCTCCTTTGACATGGAGCCTAGTAGCCATGTCTTGACCAAGTTGTTGCAGCGATTCCATTGCTGCAGCTCCTCAAAATTATCCTTACTTGGTTTGTTGATCGTCCCATCAACAAAACCAAGTTTGTTCTTGACCATTAAGGCCATACTCATGGATTGAACCCATGTGTTGTAGTTGTCTTCCACCAATGGTTGTGGTACGAGGATTGCACCAGGTTGATCCGAGTGGTGGAGATAGAGCGGGTGGTTGGGATTTTCCCATTTTGAATGAGAGGCCATGCCTAGAATGGTTGATCTCGTGGCTGCTTTAGAGCTGTGTTTTGTGGTTTTTCCCAGATCACAGCTCTGATACCATATTGAGTTTTGATGTATATTTGCTTGATGAAACAATTACAAGATGAAACATATATATAGGGAAGAAAAAGATCATAAGCCTAATTTTGCCTAACTTACCTATCTTGCTTGACTAACCTAACTTGCCTAACTTTGAACAAGAAACCTAACTTGCCTAACTTTGAACAATAAAGTTGACTAGCCTAATTTCACTAGTCATCCAACACCATTATTCCAACATGTTTATTTCATGCATTTTAACAGTAACATCTCAACCTCAGAACTTCCTCTCTGGACAGAGTTCAGAGTGGTTTGACTCATACTCAGAGCAAAAAGTAGTTCGGAACAAAACACGACACAAGTGTAGACATAGAAACAAGGAGATGAACTCCAAACAGGAAACAAGGACAAGAATATATCACAGCTTCACTCGTTGCAACGTACGGGAACCACATCTATCCCTATTAAAGGTGGCCCAACGTGGCTTAATACTTAATGCCATCAAATTAAATACATGGAATACAAAGGTGTTAAAGAAACAAAATTTATCTTGTAAACTATACCTAAATATGTAGGACTATAAGCTATTAATTAACATAGATGTGGTAATCAAGTTAATAAGCTAGAGAGAATACCACTAAATAAAAGAACAGAAAAACACAAAACCACCTTTCTCCAATAAGTAGTTTTAATAGACATAATCAAGCCATCTTATTCACATCGGATTAAAGAACTTGCAATGATCATAATCACCATGAAGCCAATGCCAGCAATCTCCATAAAAATTTGTAGAAAACTGAAATGGTATTATGTGTTTATGTAAAGGATACTAATCATACTCACCTTGGGGTTTAAAGTTAAATACAGGAGGAAGAAATGCAGCAATTTGGTAACAGATAAATTTGTGACAAAAACCCTAAATAACAAAAACCCATCGAAAATCAGAAACCCTTTCCTTGATTTTGGGACTTGATTCGCGTCGGCTTCGAGATTCCCGTGGCGGCCTGTTGTTTGGGTTCAAGGTCTGGGTTCGACAACCCAAGAGGAAAGACAGGATTTGGGGTTAACGGGGAAAGAAATAGGGAAAGAAAGAGAGGGGGATTTGGGGTCTAAGGGGAAAAAAAAGGGAGGGTTCAAGGTCTGGGGTCTACGGGGAAAATTGAAAAAAGAGCTTGAAGGTTCAGCTTTTTTTAATAACTCCAAAACTGGGAAGGACAAGTTCTTGGGAGGGATGGTTCAATTATTTTGTCAAAAGTTGGAAAATTGAAAAAAAAACGCCCATTTTTCACTATTGGACCGCCAAATTTATCACAACTCGCGCAACGTAGTTATACAATTTGACGTCGCGCGAAGTGATTTTGCACGACGTACACATAAAGGGGTCGCGCAAAGTATTTTTTCAAAAAAAAAAATTATTATAAAAATTACTGAAAATGTGATTTTCCTCATTTCAAAATTAATTTTTTTTAAATAAACCCCACAAAAATATATTTTGCTAACAAAAACCCACAATAATTTTTTCTATATATATATCATTCAATTTCTTAAGTGTTATAAGTACAAAATAAATAAATTAAAATCTACTTTGTAAATATATATACCATTGAACTTGATGGGATACGCATTGTATGAAACTAGTTTCAGTGATCCAACCGTCAAACTTGTCTGTATATGCTTCGAGATCGCATACACCAAAAATTGCAAAAAAAAAAAAACATTCAGAGATTAAGTAACGGGACAAAACATTTCAACGGATATAAACGAAAAATCACGATTTAACGGTTAATTTAACTTCGATTTTGATGAATTTTTATAGCCACACTCTTAAACCCTATATGAATACAATCAACTAATTCGATCGTCAATTTAAAACATTGACACAAGTGGATACCACAAAATCTTATGTTATACTTAATGAAAGTATAAATAAACTTCAAGTGTTAGTGAATCTAATGTTTTGATGGGATACGCATTGTACGAAACTAGTTTCAACGATCAAACCGTCAAACTTGTTTGTATATGCTTCGAGATCGTATACGCCAAAAATCGTAAAAAAAAAAACATTCAGAGATCAAGTACGGGACAAAATATTTCGACGGCTATAAATGAAAAATCACGATTTAACGGTTAATTTAACCCCGATTTTGATGATTTTTTACAACTACACTCTTTAACCCTATATGAATACAATGAACTAATTTGATCGTCAATTTCAAATATTTACACAAGTGGATACCACAAAAGAAAAAGGCAATGCAAGAACCCCAAAAGAAAAGCAAAAGGGGACAAAAAAAAATAAAAAACAAAAAGAAGACTTTGCGCGACGTAGGTACGCATACGTCGCGCAAAACATCTTTGCACGACGCAATTATACCTACGTCTCGCAAAGTCTTCTTTATTTTTAATTTTTTACTTTTTTATTATATGGAGATTAAATCTCTACCTTTCATTTCTACCACTGACTCTCGCCTCATTTCTCGACTTTTCCAGGATCCATCATTCTCTCTTAAGATGGATCCATCATTTCTTAAGATGGACTCTCGCCTGCCACCGCTTCCTTAGCGCCTACTCCACCGCTCACTCATCTTCTCGTTGAAGCTACGGTGGTATTTATCGGTGCTACCACTACGGTGCCACAACTCGATCCTGACTATCAGGTCAACTCGCCCGTTCGACGACACCGGTTACCTGGGCTACGACCCCCGACTCTTCTCCCAGAGATTCAAATCCTTCGTCGACTCCTAGTCGCTCAAGGACTCTGCCACTGATTCCCCAATATTCCACGGCTCCGCCGTAGACGACGCTTTCGCTACTCAGTTGGCGTCGGATGCCTTCTCTCCTTCCTCTATCTACGACAAATCGAACAACCAGGGCTTGGATGGAGGGTTTGGCAGGTCCGACGATCCGATTTTTCCGCCTCCGTCGGCGATGCTGCCTGAGGAAGGCTTCGCTCTTGGAGGATGGAGGAGGTAGAGTCTCGAATTCTGATTGTTTTCAATTAGACCGATAGTTCTGTATAGTAATTAAATTTGGACTCTTTTGTGCAATTTAGTTGAAAGTTGTTGGTTTTGATTTGGCTTGATCTTTTTGTTGCTGAGAAATTGAGTGGAAGTTGTTGTTTTGATTTCAGTAACTTTCAAGAATTGCATGTTTTGATTGAGGTGGTGTTGAGAGCATCTATGGAAACAGTGGAAGGGAAAAAAATTAGGGTTTTGAAAGTGTCGTTAGACATCGCTCTGGGATACCATAAAAGATTGCTTAGATGAGATTATGAGTTGCATAAAATTGCTCGATACTGAGTAGTGTGATTTGTATTTCCTTTTATAGATTTACATGATTGAATTGTATACAAGTAAAACTCTAGACAAAAACAAGAGATATATAAACCAAAGAGATAAATTATAAACAACAAATAAATGAAACTGTTATATCAAGAAGATATTTGAGTTGAGTTGGACTGTGAAGAAGTAGTTGCAATAGAAGGCGACAAGCCATTTGTTACGGGATTTGAATTTGGTGCTTTATCAATATGCAGGACCAAAATTGTTTCAAATGCATGCCTTCTTTATGTATTCGAATTTTATTTTAGCTGAAAGCCATTGATGATGAGAAGGATAGAGTTGCAGTCATATATGACAAGGAGTTGATTAGGAATCTAGCTAGGGTTGAATGCCATAGAGAACATAAGTTGGTTTGCTACGTTTAACGCGATTGAAAACGGGATTCGCGATGATGAAATTATTGTTTCGGTACCTAATTAGCAGATTGACAGTGTCATTTGGATACATCCTTGGTGATTAATTGATCAGTTTGTCCTTCTAGTTTGTTTTTCTCCGAACTCTATGTTTCCTCTTTATGTTTGATTAGTTGCCAAAAACTATTAACGTTTGAAACACCTTATGTATTCCTATCAATGCATGAAGCTGATTGATCTAGTTGAATTGCATGTGTGGTGATCAGTAATTTTCAAGAATTGCATGTGCGCCGATTGTTCGTATAAGAATGTGGAGTTGAATTTGAATCGAAAAAAGACTCATGATTGTTGTCAATTTGCAGGTGTGCAATGTGATCTCCCATTTGAGTTTCAGGTTCTGGATATTGCACTAGAAGTTGTCTGTACATACTTGACTTCAAGTGTGGCATACCTTGAGAAAGAATCCTACCCTGTTTTAGATGAACTGGCCAGAAATGTGGCAGCGCTTAATCTATCTAGAGAGTAGAGATTAGTGTAAACTCTCGTGTTCTAAACTACCTGATTCATATAATGCAAATGTTACTTTTATCTTCTTTGCGATTGAGTGTTATTGTAAAAAAAGTATAACAGTTTGAAGGTTACTTTAAGTATGTTTGTGTAAAACCTGCATATCTTTCCAGTTACAGATTATATTAAAAACCTGAAGCTACGTTGCAGCGTTTAGTAATCAAGTTTTAATAAGGAAAATAGCCGCATTCAGCGGATATAGTGATGCAGATACATAATGCCGAAAGAGCATGAAGTGAGAAATGATTACTGAGAATATACAGACTGAAATTTATTGATTTGGAATAAATAATGGATAATGCTGAAGATTGAAAAGAACTAATGGAACATGTTCTGCTAACTCCACAAATGAAATCGTATGATGAAAGATGGCGTACAAGTAACAGCAGCGCCACCTACAAAGTTACAATTTATCTTCCATGTTGAACTACAGGCTCGATCCGTCAGAGAAAATATTGCTGGTAGGAAGTGCTTTTGCCAGAATGCCATCGTCTTTCCATCTTCCAGATTGACCTAAGTAGTTTTTCTCTCTTTTCTTCTACCATCTCTCGTGTTACTTCAAACGATCGGGCTTTTGTCGTGCAAAACTTGGCTGAATGGTGCATAATTGATGATGTGCGGTCCAAAAAATATCACAAACCAGAAACATGGATAGGCAAGCATCAGTTGCAGAACTATGAAACTCATACATAAAAGATTAAAAAGGTAGGAGAGGCCACGAGACTTTGGGGGAATGAGGCTTTGTTGTGAAGTTTCATACACAAATGCGATTCTTTGCTACAATTTTCTTTTATCAAAAACAAGATGAAGGAAAGGAAGATAATGAGAACAATTAGATTACCTGAAGAAGCATGGAGGGAGCTGCAGCAGGTTCAGAAATGACATGGCTTCTAGTTTTTCTTCCATTTAATGTAGCAACTGATGGGCTGTTTGCAGTTGTGTGCTCTCAAGATAGAGCCTGGATTTTCCTCTATAAAATTTACTCGATTAGCACTAGGAAAGCCGTAAATGTAACCATTTGTATCGATCCACAAACCTTGAATTTTTCCCTAAAATCATATCAATGTAAGGGATGTCAGTACTTTAGTGCCAAATCTGCAAATGCCCTTCTCAAGCCTATTTTGAACGATGTGAGCTATTAAAATGCAAATTTTAAACTGAAGCAACAAAACGAAACTTCTAATAATATAACCATACGAGCTAATCAACAAAGGACAGAAACAAGAAAAGCAAACAACATTATTAGATGGCAGACATCACGCATGTGGTAATCACTAAGATGTGTGCTATTTAAAGCATTCGGAAATTTTATAAGACAACACTAACAAAATTCACTTTGTTTTGGCTGAACACTTAACTATTGAAGGGCCTGTGGTAAATACAAAAAGATATTCACTAAGCTCCCAATCAAACTAAACAAAAGCAAGAACAGAAGCATACATTTCCATTGAGTCCTTGAAATTCTGGGGAGTTGATTATCGCCAATGCAGGAGCTAGGTAAACAAATGACGGGCCCTGTATCACATGAATTCTTACAGTCACTCCCGAAACAAAAAGCACTATGGAGACAACATTTGCAATATCCTCCTACATACTCTAAATCCAGTCAGTTCAAACTATCCAACACTGTACCCTCCAGTAAACAAAAGCATAACATAAAATAAATATATGTGCATAACGACTCACATAAGTACCACCCATTGCCGGCACTATGACAAGTGGAATTAGAATTATCAAACCCAACATGGAAAGATAATGCTGAAACCCGTAGAGACCAATGGGAACTGCAACATTGTACCAACAAACACAAACCATATCAATCACAAAAAATTGACTTTACAAAAGCAAAATCGATTACATTTACAATGCATAATCAAGACAAAAAAACAAGTAAACCGCCGAACAATCACAAACAAACATAATACATTTTGAATTATAAAAAAATCCAAATCAAATGTATTGAATGCCAAAAAAAAAAAAAAAACAAATCACATCTAGAAATACCTGATCAAAGAATGGAGACGATTAGACGATTTGTTGGGAATATTAAAGTTGGGTAGATGAGAAGCGGTGTTAAACCCTTATCCCCCTGCTTTTTCCTTTACAAGTTTATATTAATCCTCATCCAAACTACAATAATAACTCTCGCTATCCTCACTACTATCATTTCTGGATTCCTATTCGTCTTCATATTTATTTTCCTCTTCCGGTGCCTTGTATTGAGGCAGATCACCAAGATCAATTGATATTTCAAATTCGGGAACTCCAGGTACGTCAAACGGTTCTTGGACAATATTAGTATCCCGGAGTGTTTCTTCACCAATTTCTATCGAAGATGATAACTGTTGGTCAGCGACATTGTCACCATTGTCATCATGATCTACTTCTGGAATATCATATAGCCCTCTTCGATCAATCTTCTGAACAACTTTCGAACCATTGCCGGCTTTAGGGTCGTCTAGATAGAATATTTGTTTTGCCATTGTTGCCAAAATGTATGGGTCTTCATCGTACCAACGTCTCATAGTGTTTACTGATAGTAAACCATGGTCTCGCTTAACACTCATTAGGTTATGTGGGTTTGTATCAAACCAAACACACTTAAACAATATCACTTGACACCTATCTTTGTAAAGCAATTGTACTACATTAGTTAGTTTGCCATAAAAATCAATGTCTTCACTGTCGCCCTCACCTGGGACATGGACACCACTGTTTTGAGTAGACAACTTATCATCACGTGTTGCCCCCAAGAACTTGATCCCATTGACATGACAACCCGAGAACAATTCAACTTGCAGCGGTCCTCTCGCCAAGTTATATAATTCTTCATCGTAAGAAGGTGAATTCAATTCCTTCAATTTGTTCATCTAATATAACATATACAAAAAGTTAACCTGTTAGTGTAACCAAATTTAAAGACGGGCATGAACAAGTTGGAAAATATGCTCAATTCAAACCACATACAACTTACATGTGCGTGAAACCACGAAGGAAACAAGTCACGGTGCTTCTTGGCATATAAATGTGAAGGATGTTCCCGCTTCATCAATTGTTCATGCTCTTCAAGGTATGGCAAAGCATCATCACAATTGTTGAGTATGAACCAATGCGCTACCTCCATGTCTTTTTTGGTAAACGATTCACCTTTTACAGGATCGCCGAATGGTTGCGCAATTTGGGCAAAAACAGACAGTTTCTCTTTTCTAACACCACCGTCATTATTGCGTTGAGGACGATTGAAAGCTATCTCAACATCTTCAAGATACATTGCACAAAAAGTAAGTGACTTATATGCGACCCATGCCTCCACAAGTGATCCTTCAGGCTTTGCATTGTTTCGAACACACTTTTTCAACTCACCAATATATCTGCACAAGTAAAAGGTATGCTACAAATTATTCAAAGCGTTCGTTGATCATGAATATGTTATATATATATATAGACGCTTAATTAAGTACCTTTCTATTGGATACATCCATCGACAGTTCACTGGTCCGGCAAGCAATGCCTCATCTAGCAAGTGAATCATCACGTGAATCATACTTGTAAAGAAAGCTGGGGGGAATATCTATTCGAACTTGCATAAAACGTTCACAATGTCGTCCTGCAATTTTTTAACATCTAACTTCCGCAAACACCTTGCAGTCAACTGCGAAAAAAATCTCGACAACAACACGATTGGTTTAACCACATCTAGAGGCAATAAGTGTCGAATACCAACCGGAAGAAGGCGGTGGAGTATCACATGACAGTCATGACTCTTTATGTTTGAAAATTTACACCCCTTCACGTTCACGCAACGCGATATATTGGAAGCATACCCATCTAGAAACTTTACAGAAGAAATAAAGTTGAAAAACTCTTTCTTCCCATTCGGCTTAACTGTAAAAAAGGGATGGCCTTTCTTTAATGTACCACCGACATTCTTCATCCACAAGGATGACCTAATGCCTATTCGTTCCAAATTGGGGCAAGCTTCCATCGTGTCTTTTGTTTTTCTTTCAATGTCTAGAATTGTCCCGACCAAAGTATCAAACACATTTTTCTCAATATGCATAACATCGAGGTTGTGTCTCAATTTTAACTTTGACCAGTACGGGAGCTTAAATAACATACTCTTGTGCGTCCAGTTCAGATGTATGGTTGGTCTGGGGTTACTGACCCCTTTGCTGAAATTACCAAATTCTAAACGGTTTAACTGATCCAAAATCTCATATCCGAACCATTCTCTTGGTCTTAGCTGAGTCTCTTTTGTGTCGTGGAAGGCTTTATCATTATAACGCCACTCGTTGTCCCAAGGGAGCCATCTACGATGACCAAGATAACAAACTTTTCTTGCATGCCAAGATGATGTTACATTCTCTTTGCATATTGGACATGCCAAATAACCCTTAGTCATCCACCCAGAAACCATTGCATATGCTAGAAAATCATTTACTATCCACATCACTGCCGCTTGCATGGTGAACATCTGCCCAATATATTTATCGTATGTACGAACACCGTTTTCCCATAAATCTTTTAGCTCATCAACCAACGGCAGTAAATAAACATCAATGGACTTTCCTGGATCTTCGGCAATTATTAGAGTCAACATCATGTATTCTTTTTTCATGCACTTCCAAGGTGGCAGATTATAAGGAAACATGACGACCGGCCAAGTGCTGTGCATTTGGTTTAAAACCCCGAACGGATTAAATCCATCGGTGGCAAGTCCCAATCTAACATTGCGCGGGTCAGCTGCAAAATTAGGGTATATCTGATCGAATTCTTTCCATGCCTCTCCATCTACAGGATGCCTCATAACATCATCATTTACTCGTCTTTCTTTATGCCATCTCATGTCGGTTGCGGTATGCATCGACATGTACAATCGCTGCAACCTAGGCTTCAATGGAAGATAACACATTACTTTTTGTGGAATCTTGGTCTTTCTATTCTGTGATGTCATTTTAAACCTCGGCTTATTGCAGACATGGCATTTATCCAACTGTTTGTTCTCCTTATAGAACAATATACAATTATTTACACATGCGTGAATTTTTTCATACCCAAATCCGAGACCCTTCAACACTTTTTGGGCACTTTTATGATCTTCAGGTAAACAATTCTCCATTGGAAGCATCCTCTTGATAACTCCCAAAAAGTAATCAAAACACTTGTTTGACAAACGAAACTTGATTTTGCCATGCATCAACTCCACAATTGCTGTGAGCACCGAAAAGTTCTCACAACCCGGATATAATTCTTGCTTGGCATTTTTCAATAGTTTTTCATAGTTTTTGAATGCCTCACTATCCATGGTTGGACGACCGTCATCTCCCCCTTCCTGATTGGTGTTGCTCGAGGCGTATGGATAAACGTCATTTAGAATATTCATAACTTGTTCATTAGGATCCACATTAGATTCAACAGTCTCAACTCGTGTCACGTATGAAGATGAAGCTTGCTCTAATCGTTCTCCATGATGATACCAAGTAGTATAGGTCTCAATCATCCCATTTCTTACTAAATGAAATCGAACATTCTCGAATGTCTCCCACATTGAGTTGTTACACCTCCTACACAGACATCGAACATGAGTTGAACCTAGGTTGTTGTGTCTACTTGCACTTTCAACGAACTCATCTATTCCATCCAAATACTCAACAACACATCTATTATGATTATGTATCCACCATCTGTCCATTTTGTCTGGAATCCCAATAAAAGTACAAGAATTACAACAACTTCAACTATTGTCTTGTCACCTTATTTGTCCGATAAGGACCCTATCTCATTCAGGAATGCACAGTTATTACTTCGTACAACACAAAACAATTTTGTTAAATTTCAAAGGGTACGAAGTTAAGTAGTATTAACTTCGTACAACACAAAACAATTTTGTACGTGATGTACAAAAATATGTGCATACAAATAAACTAAATCAGAATAATTACTAAAACTAAATAAAATATATAAAATTCATAAAAATTAATTTAGCGAAGAAAATAAAGTGATTTATGTACACTGTGACATCTCAAATGTAGTTAAATTTCTCTTATACTTCATTTTCATTGTAATATAAAGTGATTTATGCACCCTTTATTGCACTTTACGCATTTACACAAGAGAATCTGAAAATGACCATTGCAACTAAAAATATAAAGACCCAAAGAGGTCAGGTTTCAGTCAATAATCCACCATCTCAAACTTGGTATCGTCGGTAGGAACTTTTGGCATCTACAAGCAACTGGGTCTTGCAGCCAAATAGTCCAAATGGTTCATTCATTTTATAATCCTTCTAAAGTTACAAACTAAAAGTGCTTATTCATCATTATAATCAATCAGATAAACATTCAGCTAATTAAAAAAAAACGAATTGTAGTTGGTTTGATAAGTTGTGTCCTAAAATTAGAAAAGTTCCCCAAGTGGTTTGACTGAGAGAGTGTGAATCAGTTACCTGTATAATGCAATTGGTTGGCCTAAAAGGGGAAGATATTGCTTTGACATGCTGTCCTAGTAGCACAAACATAACGAGAAAACATCTTAGACTTCATTTTCATTGTACTGTAAAGCTGCAACAAATAACAAGCATTTATGGGTCCTTGTGATGAACATTACCAAAGCAGTGTAAGAGTGTGCTAATTAACATGGGCAATAAAAGTCGAAAATGAAAACCCAATTTACTGTAAAAACTAAAATGTATGTTACCGTGGTAAAATCTGGTTATTATAAACAAGTTGGTCTACATAAAAGAATATCCTTAACCGGACTGTTTCCAAGATGAACACTGTGAGAGTTCTACTATATGTGGCTGTTAATCATGAATGGCCCTTGTTCCAAATGGATGTGAAGAATGCTTTTCTTCATGGTGACCTCGAAGAAGAGGTATACATGAGATTACCACCAGGACATCCTCAAGAGAATGAACCTAATATGGTCTGCAAACTTCACAAAGCCATATATGGACTCAAGCAATCTCCTCGTGCATGGTACTCCAAACTGAGCTCAGCTTTGCAAGCTACATGATTCAAAAGAAGCCATGCTGATTCTTCCTTATTTGTTCGAATTGGTTCAGGTAGTAAACTCATGGTACTTATATATGTTGATGATTTGATCATTATAGGAGACTAAATTGATGAACTTAATGATGTCAAGCAATCTTTTCACCACAATCTCTTCACCACAAATTTGCAATCAAAGATTTGGGAGTTCTCAAATATTTTCTTGGGATTGAGATGGCTACTTTTAATAAGGGTCTGTTTTTAAATCAAAGAAAATATGTGTCGGATCTTCTCGATGAGGCAAAAATGATGAACTCCAAACCTGCTCGTACTCCTCTAGTCAGCAAGCTCAAGTTAGATGTTGAATGAGAACCTTTAACTGATCTCAGCACCTATCAAAGATTAGCTGGGAAACTCATTTATCTTACTATTACGAGACTAGACATTGCTTATGTAGTGAATCTCATTAGTTAGTTCATGCATTCTCTTACCTTAATTCATTGGGAAATTGTCAAAAGACTTCTCAGGTACCTCAAATGCTTTGTGGGAAAAGCATTCTCATGAAGAAAAATGATTCAACTCACATTATGGGCTACACCGATGTTAATTGGGGAGGTAATGCCCTTGATCACAAATCTACCACAGGCTTTTGCAGCTTCGTTAGGGGCAACCTTGTTATATGGAAGAGCAAGAAGCAAGCTGTGATAGCTAGGTTAAGTGCCGAAGCTAAGTACCGTGCGATGGCATCCACTGCTTGTGAGCTTATTTGGTTAAAAAGTCTCCTTGTAGACCTTGGTTTTTTTAAGCACTCAATTGATGTATTTGCACTGTGATAACCAAGCTGCCATGCACATCGCATCAAATCCTGTGTTTCACGAAAGAACAAAACACATTGAAGTGGATTGCCACTACATCCGTGCCCAAGTTCAAGCCAAAGTGATCAAAACTATCTTTACTCGAAGTAATGACCAACTGGTAGATATTTTCACAAAAACCCTAGAGTCTACTCAGTTTCAAAGGTTACTTTGCAAGCTTAGATCAACCAACCCTCTTGATCCAGCTTGAGGGGGCGTGTTGAAAGAAGTCGTCAATGGTCAAGGTACAAGTTGCATCTGCAACTTCATCTACTCACATGTGAGTTGCAGTCGCCACTGTGCATCCTTGTGTCATTTGGTGAATGAGATAAAGCTGCATTTGCAGCTTCATCCTTCCCATATTGTGTTGTAGCTGCTCCATGCTTCTTTCTATATAGTTTTGGTATTCATGATTTACCTTGAAACTTGTATCTAGTTTAGTTGGTTTAACTAGTGGCCCATATTAGTGGCTTATAGTTGTCTTTTGTCTTTAGCTACTAGGTTTGCTCGGTCTCTCTATATAGAGCCCTCACTTGTAATTGTTACACATGAATGAATATACAAACAACCATTTTGAACTAGAAATCAACAAGTTGGAAGCACTTTATTTTGTCACTGACGATGTATCGTTTACAAAGCATTACTGAATGCACATAACGGTTTATTTTTCTTACATAATTCAATAAATTTTTCTTGTAGCAATTGATATAGGAATTACACATATCAGATTATAAGATAACTCTAATCATATAAAATAATACTGGTATGAGAAGAGTAAGAAGCAACAAATTAAATTGGAAAAGAAGGGGAATTACAAAATAATGTCACGAGGTCGAGATACCCAAGTAGTATAAGCCAAAAGTATTTGCTTACAAGAAAGAGCTTGCTCAAAATAGACCGGAAGTAAAAGAGAGACGGGTTGGCCAGTTCACCACCGACAAAATTCATCTCAAGATAGATATGTCGAATACTACAATATTCCTAGTCACGTTTTAACATCTCACTTAATTTGAAATAATCTTTGACACGATGAGCTAAGAAACCTCGATTGTTACTATCATCAGGATGGTTATCGTTGATTCCTAGTGTTTGGTATGGGTGGATGTCGAGTTACGACTTGTCAAGCTCGACATATGTGATATCCATGTTCCAATAGTTTGAGGAAAGTGCTGGAAAGTAATTTGTAGTTGAGCAAATTAGGCGGTCATGTTTTATTTTCAGGGTTATATTTTTATTATAGTCTTTCGGAGGAACATAGTAGTAAGGATATAGGTTTTCTTATCCTTCGTTATTTTTTATTTTAGGGCAAATATCCTTGTGAATTTGGATTGGGAGCTTTCCTTGTTCAACTAGGATTGACTTGTTTACTGTTATTTAAATATTAATAACATAAATAAGAAAACGTGGAGAGTAAACGGCAAAGTAGGTCTAAACCCTAACCTAACCTTTTTCGCTTCCTCCTCACAGAAAAAATTTTCCCCAATCGGTTAATCTTCAAAGAAACTCCGCCTATGTCTTACATGGCCGGTCCCAAGCCCGGATAAAGGAGGAGGGGGAGAGCGTCAGGTAGTCGACAGCCGGCACTCCATGATCACGTCGAATCCTTATGAAAATGAATCCAGAACAAAATCGCGCTAAAGCTAGGGCGTCACCCGTAAGTGGCGCGCTGTGTGGCCCGAGCACAGTGATAAGTGAGCAAGGGTCGCTGTATCTCCATCGGCACCCGGATGCAGTGTTAAATGAGCAAGGGGGTCATAGAAACTTCTTTTCGAACGACTCCACTCAAAGTTGTTTGGGAGCATATGCTCCTATCAACTTTACCCGTGACACACAAAAGAAGTACTTTGATCCTATTAGACGGGGAGGGTGAAGAAGCTAGGACAGAAGGGTAGAGTTCAAGGGAGCAAAATGCGTTTAGGAACGTGGAATATAGGAACCTTAACGGGAAAATCTATGGAAGTAGTGGAAGTTATGGTGAGGAGAAGGATAAATATTATGTGCCTACAAGAAACTAAGTGGGTTGTTAGTAAGGCAAAGGATCTAGAAAACTCAGGGTTTAAACTTTGGTATTCGGGCACAAATAGAACGAGAAACGGTGTTGGCATCATCGTGGACAAGACCTTGGTACAAGATGTTGTAGATGTCAAGAGGGTAGGAGATAGAATCATGGCAATCAAGATTGTAATAGGACAAGAACTTATCAATGTGATTAGTGCGTACGCACCTCAAGTAGGGTTGGATACGAGTTCGAAGGAGAAATTTTGGGAAGATCTTGGAGACTTGGTGCAAGGAATTGCTCAGACGGAGAAGTTATTTATAGGAGGAGATTTAAATGGACACGTGGGCAGGGAGACAGGCAACTATGGAGGTTTTCATGGTGGCCATGGTTTTGGGGAGAGAAACGAGGATGGGGAAGCTATCTTGGATTTTGCAATGGCATATGATCTCTTCTTAGCCAACACCTTCTTTAAGAAGAGAGAAGAACATGTGATCACCTACAAGAGTGGGTCGTCAAAAACACAAATAGATTTTCTTCTAATGAGGAAAGGGGATCGTATAACTTGTAAGGATTGCAAAGTTATACCAGGAGAGAGCGTGGCTAATCAACATCGCTTGTTGGTGATGGATGTACATATCAAAAGAGTAAGACAAAAGAACAAGACTTGGAAGTGCCCCAGGACTAGATGGTGGAATCTAAAAGAAGAAAAACAAGTCATTTTCAAAGAGAATGTAATCACCCAATGTGTGTGGGATAGAGAGGGGGAAGCTAGCCAAATGTGGGATTCCATGGCTAGTTGTATCTGAAAAGTAGCAAAAGAGGTATTAGGAGAGTCCAAGGGCTTTGCCCCACACCAAAAGGAATCTTGGTGGTGGAATGAGGAGGTACAAACAAAGGTGAAGGCTAAGAAGGAATGTTGTAAAGCCTTATACAAGGAGAGGACCGATGAAAATGGTGAAAGGTATAGAAAAGCGAAGCAAGAGGCGAAGAAAGCTGTCAGAGAAGCTAAGTTAGCGGCTTACGACGATATGTATAAACGACTAGATACCAAAGAAGGAGAGTTGGATATCTATAAACTATCTAGAGCAAGGGAAAAGAAGACAATGGACCTAAACCAAGTGAGGTGCATCAAGGATGAGGATGGAAAGGTTCTTGCTACAGAGAACGCGGTTAAAGACAGATGGAGAGGTTATTTTCATAATCTTTTCAATGAAGGACATGAAATGAGTGCTTCTTTAGGGGAGTTGAGTAACTCAGAAGAGTGTAGAAACTACTCTTTTTATCGTCGAATCCGGAAGGAAGAAGTGGTTGTAGCTTTGAAGAAGATGAAGCATAAAAAAGCAATAGGCCCAGACAATATACCAATCGAAGTGTGGAAACTTTTGGGAGAGACAGGTATAACATGGCTCACTGACCTTTTCAATAGGATTTTGAAAACGAAGAAGATGCCAAATGAGTGGCGAACGAGCACTTTGGTGCCTATCTACAAGAATAAGGGCGACGTACAAAATTGCATGAACTATAGGGGTATTAAGCTAATGAGTCATACAATGAAGCTCTGGGAGAGAGTCATTGAGCATAGATTGAGGCAAGAGACACGGGTTTCGGACAACCGATTCGGGTTCATGCCAGGACGCTCAACCATGGAGGCAATCTATCTCTTACGAAGATTGATGGAAAGATATAGAGATGGGAAAAAGGATTTACACATGGTCTTTATAGATTTGGAAAAAGCGTATGATAGGGTCCCAAGAGACATTCTTTGGAGGATTTTAGAGAAGAAAGGAGTACGAGTAGCATATATCCAAGCTATAAAGGATATGTATGAAGGAGCAAAGACTGCCGTAAGAACTCATGAAGGACAAACCGAAAGCTTTCCCATAACTGTAGGATTACATCAAGGCTCATCCTTAAGTCCTTACCTTTTTGCGTTGGTAATGGATGAGTTAACAGGACATATTCAAGATGATATTCCTTGGTGTATGCTTTTCGCAGACGATATAGTGTTGATAGATGAAACTCAGGAAGGGGTAAATGCAAAGCTTAACCTTTGGAGAGAAGTGTTGGAATCTAAAGGTCTTCGCCTAAGCCGATCAAAGACAGAATATATGGAGTGCAAGTTCAGTGCAAATGGAGGCCAAAACGAGTTAGGGGTGAGGATCGGAGATCAAGAAATACCAAAGAGCGACCGTTTTCGTTACCTAGGATCTATCTTGCAAAAGAACGGAGAATTAGATGGAGATCTCAACCACAGAATACAAGCTGGATGGATGAAGTGGAAGAGTGCATCCGGCGTGTTGTGTGACCGTCGTATGCCACTGAAGCTCAAGGGAAAATTTTATAGGACGGCAATAAGGCCGGCGATGCTGTATGGCACAGAATGTTGGGCGGTGAAATATCAACACGTACACAAAATGGGTGTAGCGGAGATGAGGATGCTTCGTTGGATGTGTGGGCACACGAGAAAGGATAAGATTAGGAATGAGGATATCCGGGGTAAAGTAGGAGTAGCCGAAATTGAAGGAAAGATGAGAGAAAATCGGTTACGGTGGTTTGGACATGTGCAAAGAAGGCCTACTGACGCTCCGATTAGAAGATGCGACTATGGGACAGAGGTTCAGGGCCGAAGGGGTAGAGGAAGACCTAGGAAAACTTTGGAAGAGACTCTAAGAAAAGACTTAGAGTACTTGGATCTAACAAAGGACATGACTCAGGATCGAGCACAATGGCGTTCTAAGATTCATATAGCCGATCCCACTCAGTGACTTGGATTTTCCAAGTCTCCAACCGAGAAGTTTTCCTCACTCGGGAAATTAAGGGAACACTACCCCAACCTATATGCTCCACTCAGAAAGCTTCAACATACAAGCTTCAACAAAAGAAAATTAAAAGAACTTAGCGAAGAAGGCTTTGGTGTATTTAACACAATACGTTGAAATGAAGGAAAGCTTATTTATTGATATCCCCGATAAGCTACAAATATGTACATATACATGAGTCAAAATAAACACACAAGAGTGAGCCTTCACAAAGGTTGCTTAGGAGAAGTCTCAGCAGTCGGTAGAGCCCCAGAAAGAGAAGGCACCGGAGGGGGATCATTTGGAGCCTCAGTACTGGACAGAACCCTAGAAGGAGGAGGCATCAGAGGTTGATCATTCGGAGCTTCATTACGCGGTATAGCCCCAGAAGACGAAGGCAATAAATGCCTTTGGAACAAACCCACAAATCTCTGATGATCAAGTAAAACCTGACCATCAGTTTCCTTCATCTGGTCAAGCTTCCTCTTCATATTTGTAGCATAGTCATGTGCGAGCCGGTGCAACTGTTTATTCTCATGCTTGAGCCCTCTAATCTCCTGTTTGAGACTCATCACTTCAGCCGCCAATGATTCAACTTGGCGGGTTCGAGCAAATAGGCGTTGGGCCATATTAGACACAGAACCTGCACACTGAACACTAAGAGCCAGCAAATCCTTAACAGCTAACTCATCAGTCCGTTTGGAAAGTAGTCTGTTATCTTTGGGAGTGAGAAGGTTCCTGGCCACCACCTCAGCGGTCATATCATTCTTCATCACGGAATCCCCAACGGTAAGAGGACCAGTAGGGGAGACGAAGGATGGGCGCCATATGTTGTCTGGAGAAGGCGGGGCTGCCTCTTCAACAAGGTTCAAGTCAAAACGACGGTCGGAGGGGCCAGACATTTTCAAAGGTGTTGAAGAGAGAAGAGGTCGAACAAATCAAGATCTTAGAAGTACAAGAATGAAGCTTCTACTGGTGGAGATTCAAGTGTGCTTTGGAACTTAATGCCAGCCCCTATAAAAATCTGCACTCGACGGAGCTTCAGAAATCGAAGAGGCGCCTGCTCAGAAATCGAAGAGGCGTTTGCTTTCTCAAAAGCTGGGCTGCTTAGAGATCACGAGGGTTGATCTCAGAAATCGAAGAGGCGTTTGCTTTCTCAAAAGTTGGGCTGCTCAAAGACCATGAAGGCCGATCTCAGAAATCGAAGAGGTGCTCGCTTTCTCAAAAGCTGGGCTCCCCAGAGACCACGAGGGTCGATCTCAGAAACCGAAGAGGCACCTACTTTTCCAGCCTTGTCAGCACCTGTCACACGCACACTCAGCTTTGCGGAAATTATGGGCATTCTGTCGAAGACTTCTGGGGAAGTAGAAAACACATGAATCTTACTGTTCAATCACCCACTTCCCACACGCAACAATAGCTCATGGGTACCACAGATAACTTTGCCAAAGTTCTCTGCCAAAGTTGAGCACGTGAAGCTTGCAGCTCCCACTACATCGCTCTGACCAAGAAGGGTAAAAGAATAGCAAAGAAACAGCACTAACAAAGTTTAGACCCATAAATTTTGAAGGTCTAGCTACCATATTATTACCCACAAGGGTAAAGGAACAGTACCACTGCTGGATAATTGGAAAGTCCCTGTGTGTCAACCTCTGTGCTTCGTGGCAAGGTAGACTAGCAAACATGCCCAACCTTTACTCACATTCGAGAAAACACTCCCAATAAGATTGCTTGCTCCAAAATCGAAGAGGCACCGTCCCCCGAATCTCGAGAGCCAGACTCCCAACATGACTACTTTCTTAAAAATCGAAGAGAGGGTAAAGGAACAGTACCATTGCTGGATAATTGGAAAGTCCCTGTGTGTCAACCTCTGTGCTTCGTGGCAAGGTAGACTAGCAAACATGCCCAACCTTTACTGACATTCGAGAAAACACTCCCAACAAGATTGCTTGCTCCAAAATCGAAGAGGCACCGCCCTCCGAATCTCAAGAGCCAGACTCCCAACATGATTACTTTCTCAAAAATCGAAGACACCGCTCTCCGAATCTCGAGAGTCAGACCGCCAGTAGGATTGCTTTCTCAAAAATCGAAGAGGCATCGTTCTCCGAATCTCGAGAGCCAGATCCCCGACAGGATTGCTTGTTCGAAAACCGAAGAGGCACCACTTTCCCAACTTCAAGAGCTGGATCTCCTTGGATAAAGTTTGTCTGTAATCTTCACACGCAACATCAGCTTTCCAGATACCACAGACCACTTTTTCAAAGTGCTCTGACAGAGTTAAAACTTGTGAAGCTGGCAGCTCCCACTACCGTGCTATGACCAAGCAGGGTAAAGGAATAGCATTATTACTTGATGTTAGGGAGACTCCTATATATGTCGACCTCCATCCCCAACGGACATGCAGACCTGCAAAAATGCTCAACCCTTCCTCTTATCTGAGAGGGCACTCCCAACGAAGCCTTTCGAAATATTCAGCTTTCTTTCCCCCCGATAATACCTCTGTAAACAAGCTATACTAGAGCAAGAATATCTCATATCATCAGGGTTAAAAGCAAGAGTATCCCATATCATGCTTTTTCCCTGTCTTTTCCTTTGGTCTTGTTCTTACCTGCAAGACAATGAGAAAGAGAGCAATCAGTCAGCACTTGGAATCAAGCTTCCAGCCAGGAACTGACTGCCTGGAACCCCTTACCTGATTACTTACCTGGCATTGCTCTCGAGTACTCATCTTCAACATCTTATGCTTCCAGGGAAGATCCCGCATCTGCCTGAGGAACAGATAGGGCAAGTGAGAAGGATACAAGGAAGCATGTGGAGACAAGCGTAACAGCACATGTGCCGATACATCCATTACTCTGTCAAAAGCAAAAGTATCTCATATCAGCAGGGTCGAACGTACTCTAGATTTGATGGACTTGTTTTGACCCTCAAATTCTTCAGTCGGCCTTATCTCTGGAGGAAACCAGAAAACCCTCCAGCCCAGTTCAAGAATAAGCATGTGGAAAGTTACTTCTTCAAAAGCAAAAGTATCCCATATCATCTCTTCTCATTTTTCTTCTCTTTATCCTTCATGCTGCCTGCAAGATAGGGAGAATGTGAACAATCAGCCGGAGCTCTGATTGCTTACCTTGTCTGTCACCTCTTTCAGCAGATCCCCTAGCTCGGCGACTTGGGGGACTCCTACTACATGGTTTGTATCGCGCTTAACCAAGCCTGAAACTACAAGTAAGCTTCAAGTGACATTGATACATTACCTTGTGCATCTCCACCAGTTACAGATACCACCCCTGGATGGAGGAAGAGTACTTCCAGAGAAGATGCCATATCTACCTATGAGACAGATAAGGAAAGTCAAGACGATACCACACTCCAGTACTTAGAAGTTTCGTGGTTACGAGATCATTCTCCCACAATATTTCCTAATGTCATTTGTACTAAATCATTCACTTGTACTCGCTAAAGGAGAGCTTGAACCTATGTACTTGTGTAAACCCTTCACAATTAATGAGAACTCCTCTATTCCGTGGACGTAGCCAATCTGGGTGAACCACGTACATCTTGTGATTGCTTTCCTATCTCTATCCATTTATATACTTATCCACACTAATGACCGGAGCAATCTAGCGAAGATCACAAAAAGTGACCGTTTTCGCTACCTAGGATCTATCTTGCAAGAGAACGGAGAATTAGATGGAGATCTCAACCATAGAATACAAGCTGGATGGATGAAGTGTAAGAGTGCATCCGGCGTGTTGTGTAACCGTCGTAGGCCACTGAAGCTCAAGGGAAAATTTTATAGGACGGCAATAAGGCCAGCGATGTTTTTATGGCACAGAATGTTGGGCGGTGAAGCATCAACACGTACACAAAATGGGTGTAGCGGAGATGAGGATGCTTCATGGGATGTATGGGCACACGAGAAAGGATAAGATTGGGAATGAGGATATCCGAGGTAAAGTAGGAGTAGCCAAAATTGAAGGAAATATGAGAGAAAATCGGTTCCGGTGGTTTGGACATGTGCAAAGAAGGCCTACTGACGTTCCGGTTCAAAAATGTGACTATGGGACAGAGGTTCAGGGCCGAAGGGGTAGAGGAAGACCTAGGAAAACTTTGGAAGAGACCCTAAGAAAAGACTTGAGTACTTGGATCTAACGGAGGAGATGACACAAAACCGAGCGCAATGGCGTTCTAGGATTCATATAGCCGACCCCACTTAGTGGGAAAAGGCTTTGTTGTTGTTGTGGTTAATCTTCAAAGAAGACAATTTCTTTATCCAAAACCATGGAAGCAAGAGCTAAAGGGGGAAGGCTTTCCGAGGAAGTAGAGTTACACACTGAAGGAAGCAGTCGCAACCGAATCAGTAGTCTTCCGGATGATATATTGCATCACATACTCTCCCTTCTACCTGTCGGATCCACTGCACAAACCAGTGTTTTGTCTAGACAATGGAATCATTTATGGGCTTCCCTTCCTATCCTAGACTTCTCCGATGTAAAAGGTGGAGCAGTGGAATTCATAAGCAAAGTACTGAGACACCGCCATGAAAACTCCAATTTAAAGGTTTTTAGGGTTAAAGGATATCTGAGTTCTTCTTGTTTGTATTCTTGTATTGATCGGGTGGTGAAGTATAGGGTTGAAGAACTTGCACTTGATGTCTCCTTAACTGACAAGTATTTTTCCGGCGACGCATTCGGTTTGCCTAGTTTGTTTAAGTGTGATTCATTGAGGAGCCTCACATTAGCCACCTATAAAAATCCATATTATTCGCCATCAATTCCAAAACCACACTTTGGTCTTTTATTATCTTCTAATGCTGTGGCTAAAAGTGGTCTGCACCAACTTCACACATTGTCTCTAACTCGTGTGGAGTTTTTGGATAGTGCTTTGGAGCTGGATTTATTTTCTGCTTCTTCTTTACCTTCTCTTGAGAAATTAAGTATTACAAATTGTAAAGGCATCACTCATCTCAAAATTACTTGTCCAAACATCAAAGATGTACACATTATCAGGATGTTTCTTAGCAGCCTGGACATCTCCGGAATGAGACTAGAGAATTTGGAAATCACACACTGTTTTGAAGTAATGGTTAATGGAAATCGGGTCAAAATTTTTGCCCTGAATCTGAAAACTTTCTGGTGGCAACATAACTACTGTACGGAGGAAAGTTTTGCTCCGAGCTTTCCCATCCTGAGAGCATGTCACCTGGCTTGTTTCAGTAAAGTAGTCGATGTGACCATGGTGAAGCCAACAATCAATCTTCTTTGCGGATCTTCGCAGGTTCAGAAGCTTTGCATTTATGATAGCTATCTCCGGGTTAGTTTTCCAAAATTTATGCATGTTTTCTTGTTTACTAAGAGGTGCTGTGCAGTTCATCTATAAGTAGTGAACTGATCTCATGACATCAAACATGCATTGTTTTGTATTTTTCAGAAAACAAAATGCATTACTACTCGGTAGATTTCCTCCTCCAATCCATAAACGTTTTGAGAGAGACTTGCAAAATATTGTTTGGAAATTTCAGAGATATTTGGAAAATTTCAGAGAGACTCACTATCCTATAAGATATTTGGAAAATTTTGAACTTTTCTAATTATACACTATTACACTTACTCATATTTAGAGAGAAGCAAATATGGGGGACCGCGTTCATTAAGTCAGACACCCATAATTATATATGAAAGCTAAATAATTTAACACACATTTTCTCACCTCATACACACACTTTAGTTTTGTACCCGTTTAGATTGAACAGTTAAAGGAAAATCAACACAGTCAAAACTAAAAGGGTGTGCTTAAAGTAAAAAATGGTGTGTTGAACTGAAATCATCACTGCCTATATGAAACATCCATGTATGGTTAAACAACTTTTCATCTGTTTTTATCTTATGTCTACATTTGACTTCTATGGATTCAAGCTTTGTCTCTTTGTAATGCTTTTTTAACCCATAACCTACATTCAAAATGATAATTTGTAGCCTCTTTGTATAGCAAGAATAAGGCCGCTTACGATAAACACCCTCCTGCCTTCGATCCTCGCAAAGCGGAGAGCCTTAATGGCTTGGAATCGCTCATGATGATGTATTATATAAGTTATTTAGCGTTTTTGTTTTGGTCATTAATTACAATCGATCGGTTGTTTATTTATGCAGATTCTATCGGATATTTATTTTAAAGGCGGTCTACCGTACTCATTCATGAACCTTAAGACATTGCAAATTTTTATTAGGGTTTTCAACAAAGATGTCATCCCAGGTTTGACATGCCTATTCAAGAGCTCTCCCAAACTACATACTCTGAGTATTTACACAATGAACGCATATCTCGAAACTTATTTACCGGTAAGTTTCCGCACTCTAGTTTTGTTCGTCGATCGATTTATAGTTCAGTTTATATCTTTACTATCAATATCGTTCAAATTTTGAATTCAGACATGGCACAACATTTTGCTGGACGATGCCGGTTGCACTGAAGAGCAATTCTGGGAAAGTCAAGCTCAAATTTTGAGTCACTTCCTATGTCACTTGAAGGTAGTGAATATTCATGATTACTCACATAGAATCAATGAGAATGTGATTAAGTTTGCAAGGTTTTTGCTTGAACACGGAAGGAGCTTGCAAGAAATCATTCTTCATTCCCGACACCCGAGCGGGAAGGAGAAAATCGGTTCAGTGCTCGAGGGGTTCCTCGAGCATCTGCCGGTGTCAAAATCTCGGTTGCTTTGGCTACTCGTGCTAAATTTCCCGATGCGTGCGACACAGCGAAATTGATTTTTTTTGCTTTTTGATAAATAGTGAAACGACGATACGCTTTGTAGTTTTGAATTATTATGTTTTCCCATGACTTAAGGTTTCGATAAATTCAACATTGTATAGAACTTGGATTGTGGATGCCAACTGACATGAGGAAAACAGCAATACAAAATCTATGATTTATTTATCAGATCATAAGATCAATTCAAGTCATAATTACACAATTCAAATGGTAAGAGAAGTGTAAGCAGAAAGCAACAAATTTGAGGGGGGCTGTAAGATATACAGTGACCAGGACATTGTATAAGGGCACATTCGACTTCGTGCATCATCGATCGTGGGGCTAAAGCGAAGCAAGTGCCGACCTGTGGACAATGTCGTAAAGGGAGAGAAGAATTTCAGCACCTATTAACGCAATGATGAGCCATTCCAAGAAATCTGACTTCCTGTTTTGGAGAATTTCCTGAAGAAAACGAATATTGTGCTGCAACGAAGAAAACAAAATGTCAGCACAACATCCACAGCAGTTGAAAACTAGTTCACCAGATTTGGTAAACCAGTATTGAGAATAATTTGTTTCGTGTACCTCCACAAACTTCAACTTAAAATCAAGACTTGCAAATCTCTGAGTCAACTCAAATTCATCCCTGAGATATTCCCATATCTGAGCATATTTGGCATCCTTCCAGGCAATATCCGATCTGTAAAGTCAATCGATTTTTCATTAGTTGGATTAAACATGTCAAAGAAACTAAAACCTTTTGAGATGGGTGAAAAATAATAGCAGAAAGGGTTTTTTTGTCTTCTGATTCATTACTTTTCCTGTCAATCATAATCATACATGCAGATAACATTATGCCCGTCTTATGCAGGATCACTGTTATCCAAAACCAAATTTCAGATTGATAACCGCAGTATGGATTTAAAATTATTACCTCTCAAAAAGTCCGAGCTTAAGAATCACATCAGCAAGATTAGAATTTGCCTTTCCCACTAACTGAAACAGTTTCTTCCTCTTCATTTTAAACTTCCCAGTGGTTTCCATTTCACGATTAATGTCTGTAAACTCCGCAACCATTCCATCAACCTAAAAGAAGAAACAGAGTTCTGAGATGAATCATCAAGTTACGTTTTCACAAAGTTGAAGTTCCCAAGATTATGCACAGCAGATATACCTGGCGCACATAGTAATCAAGCGCAATACTTTGACCTAGAACACTACCAATAGTACGGATTCCATCAACATTCAAGTACTGCAACATTATGTAATCTAATCCCCCTTCCATCCATGTGTGCAAAGTGGGGTTCTCTCTCACCTCATACTCTGATTTCATAACAAAATAAAAGTTCAGATGTGAAAAGTATCCCAAAAATTGTAATCCACAACCATTGGAGCAGCAATAATGAAGCAGAAAACAGAAAATTTTACTTTGCAACGTTAAAAATTTTTAGTCCAACAATATTGATCGACCAAGAAATATAAAACAAAAACAATTGAGCTCAGCATGAATACTCAGTCAATAAAAAAATTTCTTAACTATAACACAATATGGAATGTCTGTGTACAGAATAGAAAGATTAATGAAATGAATCAGATAATGCAGAATTCATAAACTTCTTCTCTGAAAAGATATAATTTTGTTTATACAGTCTCACCATCCTTTCTCATTTCAGGCAGCGATCCTGATGCGTGTTTTTCCACAATTTTCAAATACCCATCAATATCTTTCTCACGGACATTGAACAAGACAATGGAGCCATACTGAAAGACTACCATGTAGCAACAGTCACTCCCACTTAAACTAAGGCCCAAACCCTGAAACATAGAAACTGCATTCAACTTATAGTATCATTTTTTGGGCAAATACAGAAAATGTAGGTAAAATGCAGGAAGCGGTAAAAGGTACAAGATTATCCCATCTGTAGAAAGGGTCTCATTATCCCTTTCTTTGTTAAGAAAAGAAACCAAATCAGAGCCGAAATCACTGGAAATCAAAGAAAAATGCAGCAAACTTACATCGTTGGAATCGGAAAGCTCCCCGAACTTAAAAACAACATAATTAGTCATTCGCGATGTAGGTGGGATGAAATTCAGCCTGTTCTGCTCTACCAAACTTCTTAAATCCACACTACATTTCACAAAGATACTTGCAAATTATAAAAACCAAGTAGAATCACAGAATTCACACTCTAATCCTAAACAATATGAACACTAAACTAGTGAAATCCTCTGCCTTTTCATTCCCAAACATCTGGGACAATTTCGAAACAAAAAGTTCAAAAACATGGAAGATCCGAAAACAGAACCTGGTGGAGAAGAAGTATGCTCGGACAGGAATCGAGGGCTTGGAGTCTTCGTCCACAGGGGCTTTGTGGCCATCGCCGACCTCCGAGCACGAAACCGGCTCGTTCCACTCCAATGTATCGGCATGCGAGACCGACGAAACGCAGCGCACAACGGCGAGGCCAAAATTGGAGGCGATGCCGTGGTTTATGAGAATCGAAGAGCAGGAGGAAATTGTGATCGAGTGGAGGTTCAGCGTTTTGGAAATGGAAGGAGCGTGGGGATGAGCTAGGGTTAGGATTGCACTGACGGTGACGCGAGGCGTAGACGGTGAGGAGGAAGAAAAGAAGTATGATAAGGAGGGAAAGAGACGCGCCGCCTTGAGGTGGGCGTCTATGGCGCGCCGCATTTTGGTTTCGGGGTTTTGGGGGTTTTGGAGAGGAAGACTGAGTTGCGAGTTGCTACTGAGTTACCGCTGGCTACTCGTGGGGTTTATCGATGGACAATTTTTAAGTACGATTTTCCTACCTGGGAAAAACGATTTATACTAACTATTATTAAGACGGTAATTGTATTAAATAATTGTAAATATAAGAGCTATATCTCTAATATATAACGTTTTTGGCTTACTCACATAATTTGTAGAGATATAACGTAAAATTATAAAAAACAAAAAAAGATAAAATATTACTAAAGCAAATTAGGGCTATAATCAGCTTGAAACAGTTCGAAATCGCATTGAAAGAAACAAGGCAAGCCTTTTTGGAAAGAAAAAGAGTTGAACTTGAAACATGGATGCAAATGTGAATGTTCTGAACTAACTAAATTACAAATCTTTTACTATTAAGTTTATGTTCAATTTATTTATTATTCCATGTTTTATTTTCCGACCAATTAAGAAATTTTATTAAGATTTTATTGGTATAGGCTAAAATGTTTTTTGTTATATTTATTTAATGAAAAATGCTAAGGACACTCTTTTAACGTGAAACTCTTTATAGACTATTTATCACCTCACAGTTTAACATTAATTTTCGTGTCAGTATTATGCAAAAATATAATAGAGAGTTCTATTTTTTGAGAGAGTATCTTTAATATTTCTTTTATTTCCTATACTATAAATTATTTATTAACATTAAAATACGTGCTAAGAAATACGTGACAAGCTGTGTTAATTTGTTACAACACAAACAAATTCGATACAACTTGAGTTTAGTATCATGCTTGGAATTATTTAACTTGTACAAAAAGCAGCCCGAGCTCAAAAAGAAATTACACAAGTTAAGTTTGAGCATGATGTTCAACTTGGTCTATTTACGACCGTAGATCAAATAGTCAAATTGCATTTATTTCGTTTATCGTATATAGGAATGTGACTTGTGTTTTAATCGATTTCAAGAACAAATATGAATTTTAAAATATATATATGTTGGAAATATTTTTCAGTGGAGGGCTTGGTTGGATTACGATTAGGCCTAACCATATCGTGGTGTATCGTACTCAATGTCTCATAATATAACTAGAACACATCGTTCGATTTAGTTAGTTCTCCCTTGTAGTAATGAAAAACTGAAATGCCAAGTATAATACATTTCGTCAGTGCTGTTTAAATGACCTCTTTCTAGCCATTATGTTTAATAAACACGCCCTAAGTGGTTATATTCTTATGTTGTGAAACATAATACGTTTCAACAAGCCAAAATATACAACTTATTTTAAGCAAGCTGAGTTAAAAATTAGTGTATACATTACCTAATTAAGGTTTGAATTAAGGATATTAATGCTTGTGTCTCTTGGGGGACTCACGTGTTCTCTTACTTGTGATTAATCAACGTTTACCGTTCGAACTTTATAATCGGAATTGTTCATTCTCTTTATTATCATTAAAAGATCATATACTTAAAAATTATTCAATTTGAATATCTTTTAATCATTCATATGATAAAACAAATATAAAGTGATAGAGAGTTCACTCTCTATGAACATCATGATGTTATGATGATAAAGGTTCGTTAATCGTAAATGGAGGACAAATACGCCTCCTTATGAGAGGATAAAAGCATTATCCTTGAACTAATACCTAATTAGGTTATCCATTGTATGGCTTAGCCGAACTCTCCCTCCCTTAATGTAAAAATAACGATGTACTAAAAAAAAAAAATCTTAATATTTGTCAGCCCAATTGGAACGGGCAGCTAGGTTAGTTTTGGGTTTGCTGAAAAAAACTGCTAGAGTAAATTTTCTTTTGACAAACGATAACGTTAGTAGGTTAAATAATTAGTAGTTAGGGTGGAGGGAAGTCAATAGAGACGAACCAATATCATGGTGCATAGGCATGATTGCTATCTGTTACTGCAGTAAAACATCATCTACCTGAAGTAAGTATTTCTTAGTTACCTTTTTTTTTGGACAAACATTACAATATCTACACTAAATTACAGGAATGGAGATTCAAACACAAGACCTCAGATTTAAAAGTGCAGACTTTTAACCAATTGAGTTACAATCCACTTACATTTACTAATTACAATTAGATTAGAGCTATTTTCAGAGGTGCTTAAAGATTTAAATAAATGTTACGTTGATTCTAGTTCAAGGTTCAAGGTCAAGGTTGATGAGCATCAGGATCCAAACTACCACCTTTCTTTCTAGCATGCAACTTGGATGCCTTGAAACTTATTGAAGCTGACCCAACGCACAGATTATAGCTAACAAATTGAATTCAAGCTTCTTGCATGTCAGAAGGTTGGTGAGACTTTAAATACGTGTTATAATATGAATGAAATACATAATTGATATGTCAAATATAGTATTAATAAGTATTTTAAAAATTGGCTAAGCTGCAACCTAGACGCTACGAGATAACCATCCGCCTTGATTAGGCCCAAGACACTAGCGTTATATAATAAATTAAATATAAAATAAATAAAATCGCCCTGGCCTCTGCCTAAGAGCAATTCCACCCCTGTGGACTTTGCGCCAGCACCCAGCGCATTTATCCACTCAAATGAACAGTAACAGACTCCAATGAACAGTAATAGGCCAAGGCATCTCCACCCCTAAAGAAATGCGCTGGCACCTAGTGAAAAAATGCGCTGGCACAAACGATCTCCATCCCTACAAAATGCGCTGGCACCCAGCCCATTTAAGATATTTTTAAATTTTGTCTAAAAGAATAAAAAAATAAAATAGTTTTAATTTCGGATAGGATTTTTAACCAATCTGAACGTACTATTTTGTAAATTAACATTTTTCAAATATTTATGTAATTTTTTTAAAATTTTCTGTACTTTTTAATAATTTTTCTGTATTTTTTTATAATTTTTAATGAATTTTAATATAGTTAATTAATCTGGACCGTTGGATTTGAAAAATATTCAAATCCAAGAGCCAGGGACTTGCCACGTGGCCAACGGTCATATTTCTGACCGTTGGGGCCTTTTTTTTTTTTTTTTTTTTTACTTTTTTGTAAAAAAAACGTGGACCGTTGATTTTTTATCCGACGGTCTATGTTAAAAGTAAAATTTAAATTTTTTTTACCGTTGGAAATCCAACGGCCGAAAGAAAGCCACGTCGCCAACTCGGGGGGTGGAGTCAGTGCGCCTGTCACGCGGGCCCGGCTCTGAAACCGTGTCGGGTACTCGCCGCATCACGGGCGTGAATCGCACGCGCCAGGCCAATGGCCCGGCTTCTTGCTCAGTCCATTTTGGGCTGGTCCATTGCCCAGTTCGGGCTGGGTACCAGCTCATTTCATGGGGTGGACTTGATTTTCTCCGGCCCGGCACGTTTTTTGGACTGAGGGCTGGGACATTTTGTCCCCGCTGGACTTGCTCTAAGTATCAGGGCACTACGCCCCTTCTCACCGCCCGCCTACTATCTAATGATTTTTAAAATTGTGGTATTAACAAATAATTATGTGTTAATACTAGCCAATTGATATATACTTTCTCATGCCGATGTGACAATCATACATGAGAAACTTCCTGGTAACATACAAGCTTCTTTTCCTCATGCATTCCACCTTCGCAATGGGAAAGATATAGCAGTTTACTTAAAACTGAAGCTCATATACAACAGCAGGGCCGGTCTACAAATTTTTTAGGCATGGGGCGACGCCAAAAAATATGCTCTCACTTTATATAAGAAAATTATTTGTTTTCACACGTAAGACATTGATAAAATTATATTTAGAAAAACACTTCAAACTTAATAATTTAGAAACATGAAAAAACTAATTTATTTTATATCGTGAGAATGAAACAAAAAAACTCCAGGTTTACAAGTAGATAGATATGAGTTTTGTTTTCCATTTAAACTTTTAAAGTGTTTTTGTATAAATCGTGAGGTGTTTTTTTCTTATTTACTAACCTTGTCAATATGGAACTACAAAATAATGATGTTTTTGGGTCTTTAATTGATATGTATAAGTAATAAATGGGTACTAAATTAAACTTTTTGATGACACGTCATATGATTTACAAATTTGGTGTAAAAATTTGATCAATGCGTTACTCTTTGTTGAAGATTAAACTTGAATTGGAACAAATGTTTAAAAATAACAATCCACATAGCTACTGGCTACTACTTAAAAATAAATTAACAACCAAACAAAAATTCGTAAAAATTGAAAAGAATAAACATGCACTTAACATTTCGAACTTAGGTCTCGTTAAAAACCATTGATTCTAACTTTCTCATTAAACTTCTTGATTATTTAGCCAAATTTTATATATTTATACTCTTATGAACCCAAAACCTCCTCATAAATTTCAAACAACAAAACCACCAATTCTAGTTAAATTTCTTTGTAATTGAACCAAATTTTATAAATTTATACTCTTATTAAAACATATATAAATATATTACCCTAATAATTTTGGTGGCCTCAATTATTTTGGGCCCTAGACGGTCACCTTGCCAGAACTGGGCCTGGGCCGGCCATGTACAACAGTTACAAGGACAATGTTTGGTCATATACACACCACTGTGTTTGATAATGTGAAACACATTCGAAACGAAAAATTAACATCTCTGCACATTACAAACTAGTACATTTGCTCATGACCTAGCCAGCCTTTCAAAAGCACTAGTACATGCTGGATGCGGCTGGGAAGGGAAGGCGGCGGACGTTGTAGGCGGAAGCACTACCGTCTTGGAGGTTCGGAGGAAGGTAAGTAGCTGATGGAGGTGTAGTAGCTGTGGAAGATGGGAATCCTGATGATGCTGCAATGGAATACACTTGCATTGGGCTGACATTGTTGCTGTTTCCATGAACTTGCCATGCCCAGTTTGTGTATCTCGGCGAAGAAATTGGTTGCAATCTGTTATGACCTGAAGCCATTTCCTGCAAGAAAAGGTTTAGGTTAATTAGCATAGACTAATTTGAAACGTATTTTGCGAATAAAATGTCTAATCTGGATCGCTTCACCTGCATAGCAACCATTACGAATTGATGCAAAGGACACGACATAATTATCTATTATTTTTCTTCACTCACTTTCAATCTAGTGAGGGGGCTCAAGAAACATGTGAGTCAAAAAATGGACCAGGGTCCTCTTCCATGTTTGGTGGTCTTAAAAAAAAAGGGGCCTATAGACATTAAATTGGATAATAATCCCACATGTTAAATATGTTAGGAGAAAAATCTTATGTCTCATCTCTAGGAGGACTTACATGGCATGGCCGCACAATGGCAATCCATGTCAAAGAAATAAAGCCTTATAAAAGTTTTTTGTCCAAATGTCTTGTTCCACGTGACAATGTACATGTGCCATGTAAATTATTTTTCATCTCTAGAATGAGATTCTATAGGACGAGCCAGAAGACATGACCTAATTCCAATCTTGCCCAACCCACTAATTAATTAGATGATGCCTAAATAGGAGACAAACTTAGGTGTGAGGACAAAGATGGAGCAAGAAGGAAGTGATGAAAGATTTCAAGATAACTATTTATTCATCGCATAAGATGTATGCATTATAAGTAGCTCAAAACCATCAGTTAATTTTTTTTTTTTAATCATTCAACGCACATCTAATCATTATATTCAGCAATTTCATTCATTACTCTAGAATTTTATGCATTCGTATTACACTATATAAACTTCTAAAAACTAGAATCAAAAGTCCATCTATCTTCAAAATAAATAAACAATTAGCAATATATGATAGAGATGAGAAGTATTACCTCATGTTTTTGTACGAAACCTGGATATAGGGCAGGATGCTTGGCTACCATTGTTAAAACATGAGGGGGTTGTCCCACTCCCACAGCCGCAGAACAAAACCCATTAACCTGCACAAGTTGGCACTTATCATCATAAAACAGCCACCAACAAAAGGGCTCACTGACGAATGCCACATGCATTCAGAAAATATCTCAAAAAAGAAACAAAAAAAATGAAAACGACATAAATCTAAGAAGAAGAAAAAAAAAATGGACAAAAACATGAAAATTACTAAAATTAGGATTTTTTTAAAGGAAATTAAGGACATACCATTGGCTTCTCGTTAGGAAATTGAAAATCCCCAAATTTTCCCTTCCCTTTTTTACCAGTAGAACAAGGTTGAGAAATCCCTAGGTTCAGATCAAGGTTGTGACTACTGCCTGCATTTACATCAATACCAAATTCATTGTATCAATTCATGAGTAGCCATGGATTTTTTTGTTGTTGTCATATGGTAGGTAAGACAACCAAAATCGATAAAATTGACGTCGGTTTTACAAGAGCGAAAGATTCACATGCACACACGCGCTTGAGTGAATTTTGGTCGGCCCTATCTGTAGGTCAGGACTCATGATCAATTCACACGCTGGTTTGTGCACCACTCATACTAACATTTTTTAGTTTCGCCGCATACCTTCAATGCTAGCATGTAAAACTATCTCCCCTTCGTAGACATTGGGGTCACAGTTTGTAACTGCTTCTCTTCCGGTCCTGCATTTGACGGCCTTCTTTTCAAAGACACTGAAATCCAGCAACACAAAATACACATTAGATTAGATATATGTTTATGGAACGGAGCTTGGCTGATGAAAAATCAGCAGCAGCTCCTGCTGCTAGCGAACCACGGATGGACACATGTTCAAGTAATTAATTTTTTAATCACAACTTGGACACATGTCCACCTTTGATTCCTCGCTAACAGTAGGAGCTGCTGCTCAAGCTTTCTCCATGTTTATGTGTGTGTGTATATATAAGCTTCAGTAAAAGGGAGGACCGTTCTTACTTATTCCCAGGAACTTGTCCCATTAGATCTTCCCATCTGGCACCACATTTAGGCAGAGCAGCTGCTGCTACGCCTCTGTATTTTGAGTTCCCACGTGAGGCTCCTGTGCTTTGGCGACGAAGCGCGTGCACAAATTCTTCTTTATTCAGATCCCCCAACTACAAAAATTAATCAATCATAACTATAATTAGAAAGATTCGACCAAAAAAAGTTCGGCAATTAGTAAGTAAATCTGAAGTCAATCCAAACTCCTTAATCATTAAAAACTGAGTCACATTCTGTACCAGTTTCATATCTTCCTCATAATCTCCTAGGTTAAAATTGATATCGGCATCAACTCCGCGAAACTTGATTGCAGCTCGATCATATGCTCTAAAATCATTAAACCCGAGTGAGCTGATCTATGGTCCGTAGTTTAGATTAGTTTAAAATATAATATCGCTAAATATTAGAAAACTGTAAACAAATTATGTTCGTTACAAAAAAGGAAAACTGACTACCTAGCTGCAGAATGAGCAGTGTCAAATCCACCTACCAAAAAAGAAAAACAAAACAAAACCCAATGCAATTTAGATCCAATCCTGCAAAACCCATGAATCCAAACTTCTTAAAAATAATTATATGATCATCTGCTCACCTAAATAAACCTGCTTCCCACAATCCCTGCAAACCAAAAAAGAAATAAATAAGTTAAAATGATTGGACAACATAATTAACTGCTTAATGAAACAGCTTAATGATGATTAATGATGATCACCATATATGCGACTCCCACCGCCCTGTCCTGCGGTAAAACGTGACGCCGCGGTACTCAGAGCTCCGGGATCTTGGCCCGCGGCGGCTCTTCCTGGGCGGCTGTTTTTTCTGCTGTACAACTCTCAGCTCGGCCTGAGTCTGCTCTCCCGACTCGGCAAACGACAAATTCAGCCCCTGAGGCCTTGCCGCTGACGAGGACGATGACGACAATCCCAACCCGTACCCATCACCCTCCTTGCCTCCTCCGCCGTCTCCGGTCACCGGAAAAAGCGACCTCGTCACGAACTGCATAGATTGCGTTTGGTCTCCCGCCCCATAATTGCAGAGACCACCTTTCTCTCTCTTCAGGATATCAAACATGAAAGAGGAAGTGGTGTTGTTGGTGGAGTCTTCGTCTCCAGCATTGCTCGGAGTCAGAGCTTCTTCGGCATTGACGACGGAGGAGTTGGAGGTCCCGGAATCTTCAACCTCCATTGATTTTGTCTCAGTTATGGTGATGAAATTAACGTTAAGATCCAACATGTTTGTGTGTAATTTTTTTCTGTGTTTAAATCTTTGAAACAAAAAAAACCCAATTACAGAAATCAAATTTGGAACAAGAAAATCAAACCACCATGAAAGTTATGTAAAAATATTCAGATGGGAGAGAAGGGAAGGAGAGGAAGAAAGATGAGAACTGGTTGTGAGGTTTTGAGGGAGGTCTCAAAGGCTAAAAGGAAAGATATGGGGACGTGTTAGCTGTAAAAGAAAGTGAGTTACACTAGGAAATTTGGAGTGGGGTGTTGAATTTTTTTGTATATTTGTTTGGTTTTTCTTTTTTTTTTTTTTTTTTTTTTTTGAGAGCTTCTTGTTTTTTTTCCTGTTGTTTTTTTGGAAAGGGCCAAGGAGAGATTTTAAGGAAGTTAAAGGTAAACTTACCAAATTGATTTCCACTTAATATGAATCTGAATCAAAGGTAGTACAAAACAGGTAATTTGATTGGAACTAAATAGTGAAGTGACTTGACCCAACCTAAAAAGCATCACAAGAGTAAAAGCATAAAGCAGCTGGATTTATAGGTTACTATATTTTACATCATCTATGTTAGTTACTAGTGATTTTTTTAAACATATTAAGAAATTTCAATTTTCTCATATTGTATTTTAAAGTTTCAAAATCGTATAAATATATATTTATGGGTTGGTTTTTTTGATAAATTAATGACATGATTCTTGTGGAACATGTTTATGGGTTGACGTGCGTAAGGCACACTAGCCCTATATGGACAAAAACAAACTTATCATGAAGCTTTATATTCTTCTGAATCGATGATTAGTTGTAAAGTTTTAGTTAAAATTGTAAAATTGTGGCTTATATGCCAACTTATAACGAGTCCCTCTTATGACATGTCACCACTTTGAGAAGGATTCAATGTTCAAACAGACGAAAGATATAAATTGATGCGATGTGAAAATCTCATGGTCTAATGTAAAAATAATGAAGATCATGATCCATTTTGAAAACAACCTCAACTCTAAAAGGTGTAAAATGTAGTATATGTATATGTGTGAATATGATAACCCTTTTTTTCCTTGAGTTGTATGGCGGTAATATAAGATGTTTATATTACTACACTACAAGTCTAAATTATCGATCAAGCTGATTTTCTCATGAATGTACAATTTAAATTCATAATCTGACAATATAAGCATCTATCTAGCTTTACAAATTTTGCGAGACAACAATTCGTTGTATAATCCCAAAATTCACTTTGTGCATATGAGAACATGAGATTTTTTTTTTTTGATTGATTATTTAAAAAGAAATAAAATGGACTGACGAAATTCCCAAATGAGGTCTAATACAGTCAAATTGGACTGTGTATATGATAATGCAAAACGGTTTCAGATCAAAAAATTCACAAAAGTGACAAATTAATTACTACATATAAGAAATGATTTTACTAATTTTACAAGATATTTTGTAACAAAACCGTACATCTCCTGTACTATGTATTTGTTAATACATATAAGTTAAAGAAAAAGTCGATAAGATTAGCAGTGAGCTGCCTCCCTAAAATCTTGAGAGAGATAAAACATACAATTATTGAGGCAAAGTAGTAATGCAATGGACAATATCATTGAAGAAAACTATTGAGAGTGAAAATGTGAAAGAGAATAAAAGCATGTTGCCGCACGATTCATGTGTAAGACAGCCAATCGGGGGTTACAAGGATTGTTGTTGTTTCTTCTTTCCCAAAAGGGGCATTTCACAAGAAAATCCCAATCTTATTACTGCTTTAAAATGGACCCCCCCCCCCCCCTCTTAGAAGTCCATCCATCTCACTGCCTCGTATAAAATTTGGATATGACATCTTCTTTAGATCTCACAGTCCGAAACCACTAATTAATCTGTGACGTTCAAGAAAGAGATATATTTAAGTGTTGAAGGTAAAATTGTAGATGAACTGGGCCAATAAGATAGGCTAATAGAGACCGTAAAATTTAAATTAAACAATCTAGATTGTTCAATTTGTATGTTCTCAGTGTGAAATCTAAAGAGGGTCGCAATCCAAAATTTGGAACCACATTAATTTTTTGTATTGCAAATGGTCCTGTCATGTCGTTTTCACTCACCACATTCATCTTTACACACCAAAAAATTTGTTGGAATTATGGGATTTTTGTGTCCAATAAAAATGAGTATAAGATGAAATAACAGCTACGCAATGTCTAGTATTAAGCTTAATTTATTTGTAGCGCACTATGCCCAATCCACTACAATTATTATTTAAGAAAATTAAAGAAATGCTTCAACTTAGAACATTGTATAATTAAGCAGTTAAACAAAACATAATTCTATATTAGTAGGCTAAAAAATCTATGATGTGCAAAATACCGAAAGCCGTCCAAGATTTAGAAAGAATGTCAACGTGAATATTTTTGTACTTACTGTTTAGATTACGTTGTAAGAAAGGCAGTTCCTTAAGGGAGCAAAAGTCGTAGATTTGGCATTCAACAATTTTGGACGGTCAGGGAATCAGCTGGCAAATGTGAATTCTCACACAAAGATGTTAATACCTTATTCTAAAAAACAATGGGACGGAGCTGTTGCACCATTATTTTTACATAAATTTTGATACGTATTTTTGTTGACTTTATTTCGTAATATATTTTAATGATTCGAATTATTAAAATATATTATAGAGTAAGCTCTATAAAAATATGTGTAAGAAAAATGGTGCAATGGAACCTCTCCAAAATAATAATTAGCCGCAGTTTTATATCTGAATGGGACCATGATTTACGTGGGATTCTCTGGTTCGTCGAATACCTCAAAGATGGACGGAGGTATCAGAGTTTGATGCAAAAAATAATGAAATATCAAAGGTCTAAGGGTGTATCCTTTATTTGATGGACCACCTTCTTATATTATTTTGTTTTTAGTTTTATTTGTATTTCTGGTCAATCGATAGCCTCTCAATATATGGTGTATATGATGGTCCAGTATAAATAGAGACGTTCAATAAATCCAACGGTTGGGCTTGGTAATGACCTATCAATCTAAGCTAGCTCCACCCTCCACGCAATTAACAACCAAGAAAACGTGGCAAAAACTATAACTTGAATCATATATAGCAAATGTTTTTGGCCTTTGTTATATATCTTAAAACAATGTTGGTTTATGTCTCTAGTCCTGTTTTATATACAGCATAATGCAGGGACAAATATGCATTTTGTATTTGCGGCAAATGGATCGTAAATATCATATTTTTTACCGACGCATGAATATCGGCTATAGATATCCTTGTCAGTTTCAATAAGGTTTGTCAAGAAAGGTCCACGATATCTTTAAGGTTATGGTTTACTAAAATAAGTTTATGGTTTACTAAAATAAGTTTATGGTTTTGAATTTTTCAAGTTTAACGACAAAAAAATAAAGAAGGTTCACACATCATGACGCAAACATAACTTGCTAAGACTTTAAGGTAGTGGGGAAAAAAGTTTGTTGAATAAGTCGGTCAAGGAACGAAATAGAAGTAAAATGATTTTCATAAAAGAAAAAAAAAAGAATTTGAATTGCAGTAGTAGCAGGTGCATAATTATGATATGTCTATTTATATATATACTTATATATATATATATATATATGTTTAATATTTTTTTGAAATGCAAGTACGATATTCATTCGTAACAGGAACAACGTACAATCAGAAATAAGGGTGCTAATAGTGGGTCTCGATAAAAACCTTATCAGGAAGTAACCAAAATGAAGGGAAAAAGAGTGTCCTGCACCAAACAAAATAACAATTAAGACTATCCTCCCAAATAATCAAAACATTAACAATGAAAACCATCCTCCAACTGAAGGTCATAAATTAAATCAGGGGTTCCTCAAACCAAGAAATTGGGTGCTCCAAGGTTAGACTGAATTTGGCTAGCCAATGAGCCACTGAATTAGCATCTCTTCGCACAAAGCTTGCTTTCCACGTTTTGAATGACTGCAAGATCATTCGGGTATCCTCCAATAAAATCCCAAATGGCTCGTGATTATCACCGCATTATTTTGAATTGCGGCGATGACCAACAACGCATCACCCTCCAATAAGATCTGCTCAGTCCTCCATTGCAGCGCAAAGATGGTTGCTTCACAGGCAACTGCCATCTCAGCTTGCATAGGAGACGCAATACCAGTCATCTTCATAGCCAAAGTTGCTATAAAATCACCAGCTACATTCCTGATGATGACGCCAACACCACCCATTGCCGCATGTTCATCCTACGCACCATCAAAATTACACTTGAACCAACCTTCCTCCGGCCTCCTCTATGTTTGCGCATTATTAGGTTTGACAGGCTTTTGTACCACATTCCACTTTTTAAACTCCAATAGCCATGTATGAGCTTGTAATTGGATTTCCTGTGGTTGTAAAACTGATCCTTGCCAAAGCATGGCATTACGAGTGTTCCATATCTTCCAAATCAACACCAGTGCTAAATCAAAGCTCTCCCTAGAGAGAGATTGAGCCAACCGAGCCAACCATTCTTGAAACCTAACCTCTCTATGTCGCAACATTTGCAACCCTAAAGGACTAAAGAACCATATCACTGCTGCACGAGAGCAATGCAATATACCATGTTCAATTGTTTCTGGCACGTTGGCACAAAAAGGAAAACAATCCTCTACAATGACCCTTATCTTCTTCAAATTGACTCTGGTTGGCAGAGCGTTCAAACAACTCCTCCAGATACATATTTTAACTTTACCTGGTACCTTAGCCCACCATAAAGCTTTCCAGAGAAACTGAATCTCCGCCGTCATCGCTGAACCATTCGGTATACACGATCGAGCAATGGAGTATGCACTCTTAGTCGTAAAATTTCCTTTGGGTTCTTTAATCCAAATCAACTCATCAGGTGGACTAAACAAACTCAAAGGAATACTCATAATAGGGTAGGCCTTCTCTTCAAAGAACATCTTAAGAATCAACTGCGTATTCCATTAAACATTATCTGAATCCACCAAGAGAGATCTCACGGTAAGGTTTAGATGAACTCCTACTGGTATAGGACTGAGCACTTTAGCATAATTGTCTATCAATTATCACCCCATATTTTTATATTCAATCCATCACCCACGCTGAATCAACACTCTAGCTGCCGCCACACTTTTCCAACAATAGGACAAATTTGTCTTCACCATAGCTTGAAGAAAATTCGTATTAGGGAAATAACGAGCTTTAAATATTTGAGCAACAAGAGACTGTGGGTGGTGGATAATGCGCCAACCTTGCTTTGTCAGCAAGGCAAGGTTAAAAGTGTTGATGCACAAAATCAGTGAGGACTTTGGTACAACAGAAAGTGTCAAGTTTGTGACCTTCGCTAGATTGATCTGATCACTAGTGTGGATAAATATGTAAATGGATAAGGACATGGAAGCAAACACAAAATGTACGTGGTTCACCCAGATTGGCTACGTCCACGGAGTAGAGGAGTTCTCATTAATTGTGAAGGGTTTACACAAGTACATAGGTTCAAGCTCTCCTTTAGTGAGTACTAGTGAATGATTTAGTACAAATGACATTAGGAAATATTGTGGGAGAATGATCTCCTTTTATAGAAGAGAGTTTCTAGCTTTGTTTTGACATTGACACGTGTCGTGTTGTGATTGGCTTCTAATGTTGATATGTGTTGCGCTATGATTGGCTTCTTATGTCGACACGTGTCGCGCTGTGATTGGCCTCTTGGTTTGAGGGAAACTCTTCTGGGTCCTTGACGGTATAACGTTGACCGGTGCTCAGTAGTTTCGGGATTGGTCAAGTATGGTACAAACAGTGCTCCCCTAAGTTCCCAAGTAAGGGAAGATCCTCGGTAGGGACTTGCAAGATCCAAGCCATTGAGTAATCATGAAACTTCTAAGTACCAAAGTGTGGTATCATTTTCACTTGCCTTATATGTCTCATATGTAGATGTGGCATCTTCTCTGGAAGTACTTTTCCTCCATCCAAGGGTGGTATCTTTTACCGATGAAGATGCACAAGGTAATGTATCAATTTCACTTGAAGCTTACTTGTAGTTTCGGGCTTGGTCAAGTGCAATACTATATATTGGGCCTCAACTGGGCCTTATGAAAAATACTTGGGGGACTCTAACCCATTATTTATGTATTAAGAAGCGAGCCCTTATTTTATAAAAGGGACTCCCTCATTATCATTAGAGAGTATTAATTCTAGCTCATTATTCATGTATTGAGGAGCGAGCCCTTATTCTATAAAATGGACTCCCTCACCATCCTTAGAGAGCATCACCGCCTACTGAGCAACCGCCTCGCCGCGAGCACCAACTCTAACCCATCATTTTTGTAATGAGGAGCGAGCCCTTATTCTATAAAAGGGACTCCCTCACCTTCAACGCCACAAGCCGAGCCAACCAAGGCAACACAAGCAAAGCAGTCTCGCAACATGTGCTACTTCCAGTTGAGCATCATTTCAGATTGGGCACCGCCTCATATCGAGCATCAGTTCTAGACGACATCTAGTTACTTCAGCCCACACATGGACTGAATTTCAAGTCTCCAGCCAAAAGACTCTCTTGACTGAAGACTTGGGGAACTACTGTTTATACCACACTTAGGGCCTCCGTATTTAGATTTCGTATAAATAATCGGAGGACTCAAATGTAATTATGTAATAAGTAAAGGGGAAAATATGTAAAAAAGGGAGAGCCCTTATTCTATAAAAGGGCATCCTCACCCTCACAAAAAGAGAAGCCTCCTCACATCCCCTAAGCTCTAAGCTCTCTCAAAGCTCTCACTCTCATATTCAGAGCGCTCTCTCTCTCTCTCAGAAATACAATATCAGTGTGGACGTAGCCCAAACCTTGGGGTGAACCACGATACATCTTGTATTATTTACATTTCTTGCAGATTCACGGTCGGATTTACGTTGTTCTAAGACCTCCAGTTTTGTGCATCAACAAAAAGCATACAAATCTTTAAAGCCCAACCCTTCTTCACTTTTAGGCTTACACATCCGTTGCCAACTTACCCAATGTATACTCCGCTTTCCTGCTTCTTTCCCCCACCAAAACCGAGTCACCATATATTATGAGAATACACAAATTTTATTGATTAATTGCAATAATATGTCAAACACGTGTATAAAATTGTAGAAAAATAAAAGTAGCATGCAAAGATAAAACTAACACGAATAAAAGTCATACTAACATATTAAAAGTCTAACAAAAACTAACCTGTGATTCTTAATCATTTCAAAAGTTATATGTGACTTTAGTTCTTTAATTATTATGTTTGTTGAATAGTAATTGAAGGGAACTAATTATTTCACATCTTTTTCAGCATCTTGCACTACTCTTAGTATTTCAAGACATCTAATTGAATAGGTCAAATAAAAATAATAAATATAATTAAATATGAGTGTGTAAAAAAACAATAGTGTGAGTAATATTTTTGTAATTTTCAGAAGAATTACGATATTCATTTATTTGGAATAAATCATACAAAACAGAGGATAGGGTGCTAACAATAGGCCTCAATAAAAACCTTGCTGGGGTTTTCAAACCGGTCGAAGGGAAAAAGAGTGTCCCGCTCCATATTAAGTACTAATACTATCCTCAAGAAGAATATCAAAAATTACATCAGGTGGTTTTTCAAACCAAGAAAGTTGGCTACTCAAAGTTAAGCCCAATCATGCCAATTTGTGTGCTGCCTTGTTCGTCTCTCGTCGACCAAACGTAACTTTCCATTGTGAAAACGAAGCCAACATATGTTTAGCATCCTGAATAACATGCCCAAACTCACCATTCAAATTTGTTGTCTTGGCTTGTAATGCATTAATCACTACTGCTGCATCATCTTGTATCTCAACAACATGGGACGTCACCATCTGTGCAAAAAAAAACACCATCTCTCGCTGCCATAATCTCTACCATCTGTGTAGAAAGAACCTCCCACAAATTCGAAGCCATGGCTGCCAAAAAAAATCCCCCGGTCGTCTCGGATTACAACACCAATCCCTCTGATCCCATCCCACTCATTCCACGCACCATCAAAGTTACATTTAAGCTAACCTACCTCAGGTTTTTTCCATGTTTGTGGAACGGAAATCTTGATGCCCTTCTTTACTTCATGCCATTTTCTATACTCTTGGAGCCATGCTTGGGGGATATCCACTTGGTTCATCGCCATACCCATCCATAGAAATGAGTTTCGTTCCTTCCAGATGCTCCAAATCAACACCAGAGCAAGATCAAAACTTTGCTTCGAAAGTTCACCCGCCATTTGAATCATCCAACTTTGGAATCCTCCATTTCCCATGCCTCCCGTTCTCAAACTTAACGGACTCAAAAACCAAATAGAGACCGACCTTGGGCACTCAAGTAACACATGTTCAACCGTTTCCCTCCCACACTCGCTAAAAAATACAAGTCACAGTGGTGATAACTTTCCTTTTTTGCAAGTTCGCTTAAGTCGGTAAAGCATTTATACAACACCACCAAACACAAATCTTTACTTTCGTAGGCACACAAGTTTTCCAAAGAGCCTTCCACAGCCATTTAACCCCTGCATCCATTGTAGAACTTGCAGGTCCCATCCCATAGTCCTCACCGCTTGAACGAGCCACATGATTAGCATATTTCGTTGTGAAAGTACCATTCATCCCTTTAGTCCAAATTAAAGTATCCGGAGTCCGAAAATAACTAATAGGGATAGGGGTGTTATATCCACACACCCCATTTTACTTCTCACACACCTTTTTAATTTTCGGCCGTCGAATCAGATGAATTGAAGAAGATTAACGGACATAAATCATCAAGGGGTGTGTGAGAAGTAAAATGGGGTATGTAGATAGCACATCCCATAGGGATACCCAAAATTAGTGTCGCTTCCTCCTCACTAAAAATACTATTAACCAAGTCCTCATTCCATTTGAAACCCCCATCCTCCATTAATAACCCATTGACCTTAATGGTAGGCGCAACACCCGTCGGAATTGGGTTTGAACTTCAAAGAATTATGCACGGGGTAACCAGCTGTCCCCCTATATTCTAACCTTCTCTCCATCGCCGACTCTCCATCTTGAACCTCGACAAATAATGGCCTTGGCTTCCGCAATACTACGCCAACAATAAGATGCATTCGTTTTCACTGGTGCTTGCATGAACTCCGATGAGGGAAAATAGCGGACCTTGAACACCTCTGCCACAAGGGAATCTTTGAAGGTTAGTTTTCTACTAATTAATTAGCCTTGAGATAATTTTTTTTTTTGAACAAATGATATTGTCTACACTAATGGGGAGATGATGGATTGAGCCTCATAATGGGCTAGCAATAATATGGTTCAAACTCGCTTTTGACAAGAATCGAACCTAAGACCTCTCACTTATAAATGAAGAAGAATACCACTCGAGATAATTTTTAAAAACTACGTACGAACGATGGAAACGTGGTTTTTCTTTTCTCGTGTTGAAGACTTTTTTATGGCTTTAAGAGCAAGTCCACTGGGGCTTGATAGCTTGGCACCCAGCTAAAAGCCTACAACCCAGCCCAGAATGTGCTGAGCCAAGGCCGGCCTATGTGACGTCATGCTGATGCCAGCATGATGTCACGGGCCATTTTAAATTTTTTTGAGCCAGGCGCGTGGGAAGCACGTGCGATTGGGTGTGCGTCGCCGACAAGAAAACAGAGGTGGGGCCCACATGCACAAGCGCACTCACCTATCTGATGGGGGATGCCACGTGGCCAGTCGTGAACCGTTGGATTTCCAACGGCTAGTTTTCTAGACCGTTGGATTTCCAACAGTAAAAAATTTTGAATTTGAAATCCAACAACTAGATGACGTGGCGAGTTTTGGGCCGTCCGATCTAAAGATCAACGGTCCACGATTTCCGGGCTTAAAAAAATTGGGGTGAATTGTGACCGTTGGCCACTTGTCATACTTATGGGCTGTTGGATTTGAATCTTTTTCAAATCCAACAGTCTAGATTAATTCATTTAATAAAAATTATTAAAAATACAAAAAAAAAAAAAATTTTTTTTATTTTTTCTATAAATACCTAACCATCATCTTCCACCTTACACCATATTTCAATATTTTCAACACTTTCTACCAAAGCTTTCATATACTTTTTGTGTGAAAAAAAATACCTAACCAGAATCTCATCCTTTTTATTTTATTTTTGTCCATATAAACCCTACATCCCTACATCCCTACATCCATCCTCACACCAAAATCAATCATTCTTTTTAACTCATAATCCTTCTTCATCCCTACATCCATCCTTACAATGTCTTCTTCAAGGAGAGTGTATAAACAGTTTGAGGAGCAACAAAAAAGATTGTTGGCACAACAGGAAAAATTGGTCATTCTCGAGGAAGGTGGAGATGGAGATGAGGCTTTCGCAATGGAGGAGGATGAGGATGAGGATGAGGATGATGACCATAGAAGGCAGAAGACCTCACATTCCCGCCGTGTCATGGAAGCTGTGGGTCAGATATCCAAACCCAGACGTGCTGCAAACTTCGATAGAAAGAGGGAAATATGAGGTAATAATCTCTTGGAAGATTATTTTATTCCCAACTATGTATTCCCTGATCATGTTTTAAGACATCGTTTTAGAATGCAACGAAGTTTGTTCGACAAAATCATAAGTGCTATTTGCAACCATGATGAATACTTTGTGCAAAAAAAAATGATGTTTTTCATGTTCTAGGTCTTCTTTCTGAGTAAAAAAGTTAATGTTTCCTTGCAAATGCTTGCATATGAAGCATTTGCAGATCAAGTGGATGAGATAACAAGGATGGGAAAATCAACTGTTCTGGAGTCCCTGATGCGATTTTGCTTCGCCATCGAAGCCCTCTATACAAAGGAGTACCTCCGGAAATCGATGCATAGGTACCTGCGAAGGCTACTGAGAAATGGTGAGATGCGAGGCTTCCCTGACATGATTGGAAGCATCGATTGCATGTATTGGACCTAGAAAAATTGTCTAAGTGCGTGGCAATGAGCGTATGGCGACAGAAAATGAGCCAAAAATATCATTTTGGAAACGGTGGCTTCATTTGATACATGGATTTGGCATGCATTTTTTGGTGTTCCAGGAGCTCAGAATGACCTAAATGTCCTTGCCTAATCTCCAATCTTTGTCAAAGTGTTACAAGGAAAAGCACCTAGAGTCACATATTCAATCAATGGCCATACATACGACGGGCCGTACTACCTTGCAGACAACATTTACCCAAGGTGGACAACGTTTGTTAAAACAGTCCCACATCCCCAAAGTGAAAAAGAAAAACACTTTGCAAAATGTCAAGAGCGGTGTAGGAAGGATGTGGAGCGTTGTTTTGGTATCTTGCAAGCTCGTTGGGCAATTGTCAGGTCAACTGCCAGAATGTTTGATGTTGAGGCACTTCGATCCATCATGATGACATGTATCATTCTCCACAACATGATTGTGGAAGATGAGTATGATTATGATGCCGTCAACGAATACGAGCCGGACACAATAAACAACTCAAGAACACGTATCTATTATGGTCATGATGGCACCAAAGATCCCGTGTAACACGAGCCATTGGAACGGGATGGACGTTACAATTAATTGATCGCTCAACGGTACACTTCATTGGAAGAGCCATACTGGCACTGTACCCGTCAAAGTGACTTGATTGAGCACCTATGAGAATTGCAATAAGGTCAAGATAATTAAAAGGAGTTTGTGGTGGAACAATAAAGTTCTTAGTTTATTTAGTGTGTTTTTTTTAAGTTTATTTGATGAGTTTATGTCCTTTTATTCCGATAATGACACGTGGCGTAACGAGATTGGTTAAAAATCCAATTTGAAATTAAAACTATTTTTTTTATTTAATTAAAAAAATTAATAATATTTTAAATGGGCTGGGTGCCAACGCATTTTGTAGGGATGGATATGCATTTAGCCTATTACTGTTTATTAGGGTCTATTACTGTTTACTAAATAAATTAGATGAGTTGGGTGCTGAAGCATTTTTCAGGGGTGGACTTACTTACTCTAATGGGTGGAGAAAAACTTAAAAAAGGACAAAGAAACGGACGATGAACGGGCTTCGATACGGATTTGTCCTTTTCGTAAATACATAACTGACGGTTTGCAAAAGAAATGTTATCTTTCCCTTTCTCCTTTCAACAAAAACCAAAGGTTTTTTTTTCTGTGTTCTTCCACTCATACTGACGTGCGCAATGCCAATTCTTCTATTGGTTTAGTGGCTGAGGATATTCGAACTGGGTTCAGGGACTTTGCTCCTTCTCGAATTTGCCATATTCACCATTCTACGAACATGGCCGCACATCGAATGACTAAGTTGAGCTTAGTTTATATCTTGTTGATTTGAGAAGTCTCCAAATTTAATCGAGAATGTTCTCTTAACGTTTCAAATAAAATATTACCGTTTACAAAAAAGTCATTGTACATATATATATATATATATATATATATATAGCTAGAGAAAAATTACAAACTGTAATGACTACTCACTCAATTTGACTGAGATTTGAGACTAAAAAAAAGAGACAAGGAATCGTGAACTAGAAGTTGAGACCAGCAAAACAAAAGAAGAAATAGATGAAAGAAGAGAGTTTTAATTAGTAGAAATGTTGTCAAATGAACAAATATTATTAATTTTGATAACAATTTATTAGTGTTATTCTTCATTAAGTTCTTTGATGAAGACGTGGCTACATGACCATATAAGAAACGACGCCTAAATTTTATGATTTAGTAGTGTTCTTCTTCATTCGTAAGTGAAAGGTCTTAAGTTCGTAAATGACAATTTTGATAACAATTTATTTCATCCACACACCTTAGTGTAAATATATCATTGTATTATAAACAATGATGAATACTTTATTTACATATATAATTTACTGCATGAGAATAAGTGTATAAAGAGAACTTGCATTTCAGCTATTAGATAAATATATAAAGGGACAAGATGGATAAATCTGTAATGAGATATGAATCAGCTTTTCACATTTCAACTCTTTCAAAAACATTTCATATATATATTTCTTTTTTAATTTATAAAAGGGGAGAATTCGAAACTATTACAACAAATTAGGAGAAGGGGGAGGAGAGTTTTGAATTCGGGACACATACGTATATGGTAATAACCTCCATATTGTAATAATTTATAATTTTTCTAGGACTCGTATTAAGAAACTTGTCACCATACATAGTAATAATATAAGTTTTTCAAGATGAACTTTTACCAATCTTCCTAACCCTTTTTTTGGTTGAAAATGGGGCTATAAGCAAGAGCCCAAACAAACCTACTCAATAATAAATTTAGACCGGGACATCTCAAATCGATCCTCACGAATAAAACTAACTGAACAAGAAGGAGGAGTATCAAAATAAAAATGACCTAAATCTAAATCAACCTTCCTAACCTTTATTTACATGCACTAGCGTTCTAAAAGTAGGCACCTATTTTTGCAATGTTTACATCTTAAAAATTGACACACTCTATTGTTAATGCACTGTATTGTATCCATACAACGGTCGCTAAAGATAACTAAATCAAAAGAATTTTTTAATTAGAGTACCTTTATTCAATAATAACCTCATTATATAATAAGGTTGAGTTGGTCCGAGCATTATTACTAAAGAGAAGTTTTATTATACATGTATTTCACAAAAGTCCTCACATATGGCAGGCCACTATTCTCTAAATATGCCCGGCCAGTCCCCTACAAATAGCCTTATTATCCCAGTAAAAAGTTAAGTTATTTGCTACCCACAAACTCCTAAATACATTATTTTCATAATTCTAACTTTGGCATCAAAGTTATTTTCATAAAGCCTCCCCCCCCCCCCAATGTGCATTTTCATCAAAGAAGAAGACACGGAAATTATACAAAACTACCTTAACTATTGGTCTCACGACACTTTCATACCTCATCTTTTTAAAATGACAATGTCATACCTCATCTTACGAATTTGTGCTAATGTCATACATCCGTCAGTTTTTCTGTTAATTTCTCTGTTAAGTGCTGGCATGGCTACATACGAGGCCCACTCACTAATCCAACTAGATTAAAAAATTATTAAATATATTTTTAATAATTAAAAATTAAAAAAATTAATTTTTTATTATTAAATCTCTCTCTCTCCCCCCTCTCTCTCGCATCTCTCTTCTCTGCATCCCCAAAACCAAAACCCAGCTCCCCTTCTCCTATCGACCCGTGTTCCCCCCCCTCCCCCACCCCCAACACAAAAATCATCATTCACCACCCCACCGCCACCTCTCTTCCTCCATCTTCACCACCCCACTACTAGTTAATCTTTTTTCCTGACCCACTGACGCGTCGACCTCGAGTGAACCGGGAAGATCCTTGATTGTGCGGGAAGCCACCTCCAGGGTTCGGGTCAACGTCGTCGTTTTGGGCGTCTGGGTGCAGATTGTCGGAGGGAAGGGGGTCGTCGGAGAAGACCGACTTGAAGAAATCCATGGGTGCAAACCAACTTGAAGATTTGGGTGTAGGATTGGAGGAGAGAAGGTTAGGTGGGATGCGATGGAGAAAAGGTAGAGGGGTTGGGGGGAGTTTCCGGCGGGGAAAAGGGGATCTGGGTTTTTGGGGAAGGGGAACACGGGTCGATGGGAGAATGGGAGCTGGGTTTTGGGGGAGAGGGGGACACGGGTATCTGGGTTTTTTGAGAATGTGGTGGAGGAAGGTTGGGGGTGACTGGTGGGAAGGGGTCGGGTGTGAAGGGGTTTTGGGGATGCAGAGAATAAAGAAGGGCGAGAGAGAGAGGAGAGAGAGAGATTTAATATAAAAAAAATTAAATTTTTTAATTTTTAATTATTAAAAATATATTTAATAATTTTTTAATCCAGTTGGATTAGTGAGTGGGTCTCTTATGTAGCCACGTCAGCACTTAACAGCGAAATTAATAGAAAAACTGACGGATGTATGACATTGGCACAAATTCGTAAGATGAGGTATGACATTGTCATTTTAAAAAGATGAGGTATGAAAGTGTAGTGAGACCAATAATTGAGGTAGTTTTGTGTAATTTACCCTATTTTCAAAATATGAAACCGTGTTATGAACAATTGTTGCTTATAATGAACACTGATCACGCGAGTGGATTTTCCATCTCCAAGACTTCTAAAGCAACAAAATTTACGAAAAACTCCCTTTTTTTTTTCTTTTCTTATTGATAAGATTTATAATGTAAATGAATTGACAATGCTATAAGATTTTAAAATAGTCCTAAGAAACACCTGGTTGTTAAAGAAGAAGAAAACGAGAAACTATAAAAACTTCGGGATAATGTTTATTTCACCCACCATACATTTTATACATATATGTGGTATGATCCAAACTTGACATCCAAATCATTAAGTTAATTGTGCATGTTCAACTGCAATTTACAATGTATTTTATAACGGGAGGTACTTGCTGCACTTTTATACAGTAATCTGATCTAGATAATTAAATAATAATAATACTAAAAATAAAGGAGCCAACTGTTCCCTCCTTTTTTTGCAGCGAAGCCAGCCACTGACGTACACTGATAAGCTTTCAACGAAGAAGGAGATAGCAATGCAGGAGAGGGGGCTCCTCCTATCAGTTGCCAGTTGTTCATTCGTCAGTGTCTTTTTATGTAAATTAATAAACCCAACCACCAATCAACTCCACCTAGAAAAAAAAAATTATATATATATATATATCTATCTATACCATTATTAAGAGAAGAGTATACCATTATTAAGAGAATAGTCTTTGTCATACTATTATCTATATTAATTAATGAAATCTTTTTTGTCAATCAAAAGAGGATGAAAAGACAACTTAGTATTTTATCACATAAAAAAAATGATGGACAATAATGTAATTTCACATATCCAAATTTTACTTTTTTATTGAAGCATCACCTACAGGTGATATTAAAATATATCTAATATTAAAATTTAAAAATTTAAAAAAAACGCCAAAAACAAAAACCTCTCTCTCTCTCTCTCTCATTTTCTAAAAAACTGTGTTCCTCTCTCTCTCATTCTCGTTTTCTAAAAAATTATGTTCATACACACAAAGTGTATAGGCAAATGCTAGTTAACTATTAAGAGAAGAGCCCTTGCCAACTTTTTTCCCCACTTTTTCCAATTTTGCTTTCACTTTTGAATACACAATACTGACATGAGGAGGGTAAAATGGTAATTTTGTACCTTTTGAATATCTTTATTTTTCCTATTTTACCCTCTTTTTATACTTATTTTTCTAATTTTACCCTCACTTTTGATACACAATATTTACATATGAAGGACAAAACAGTAATTATGTAATATTTTAAAAAATATGTACTTATTAAAAGAAATTGTTCATACACAAAAAATATATGTTCTCTGCTAATAGTTGTAATATTGTAATACCATATATGTGTATTGGACGATGATTGACAGACGACCAAATCTGGCCGTACGTTTCTCGATATGGGAACAAAATGGTTGACAGATGAAAGCACGAGGGACTAAATCGTCCATACCCACATGCTAGACTACCTTAAATCTTATAAATTAGACTTTCTTTTCTTTTGTCTATATATGTATTTTGACCTAAAACAGACATGCTAGACTACTTCTTCTAGTAAATATCTTACATAGTATCTGTTCTTTCCAAATTTCCTCCCCACCAATCTCCTCCTCTTTCATTTTTCTCTTTTTCTTTGCCTTTCTATAAAGAAGTTAACATTTTGCGTTTAATCGTGATCATTCAAATAAGAAGAACGAAAAAAAAGAAGGAAATTTAGAGAGTAAGAAAACCTACTCTCTAATTTAGAGGGAAGATGATCATTCTCTTTATCTAATGTATACAAGATACCATTCATCGAATAATAATTGCCTCCACCAATTCATTACATTTCTTTCTTATTTTGTTGGCTTTTGGCTTTTGCTTTCCCCTTCTCTTTTTTTGGGTTTTCCATTTCTTGGCCATATATGATTCACCGTGATGAAGATGTAGAACAACTTTCAAGTTTTCCCCAAGGAGTGATCGTTTACTCTATTAAGCATATGGCACAAGAACAACTTTTCGTATCTACATTTTCTTTTCTTTTAATTTACGTAATTGATTACGCAATAAGAGAATTGATTAGAGAGGTATATCAAGTCACTTCTTCGCTCTAGCATTCTTAAGTAACGTTTTCATAGATGTGTGCGCAACTCCTTGAGAAGATATATGTATTAGGGTTTTATCTAAGAAATGGATTTTGCAAATCATTTTACTTTGTCAACTTACTACGAGTTAAACCAGTATATTGTACCAAAAATCATATTATTTATGTATTTGACAATAACTTAATATGTTTTTATTCATGTCGATAAGTCAATTACAAGTTGGTAGTCCTTACTAATCAGCTATATTTCACAGCTTGTGTTGAGATTTTCTAATTATGTATGTTCATTATAAAAATCGTCAATCTGAAAATTAGTACAAGTTTGTGTGATCAAGAGCGCAAGAACCTTAATCAACTGTTCAAGTACGTCATTGCTTATATCATTGAAGATTATTAAAATATTATCTTCTGTAAACTAATAAAATTAAAAAATTGATCCCTAAAAAAAGGGGGTCAGATATTCTAAACAAGAAATATTCCTGAGTTGTCTGACCTGAAATACAAGGTCAATGTAATAATTATCGCCTAATTTCTAATTAGGGTTCCCCAAAGTTTCCCTAATAAAAAACAATCATTTCCAAATTTCCTAACCAATAACACTAAACATTCATGTTTATTGAAGGGGCTACAAAAGTGGATGATATCATTTTTAATAATTAATTTATTTCGAATGAAGGACCGACAAGTGTCGGATTAAATAATGCTACACAAGATAAAGCTCTTTTGTGTGAATTAAATATTCAATATAAATTTATTTTTCTGTCAAATTGAATCTAAGTTGTTGGTGTGGCAAGTTGGGACGATATGTGCTTTAAATCTCCTTTTTGGAAAGGGATTATTTCCGAATTCTTTTCATTAAATCCACAAAATTAAAGGATTCAGGTCCTTAAAATTTGATCTAACAATTATAATAAGGACAATTTAAAAGTTATAATAACTTTAATTGTTTGATCTAACAATTATCAATACGGACAATTTAAAAGTTATAATAACTTTAATTGTTAGATCAAATTTTAAGGACTCAAATCCCTTAATTTGGTGGATTTGAGAAAAGAGATCCGGATCCCTCTTTTTTTGGACAAGGATTGTCTGCCCTCTCATTTTCCATGCCCTTTCATGCCCTCCTGTTTTATGTGATCACTGTTAAGCCACGTTAACATTTTATATTATTTTTTTTAAAGATAATAAGACAAAAATGAATAGTAATATAAAATGTTGACGTGACTTAACCGTAACCGCACAAACATGAGGATATGGAAAGACATGAAAAAATGGAGGGCAGACCATCCTTGTTCCTTATTTTTATATTATTTCTGTTGGAATATGATTATTTTAAATGAAAGATAACCAAATGGCGGAAGAGATAAGAAATAATTACTCCTGGTGTATTTGTCGGCAAGTTTACGAGGTTTCTAAGGTTCTGACTGACGTGGCTGCTTCCCCTCCTTCCGCACTAAAGTTTTCAATCTTACAGGTTTACTCGGAGATTTGCATCTATTTACAGTTTTACCATTTATTTTCTCGCACGTGTTATTAAACGTGGAGTCGAACTTAAGCAATTTTTTTGGGAGATGATTGATCGGATTGGATCGGAAATGTGCATTCTAAAAGATGGTTTGGTATTGTGGTGTTTTAAAAAAAAATAGGTATAAAAAAAATTAAGCTTAAAAAAGTGTTTGGTAAACATTTAAAAATAGTTTATTTTCACAGTTTTGAGTAAAAAAAAGTTAAAAATGTGAAACAGTAAAAATAAGTTTATTCTCACAGCACATCAAAAACAGTTTTTTTTCAAAGCACATCAATGCCAAACCAACCCTAATGCCAACTAAAAAAATTTGCGGAACTAAATATTTGTTCAAAGTTTAAAATTGTGAATTATCAAAAACTTTGAAATCGATTTATTTCAAAATTTTAGGAATATGAACTTTGAAAATTTTCAAACTTTTACATATTCACTATTTAAGTCATCTCTAACCAAAGGCTGACTAGATGGTTCGTTTTAGCACTCTAACCCTCCAAGGAATTAATATTTTAATGAACAATGCAGTGTCATCTTTCTTACTATCTCCAACCGAGGGCCAAAATCTATAGTATGAAATGTTAAGAATTGAAATAAAATGAAGTAAGATAGTATGGAATGATAAAAAATATGGTGTAGGAAAAAAAAATTAGAAATTAAAAAAAATCCAAAAAAATGAAAAGAAAAATGGGCATAAAAAACAAAAAATGGTCTAGGATAAAAAAAATAAAATGAAATAAAATAAAAACCTAAGCCCTAAACCCTAAAGTGGGCTGGGCAAATGGAAAAGAACAAAAAAAAGAAAAAAAAAAAGAAATTGGGCTAGCTAGCAGGCTGGCTAGCTGAAGATGGCCAACTGGTTGGCCCTTTAGCCCTTTTTTGTCCAGTGGGACCACGGACAATTTGGCCTAGCCATAAGTTGGAGACGGTTTTCGGACTATTTTTGACCCTCTAGACTCTTCAGTTGGAGATGGCCTTAGTATTTTTTTTTCTTTTGAATTTTTGCAGTATTCATAGCTGGTACATGAGTAGGAGAAAAAATTATATTAAACAAGACAAAGTAGCATGTATGATTCTACTTTTTATTATTAATATATAATAATATGATTAAAGAAACAAAATTTCAAATAAAACATATCTATATATACCATAACTAAACATGACAAAACAAATTTGAGAAATTTTGAATCGTATATGTAAATTCCACCCAAATCTTTAGAAATTTCGATTTCGGTTGAATTGGAATTTCGAAATTTTATTACAACAAGTATCAGTACATCCTATACTAATATCTAGGGATGATGGACTACTTGAGGATTTGTTGGAAGAAGACGAATTAGAACTTAAATCATCTTCAGATTGTCTGTATCTTTTAATTCTAGAACTTGGATTAATTGAATTTTCTCTTCCTCAAAGATCTTCAATTGGTTGATTGTTTTCTTGACTCGACATTTATTTGCATAATAACTGAATTTGCCACACTTGTAGCAATTTCCTTTTTGTTCTTGGTTTTTAAAGTGGAATTTTCCTAAGGGTTTCCTCTTCCACTTGGGTTTTTCGTAAAAATTATTTGTTTCAAGATTCTTATTTTTGAATTTGTTATATTTGGAATGCCTCCTACTGGAATACTTATTTGGGTATCTATTTGGATACCTATTGTAGACTTCTGATTTTTTCTTTTTATTGGATGGTGCAATAGGAGGTAATCCATATTGTTCACAAAATGTTCCTAATTTGTATTTGGCAATTGACTGGTCTTTGTTGACTTGTTTTGAGATTTCATATCTATACACATTTTCAATCCTTCTTTCTGGATAATATTTATAATATTCCCTTAAGTAAGGGCATGATATGGTATGACACCTACTTCATTAACTAAGACATTTCTAATTTTATGGGCAAAAAGGTTTGGTAATCCATTAATAAATTTTTCTTTCCAAAATGGTTGATTACTATCTTCTCTATGCATGACTCTAGACATGAAAACATCCTTGTACCACCTAAAATCACTTAAGGTTGGACATCGTAGATTACTAAGTTGATTATGAATTCTAGAGGTGACATTACTGAGTGTTCCTATAAAATGTTCAATAATGGTAAAGAGTAATGTGTTGACCTAGGACTCCTTGTACTATATGCTCATCAAAAATGGGAATTCCTTCTTCATCATTTTTAACTGCATTTTTTATTTCATTTCTGGATTGTTCAGTGAGGTGTTTTTCCTACCAAGAATGAAGCATTCATGTAAATCCAGTGACCAAAAGGTCGACAACTTGTGTTTGACTAAGATTATGATTGGTAATATAACTATTAGCAACCATAGAGATGTGTTGTAGTTTGTTCAAAAGTTCTTGTTCGGATAAACCATATATATTCCATTCATAGAGTTTATCAGATGAAATTGAGAATTGATTTTGAATGTTTCTTTCTTCAAATTGAATGTCTGGAGGTGTGGGTCTTGGATACCAATTCTTGGTAAGTGTGGTTGGGCTAACTCTTCTATTTGTTATTCGTTTGAGCTCAAGATTTTGAAAGGCTTGTTCTATTTTCCTAATGGAATCTGTTTCAATTTCGTTTTCTGAATCCCAAATTGTAGAAATTGTTTCTACCTGAGATTCCTCTGCGTGTTGCAAGACATTAACTGTCTTTTCTTATTTTAATTCTTGTAACATTTGGTCTATTCTTTGACTTGTGGAAGTTGTTTTCAAGGCAATTGTTCTAGAAGAAGATTCTAGAAAATTAACCAAAGGGTTTTTCCCTATGTGTTGGTTTTGGTTGGGAAAGTTTATCAATTTTGGTTTCAATTTTGTCTAATTGTTTTCCTATGGTGTGTAGACTCTAGTTTGTGAAATTTTTTTGTTCGATGACTGGCTTGACTCCTACATCTTCTTTTGGAAGTTTGAAAGGAGTAGCTGGTACTTGTGTTTTTGCAGTTATAATTAAAATCGTTTCTTGTGGAGGGTGACTGGAAGAGACTATGGTTTTGTCTTCTTTGACCCAATTTTCTTTGGTAATGACTTCTAGCTTATTTTCAGTCTCATAATATTTTTCAACAAAGTCAAAGAAAAATACTTCAAATTTGTGATGGTTCATGAAATTAGTCCATTTATTTTTAATATCCAATTTTTGTTCTTTTGTGTATTTGTTTCTGAAAATATTTTGTCGAGGAATGTTTTTTGTGGCTTCTATGTCAGCATTGAGCTTCTTCCATCGAATTTTAAATGGCTTATTTAACACAAGTAATTGATGATTAATTTGACTTGCTTAGAAGTCAGATGATGTTGGAGAAGTTTGTTCTCCTTGATCTTGAGAGTTGGGTTGGTAAACTGGATGGGTAACTTGAGAAGTAGTTTCTATTGATTTTAATTTGATATTAATCAAGTCACTGATTAATTCTTGTTGAGTGACAGTTGAATTTGTTTCTACTACCTTCAATTTTTTGTTGATGAAAGAATTGATGAGATCTTGGTCTTGACTTACCATGCTCGAAGATGTGGATCTAGCAAAAGAATTCTTACTGGGGGCTAAGGATTTATGTGAGTGAGCAAACTCTTGTGGGTTAACGTTTGATGTTCTGGATGATTGGTTAAAATTGATTTTAATTGTTCCGTCAAAGTATTGTTTTATGTTGTCTAGGTTGACTAGGCTGTTCTGGATACTAACAGGTTTACTTTCGTTAATCAAACACCAATCTGGGGGCAGACTGATATCGGACCACCTAATGGTTATGGGTATTTTAATATTGGCGTTTTCTTGGTTGGTTTGGATTAGAAGTGTGTGGTCTCTAGAGTTTTGACTAAGGCTTGGAAGTTCATATTTGTTCCCGTGACCTTATAATAAACTCTAAAAATTAAGGCTAATGGTTGGACTCCTTCAAGGATTTGGTATCTTGAAGTTTTGATGTTTAATTTGAGTGCTTTCAGCATATGAGGATCTGAAAGACTTATTGTGAGATATGGGAAACAATCAAAATGAATTGGTCCATTGTAGAGACTTGACTCAATCATTCCAAGAATGCTATCACTGAAGTCAGTGAATCTTGCATCTCAAAGACATAACATAATAGAGGTATTAAGGCCTCTTCTTGTTAATGGTTTGACTGTTATTTGGACTAATCCTATATGGATGTAATTATAACCATCTTTTATGTGGGTTTTGATTTGATCTGGGGTGAATAATTGACAAGTTTCATGTTCTTTATTAAGAGCATAGGCTTTTTCAACTGTTTTTACATGGTGTTCAATTCTAAAAGAGGCTATTGACCATTTCTTTTTATAAATATTTTTTTATGAAACTTTGGGAATATTCCAATCTCCAAAGTCGACACTGTCATCTGTTTGAAATTCTAACTTTTGTTTTTCATCTACAATGTCTGGAATTGTTCCTAGACTAGATCTAGAGCTAGTACTAGTTATTGAATTAGATCTAAATAATCTACTTAGGTTGCTCAAAATACAGATTTACAAAACAAAAATCCTATTAGCTTTCCTTCTCGATTACTTGCTAAATTCCCTCTTCGCTCATGCAATCCGCTCATGCCAATTCTACGGACTTATTGTTTGGAACACGCCTTACTGTTTGGGTTGGGAATGAAACAAATAACTCTAAAGGATAACAAACAAGATAACCTGCCTTAGAAGCTGAAAGATGAACAAATGAGATTATTATCTTTATATTATGTGTGTGTGTGTATGTGAGATTATTATCTTTATATTATGTGTGTGTGTGTGAGATTATTATCTTTATGTTATGTGTGTGTGTGTGTGTGTGTGTGGCATACAAATTTTGGGAATTATTTTGGTTCGTTTCAGGGATTACATCGCCAACATGCAAGGCTATTGCCAATATCTCCAAGATCTTAAAGTAGTATGTGTGTGTGTGTGTGTGACATACAAATTTTCGGAATTATTTTGGTTCGTTTCAGGGATTACATCGCCAACTTGCAAGGCTATTGCCAATATCTCCAAGATCTTAAAGCGGACACATAATTCTTGTTTGATACAAACGATATTGGAGGAAGAAATCAAACACATAATTTTTTTTGTATAAGAATGTACATAGTTAGCTATTAGAGTTACAAACCAAAAAACAGATTAAGTTACATGTGACCTTTTTAATACAAATATATGTTTACACTAAAAAATGTGAGAATAAATTAGTATTGAACTCGACATTTTATCTCTAACTTACAAATATTTTACATTTGTTAAAGCTTTCTACGAATGCATAAATTGTAGTAAGGTTGTACAACCTACCAACCTCTAGAAACCCATCCAAAAAGGCTAATCATAGTGTTTTGATATAACATAATGCACACCTTTTAAATTAGGTTCAACAATCTATGTCCTTAGGAGTCAAATTCCACTTATTAAGGGCTAGTTTGATATTATTGTGTTTTGAAAAAAAAAAAACTATTTTTGCTGTGATGTGAGAATAAGTAGCTGTGAAATACAGCAGCATAGTATTTGGTAAACTTTTTTGTAAAAGTGCTTTTGGAAAAAGAAAAAAAGTAGTATTATAGTGTTTGGTAAACTTTTATGTTAATCAGCCGTGATTGTGTGAAATGACCAAAAAGGGTATAATACTAGATGTGCCATTAATTTAATTTTCTTAACAAATAAAGGTGAATTACTAAATATACTTTATGTTTACAAGAAAAAATATTAATAAACTTTATCTCAAATATTAATTAAGGTAAATTACAATTTAGCACCTCAACTTTAGGTCTTATAACAAACGTCCCGTCCCCAAAATTTCGGTTTTATTAAAATATATGATTTTTTTTATTATGTATTATATGTTACTATATTACTATTATGATATTTTTTTTATTTAATATTACTATTTTTATGTGAGGATTTTGTGTGGCCATGGGGCCCACACCCCATTTCCCTTCTCCACGTGTCTTCCTTTCCCTCTACATTCCCGAACTCTCTCGAAAACTCACAGCCCTCTCTCTCTTTGCACTCTCTCCTCCACCGAGACAACCCCACGCACAAACCTTCGATCTCAGACCATCTCACCACCTAATTATCATCATCTCCACCCCTACGAATTTAACTCCAAGTTTAGGTTACGAGAATCGTGTTTTGGGTGTTGGGGATAAGAAAATCTGAGGACTCAAATCCCTGAGCTCTTCGGCAAGAATCAGGACAAAATCCAACTGGTATCAAACTTGGGCTCAACCCCTTCCAATCTCAGGTAGGATTTCCTTGCTCTGTCTATTGGATTTGAGTTAGAATTTGAGTTATAAACCTCTGTGACCTTTTGTTGCGTTTCCTAATTTCCTGAATCCTGATGTGAGAGACCAGCAAGTTGCATGCTTAAATTTGATGAATTCGAGGTTTTACGAACTCAATTTGGTTTCTATTTGAAAATTTAAAACTGTAAGGAACCCCTGCATAATTTTGTAGCTTTTCCGATGAAGAAGTTCGGCAATGTCTCGTTAGAGAAGGGCACGACTGATGATAGAGAAAAAGAATGGTAGGATTGGAAAATTGAAAAGTTCATTTATTTTTTACTGTTCACCCGTGTTTTACCAAAATAAGTTGTTCTGTTGAAGCTGCTATTTCTAGCTTTTGGTTTTTAGCATTTTTCACCCATAACTTTGAAAAAAAATGCTGATTTAAAGTGTTTACCAAACACTTAAAATGCTCCAATTTTTTTTAAAGTTAAACTCAGGCCAAACCAGGGCGAAGGCGAAGAAGTACAGGGCTTTTTCACTCATATTTGGGGCTGAGGTTACCTTTTTTGACATGCTTCCTTCCTTGCAGGGTTCTTCCAAGGCCAACTTAAAAAGAAATTATAATTAAAGGGTTCGGGGAATTGCAAAGTAAAGAGTTAAGCTCCAACAGAAGAAGCAAAGAATAAATTATTAATAATCATAAAAGTATTGGAGTGGACCATTAGCATAATGATGAGATGCAACTAAAGCTAATGTGAGGTATCAAGTTTGCCTTACTTAGATGATGAGTTTTATATTTATTATTATGAATGTTTTATTGTATAACCTTGCATAAATCTCTGACCACTTCTTTTTCTTGTTGAAACTTGAGGTATCTCATGTTGAAATACCTCACATCAACCGTATCTCTGAGAAAAGAAGAATTTAAATATCAAAACTTTACTCCAACTAATACCGAAACCTTTTGTGATAAAACTCCAAACCTGACAGATTGTGTAGATAGTAATTTCTGCATCTCACACCCTAAAGGGTATGACTAATCCCTTATGAGGCCCAAAAAGTCAAAGACATTTCAGTCTACAGTCAAATAACACACGTCGTTCAAAAACCTTTAATCAAAGAATCATTAGTTTTTTTGCTAGCTTCGTGTCTCGAACCAAATTAAAGAGCAAACTTGACTTAAAATTTTACCACATTTTTGCTGAACCACTTGTCGTGGTTAATCTCTCAGCACTTCTTAAAGTAGCATATCATTGTGAAAAATAAAAATGGAAAAGAACTAATATGCAACCAATTTTAATTGGACCATTAGAACAATGACAAAGAGTGCAAACACATGCAATCAATTTGTTAAACCAGATATGATTATGCAGGTGGAAAGTGTCCAAAATGACCTGGCAGAAAGTGATCAAGCTAAATTGTGACTCTCATCATTCATCGTGCAGTAAAAAATTATTTTAAATTATTTTATTTAAAATTAAATATAGTACCTAACGAAAGCTGATTATACAATCTACAATGAACATATGAGAATCTTAAAAATCTCCACAAAGACAATCCAAAGAGAATTTTCATCCAACATGACATGGCTTTTTAGACGCTTGGGACTAGATTCTCCGCATATCCGCATGATTTTACTCTACCTCTTTGCTCGTATTTTACTCTACCTCTTTAAAAGAAAATGTTTTTCGGTTGGGCACAGCTCTAAGAATTACTTAATTAAGAGCGGGCACGGTTCGGTTTTTATTTTAAAATTATGCGCCGAACTGAAAACATGTACTTAGTTTGGATCGGTTTCAAAACCGAAGATTTTGAGAGGAAACCAAAACATTACAATTTGGGACGGTCTCGGTTCGATTTCTGCTTGGGCTGTTCAGTCTTGGGATGCATGGTGGTGAGGGTTAGATCTTTGGAAAATCTGAAGAACAACGTAGACTTGTTAGTAGGACATCTGATGATAGCATGCAACTTTATTGTTAGTGAAAACATATTATTATTTTTATACGACGATATTCTACAATCTACAAGGACGGAAGATTTGACTAAATTTTACACGATATTCAATAATCTGATATCAAACTCGTCATCAAGTGAGTCAAACTTAAAACTCAATTGCAAGTCAAAAGAGACCACATTTATAGTGCTAGTGAAATATGAGTATAAGACCAACATTAATCACCACTAACGTATCAATGTGGCATGGTACTAGAAGTTTAGAGTGGTTTAAAATAAAACATCGTTCGAATATTAAAAACAAAAATAGAAATGACATGTCCAGGTAAAATTCCATTTAATCATTTCTGTCTAGGCAGTTCTTAATCAACATTGGCACATACAAGGTACACAAAAAAGCCCAGGCAAGTTTGCGTCAGATCTTTTACTTCATATTGACAAATTTACACGCAGGGAGACCCATACTTCAGGTTCTAAACTAAATGTAAGATCGATCTAACTAACGACCGAACAACCCGTGTTCGCAGAACAGCGACTCGGTACCACACGAACACCTTTCTTGTGCACTGCTGTCTCGCTTCCTGGTTAGCTATCCCGATTTCCTTCTATTGGTTATTTCTTCACACCTGCAACTATCTTCTAACAAGACCACAAAACATATAAACCTTGCAGTAAGGAGGAACGGTCCGAGTTGAGTGTCCCACTAGGAACGTCAGTTGCGATTAGTGTTGGAAAAGCACGAGTTTGCGCAGAACAAACCGCATCTGCAAAATGAGGGAAATCCGAAGAGACTTTCTGGCGTTCCATCGTTGCAAAATTACACTTTTACTTTTTCCTGCTGTAGTAAACTCCCCCGCCGGAATAACTACTGTGATATCTATGACGTGCTCCACCACCTCTACCGCTAGTTCCTTCCCAAGTGCTGCCACGGCCTGCAAGTCTATTGCCACCACTCTGCATATAGTTCAGAGTTTGGTTCCCCAATCCATTAAGCTCCTCTTCTTCTCTGTCATTGTATTCCAAAACCAACCTCTTGATGTCTTGTTTCTCTTCAAGCTCTGCTGCTTCTTTCTGTTTCGTACTCTGGATAAGTGAGCAATCCCGAGGGATGTACATCTGCTTCGTTTGTTGCTTGTTACCACGCTTGACAAGAACTTTCACCTGGACCTCCTTGCTTCCTCCAGACTCTTCATCCAACGCCTCATCTCCACTTTCCCCTCCAACCACTCTTCCATGATGGTCCTTGGTGGACCCCTCAAACACATTCATCGGTATTGTCATGTTTAATGTTGGTCGGCTTCTCAGCTCTAGCCTACGTTGCTCCATGCTTTCCTGCATTCAGAAATTGTTTAATGGGTTAAAAACTGCACTCAAATAATATAACACCCTTCAGCATCATAACATCATGTACAAAATCATTTCCAGACCAAGGACATTAGGACGTCAAGATTTTCAATTTTTTAGCGACCGTGATTGCATTCATTCAGAATGTGCTAACAAACATATGCGATACCATAATAAATGAATCTATAGTGCAAATCATGCAACAGCAAGAGCACATACAACAGTAATATGATCTTACCTGCATAACAGCTTTGAGATCCAGCTCAAACTTTTCTGCTTCTTGAGGGTCCACTTCTGCAACCTTCTGTCTGACATGGACTTCATCGTCCTCATCGGATACCGGTCCTCCACCACCATCATCATCATCATCCTCATTACTGTCAGATCCACCATCATGATTCTCTTCACCCAATCCTTCTTCATCATGTCTATCTCGATTAATGGTGCCACCTCCCGAATCACTGTCACTATCTCCAAGGTCTCCATGATCAACACCATTTTCCTCGGTTCCATTCACAACACTCTTTCCATTCACTGACATTTTGTTGGAGGTGTTCCTCCTTGAAGGTTTTTCAGTGTCGGAGTGCTTCTCATTATTGTTCTTGTCAATGGAGACAGTATGATCGCGCTCCTCAAGTTCTACAAGAGCTGCATTAACTTCTTCAATGGAAGAGTATCGAGTCATGTTGGGGCGTAGATCGGCAAACAAGTCCTGCAAGTGCTTTACTACATAAGCTTTCCCATGTAGAATTATAGATAAGATAGATTCTTGGAATAGCATATTTCAGATAAAGGTACAGTAGTGTAGTAGTTAAGAGAAGAGAAATAGATAAAGGTCAGTTTACTTCAGAATCTTATATATGATTCCAGTTTTTCATTAGCAAGAAAAACAGGAAAAATATGTAGGGTGGGGTACAGAATAGAATATATGAGCAGCATGACTGACCTGTAAGTCAAATTCAACATCAAGCGGTAGTACACCTTTACTTAGTATATATCTCTGAAAGTGCATCAAGAATCGATCAAGTTTCCTCTTGGAAGAGCCTCGATCAAAGTAGTGACCACAGGTTTCAAGAAGAGTAATGACCATCCTCATGCGGAAACAATCTTCTGGTGGATCTAGTACATCTTGCTGGTGTGACAGAAAAGAAAGTATGGCCAATGTAAGAAGATCATCATGTACACAGTTTAAGTAACTTCTGATTCATAATTAAAAAAAATGGAAATGATTAAATCATCCATATCTTTATGCTTTCTTATAAAAATAAGAGACACACACAAGTACGTATTTAAAAAAAAAAACATAAACACTAGAATCATGAATAAACTTGGGTGACAATCAATTGGAATATACATTCTTGGAGATTTCAATTTTACTCCCCAAAGTTTCCTAAACATAAAAAATATTAAGATTGGAAAGATGTCCAATAGTACTATATATTCTTTTTTGAGAAGACAATAGTACTATATATTCTAAATATGCATTTATGACACTTAATTTAGTATATAGTTAACGAGATAAGTGTGCCTAGCACCGACTATGGCAATAGTCCTCAAGTACTATATGGTGATGTATGGAAATGCACGGAAAATTACATACCTCTGGTGTGCCGTGGCCAAAGGCAAGAGTCAAATACAGAGTCTCAAAAATAACAGAAGAATCTACATGCTCATAGTTGTATAGCTCTCCTAAGAATCGCATATGGGCAATCCGTCTTTGCTGCATCCCATACTCATTTAATTCTAGGCCAAGCCGTATCTCCTCTAGAACCTGAAAGTGAAGATATAACTTTGAGAAATCTCCGGTGAGTCAGACAGAATCAGAAATGTCCAAATTTGCACACATATGCACACTTCATATCTCAGAGATGTCAATGTATATTTAATTTCTCCCTTTTTCTCTACTGGTTCCAAATATATTTTTTAAGTTGAAAAACAATTATGACCATAAAATGGAGGCAAACCGTTAAGACTGCTAAAAATGACCTGTCCCCTCCCTCATCTTTCCTTTATCCTTTCCCTAGAATGATTATTGTACTAGCACCAAGACTACTGTTTGACTAAAGTATGAGGCAGGCAAATCATGAGAAAGTATATTGAGCCTCAAGGCGTTAGTGACTTTAGAATTAGAACCTACTGAGTCTGTTGCAGCATATAATTTATTGCTACATTCAATCTGTCACGGCGAGCAGCTTACCTCTCAATAAATACAGAAAATAAGCAAACAAGTAGGTTAAAATGTCCTCGATGTTAAATGAATGAACAATTAGTACATGTTTTTCCTCTGTATTCTAGTTAATAGCAAGAGATGATAGCCTTCCCCTTCCCCTAAATTACCCCACACTTTGTGCATCTGGAGTTAGACAAATCTAAAAGAGATACTACTGCACAGCAAAGGGCCAGTCATATTTAACATGGAAACTAAAATGCTACAAAAAGATTATTGGAATGAAAGAGATCACCTCGTCAACAACAGATACAGCAAATTCATCATGATAGCGGCTCAAACCAGCGGTGAGAGAAGCAATCAAGTGGATCTGACCATACTTCCCCTTGTGAACCTTCAGAAAGCATTTTAAAAGATACGGCTCACATTCACCCCATGGTAGTTTACGCAGTTGCCTGAGCACATGCTCTATGGTAGACTTGTCAAGATCTGAGAAGAGCAACTTTCTTATATACTGCAAAAGAAATAAATGAATGAAAGGTTAATTCAAACTTTGGATATTACCAAAATAAATTATGAAGACGAGTTAAACCAATAAAATGATTTACACCTGATGCAATGGAGGACGGACTTTAGTGACCCGTGCGGATCTCTCAGGTGGTTTGCATAGGTAGTAGGCATTTTCAACAAGGGTGCTGTGCCGAGGGTCTAAATTTTTTACATTCTTCAAGCGCATTAATATTTCCAACATGTTTGCCATCCGCACAGTAGTTTCAGGAGATCGATACAGAAAGCGCCCACAAGTCTCAAGAAGATTGCAAGCAACATCAATGTTATGATGACTGAAATCATCCAAACAAGCCTGGCAACAAAGTAACATCAACTGCTAAGGAAACAGCTCATAAACTAAATGCCACTATGATATAAACTTAAATCTCGCTGATAGCACTGACTATGCTTTAAGTCTTCAACCCATCTTCTAAACTATGATTTTCCACACAGATGTTGCAGTTAATAGACAAGTAAAATAAAATGAGTACGAAAAAGGTTGACTGCAAAGACATGTGCATTTCATGGATTCTCCTGCAACCAAAAGGGGCAAAAAAATTTGTACAAGTTTAAAAAACACACATTGAAATCTGTAGGCAAAAAATCTAATAATATTTTCAGTGACTCCTACAAAGAAGTATGATAGAGGTAAAAGAAAGGAAAAGGTAAGAAGAACCCTTCTCCAAGCATAAGTGCACTCAAAGACCTTTCTGAGAGATATATTACGGCTGATATACAAGGTACTGAAGATATTATCAATCGGGCGATGCTAGATAAACCACATTTTGAAAACTACAAGTAAACTCTCTCTCTAATAGAGGAAGGGCCAACCAATACAAGTCGGTCCAAACTCTATAGAGGTGGTACACATACAAAATGTGGTCTCCCTAGCATTTTCCTTATCAATAATGCACAACTGTCCCAGAAACCTATGCATCAATTCTGTTATGTGCATATTACCTTCAAACAACTAAAGACAAGACCAGCTGGTGCAATCTTAAACTTGCAGAGTTCTCCAATAAATCTAATGTTCCTAATCTTTGTTTCAATGTTCATTTGATCCTGCATAAAATTAAAATTATATATGAAAATCATGAACTTCTCAAATGAAAGCGACACAAGTGAACTTTGTCAAAGAAGAACTCCCATTCAACAAAATACATGACTTGTAAAACCCAACCTTTTTATTAATTAAGAAGTTGAACTCTTCTTCCAACATTGCTAGGAGCATGGATGAGACGTCCTTCATACAAGTTGAGAGTGTGGCAACCAAACGCGAATAGTAAGCTAGTAGCTCCAATGAGGTTCTAGGGACATTAAATACTGCCCTCACAAGCTTTTTCCGATTTGCTTTTGAATTTAAATAACAAAACTCTACCTGAATATATATAATAAATTTCAACGTCAATCATAAGGTTAGATAGCCAAATGTGTGTGTGTGAGAGAGAGAGAGAGGAGTGGGAGTGGGGATGGGGGTGGGGGTGGGAAAGAACAGTACTAAAACTCAGACGGAGGTAAATTACAGTCAACTGATCAATAAGATCACGGCTCACGCAACCAGGAAGCCTCTGCAGTAAAGCATCCAAATTTGTCCCTTCAATACTTTTGAGCTTCTCTTTCTCATGCTCTCCTTTTCTATCACCTTTCTCTTTGTCTGGATCTTTGATCTTGTCTTTTTCTTTTTCTTCCTTGTCCTTTCCTTTCTCTATGGTTTTGCCCTCTTGTAAAGCACCAACATCTGCAGAAGCCTCTCCAGTATCTTCTGTAGTTTGTTGACTTTGGTCTGATTCAAGTGCGGGTTCCTTAATAAAGAAAATTAAAAAAATGTTCATCTGAGTATATAACTACAAGTATAAACTTTTGCTAGAGTAATCGGGAATCTTATTCTTCCAAAGAAGGCAAAGTACCTATATAGTCCACAAATTAAACCACACAATGTTATGAAACTCAAGTGAAAACAGAAGACAAATGAGGAGAAAGATCACAGAAAAAAAAGATCTAGCTCAGGAAGACCAAGATTAGTGAATACAGAACCAATTGGATTACAGAATAGCAATAACTGGTGATAAATGATGATAAATGCTGAGATTTTATTCCTTACAGTTGATTGTTCCTGGGTCTTTGCAGATTGATCACTGCTTTTAGACTCTGCTTCTCCCAATAATACTGCCGGAACAAATGCTCTGGAAATAACAAAAAGATACATTTCAGGTCAATCTCTGCTGTATAAGAAACACCATCTAAGAGAATTATAATGACCGACACAAATGAAATATATAAAAGACTTATTCTTAGATGGGAGATTGAAGAGGTGGCTGGTTTACTGCAGAAGGTGGAGTCCGTACGGCTGTGCCATTCTAGAGAAGACAGGAGAAGATGGAATTTAGAAGGTTCTGGCCAGTTCACTTGCAAATCTTATAACTCTTTCCTTTGCAACAATGATGTTATGCATCAATTTCCCCCTTTCGCTCAGATATGGAAAGCAAAAGTGCCTCCAAAAGTCAAAATCCTTGTGTGGCTAGTGGCGCTCGGGAAGGTTAATACTTGTGATCAAATCCAAAGACGAATGCCTTTTGCTTGCTTCTCCCCCCATTGGTGCACTTTGTGCAAATCTGGGGAGGAAAGCGTCAACCATATTTTCCTCCATTGTCCGTATAGCATTCAACTCTGGTGGAAATTGCTTAAGGAAGCCGGAGCAAGATGGGTCACCCCAAAGGGATGTTTTGAGCTTCTAAGCATTAAGTTCGAAGGCCTAGGGAAAGGGAGGAAAGCCAAAACTTTGTGGGGATCTCTGTTGATGGCCCTCTTCTGGAACATTTGGTTGGAGCGTAATAAAAGAGTCTTTGAGGATTACAAGGGAGTGGGGGTGGAGGACCTTTGGGATAGAGTAAAACACTGGGCAGCCCTTTGGGCTTCGGTTTCAGTGGAGTTTAGAGATTACAATTTCTCTTCTATTTTTAGGGATTTGTTAGCAGCCGTTATTTGATTTGGTCTAGCTTTTCCTCTGTTCAATTAGTTTTCTTTAGGGGTCCTTGCTAGTTCTCTTCTAACTCCAGGTGGATATCTTTTCCACGTGGTTTATTTTTTCTTTTTTGTAATTCTTTCGTTTTATAAAATTCTTTCGTTTCTTTTCAAAAAAAAAAAAAAAACAAGTGACAGAAAAATATCATTGGACTGAAACAAACCTAAGATCTGGTAAGCATTCGTAGAAAGCCCTTGTATCTTCATCATCCCATATGGCTTCAAGTGCCGAAGAATCCTTTCCAGCAGCAGCGGATGAAGCATCCTCCCCACTAGTAACCCTTGTTGTGTGACCATCCTCTGGCATTACTGGGGGCTGCATATCAAGTGCTTCTGCTAAACTGTGAGAAAAACAGTTTCTAACATAAGTTATCCAGAAACTAATAAAGAAAAATAATCAAAAAAGAGTTTTAGTAAACTAGTGGCTACTGTGACTTCAAATTAAAGAAAGCAGGAGCATCTGGCACCACACTAGAGATGTTGAAATGAGATGCTTTCATTTGCATCTATGGGTATAGTCCCCATGCTGCTGTTAAATTTCCTAGGCATTCTCTCAGGAGTCAGGTCACAGTTTGCTCCTACTACTTCTTTGATTTTTATTTTCTTTTCTTTTGTTACATATAAGGGATTATCAAGTATTATGCACCTAGCTAATGCTTACTTTAGAGTGGTTTAACAAATTTAATTACTTATCCAATAGGTGAAAGTAAAGTTACATCATCTTCCTCATACTTGCAATCTCCAGCTAGAATCTTCAGGCCATGCTAAGATTTCATGACATATACCACTATCTAAAATTCAGGAGGGATTATAAAATTCCCAAGTCAGAACCACAAGACTAGTATGCCAAACTAGTTCATTAAGAATTGGGTACCATCTGGTTCATTTCATCCTATGTTATTGTATTATTTATGTTGGAGAACTATGCAGGGTTTTTGCTAAATGACAATCCATGAAAATTGGGGATAACAATGACCATTACATGTTCAATAGAGTAATTGGAACAATTAAGGTGTGCAAGGTTTGAAAGAAGGATCCTCGATCCAATGTAACATAGAAGACTAGAAAGTCAAAGAAGACTTGGACCACAACATTGCCAGACCCAACAGACCCAGTCACTAGCATGATAACAGATACAGACAAATAATTGCAGTGAAATAGTACAGCAACTTACGATGAGACATTGCGGTACAAATGTTCATATGATTTCCGCAGCTTCTCGTATGACGAGACACTTTCATCACTGAGCTCTCCTTTAGCATTAAGGATTTTAGCATTTTCATGCTCCATTTGGCGAAGTGACTGAAAGTATCAAGAAAATTCATTATTTACGAGTTGCAACCAGTATTCCACTATGAGAGAGATAGAGAGAGAGAGAGAGAGAGAGAGAGAGAGAGAGAGAGAGAGAGAGAGTTATCTTTAGGTCAGGTAGAAAACTCTTACAGTATGCTCGGATTGCAACAGTTCTGCAGCAGCAACATAATATGTTTGAAATGCCTTCCTGAAGAATTTCTTTTGATCTGTCGTGATACTAAGGCCCTTAAAAAACTGTACCAAAAATTCAGGATAAATATAAGTGACATACATGGTAATTACGTAATTACAGAGAGTCACTTCTTGTGCCTATATGATACTATAAAATAACTTCAACGGAAAGTCAGATAAGGCAAACAGAATAACACTGAAATACGAGGAATGAACTAAATAAAGAACAAAGCCACAGAGAGTTCATACCTCTTCATGAATTTCCGGCCCAGAGAGTGGAAGGCCAAGAAACATTCTTCCCTGACGAGCAAAACTAGCAAGAAGAGTCAAATTTGTCTGAGTAGTATCCCGATCCTTTAAGTGTTCTCCACTGGTAAGATCCTTAATGATATTCAAGAAAACACCACCGTCTTCTATAACTCCAACAAAGAAAAGTTCCACAAGGAGTTTCAAAGTGCTTCGCTTCTTCATGGCCCTCAAGTTCTTGTCTGCTTCTAAGTCATCCCCAGACTTTCCCGGAAAAAATACTTTCAAAAGACCTTGAAGCAGAGTTGGGGAGAAGTCTTTGTACCTTTGATGAAGCAGAGAGCAGATCTTTGAAAAATAGAGGCGTGTTAGAAGTATTGCATTCAAAAATGTATTTTATGCTATACAAAATGAACAGGTAAAGCTTGCAGGTGTGCATGCCCACTTGACATACCGCCCGTTTAAAAGTAACTTCGTTTTTCTTTATGAAAACTCAATTGCTGCCAAACCTATCAACCTTACATATTAGCTGAAAAGTGTTACCGACTTTCTTCCCCAGTAAAGACCTATGTGATACACCCTGCTAGTTTTCTCTTTTAGGCTAAAAACATCCAACTAGCTAGCAACAGCAATATTCAGAATTTTTTCCCAAATTCATATAGGGAAAACACCAAATACCCAAAGACGTCTAACTGGATGCATGTGAAACAACAGAATGAGAAGCAAGAACCTTGAAAACCAATACAAACAACGCGTGGTGAGGCAACTTATCACTTATCCAAAGACCCAAAAGCTAGACAAACAACATTAGCATCAATTTCAGCAGAAAAAGTACTAAGCATTTGACAATTATACGCCTTGTCATTCAGCAAGTGCTGTCGTCTTTTCTTAAATAAAATAAGAAAAGATCAGCATTTGGAACCTACGAGTACAACACTACATGACTAGAAGTTCATGTCATTCTAGAAATGTTAAGATCTGAAAATAACCATAGTGTTTTCTTAAGCAAACGCACTGTGCAACAGCATTAGCCAAACATTTTCTAAGTCATTTGCCGGATGAAATCCAAAGTAATATGTTGAATGTAAAATCATGGGTAGATGACCCAAAGAACTTGATTAACTAAAGCTTCAAGGGGAAATGTAAAACGAGTAAAAAGGAAAATATATATAAATGCTTTTGACATATCAATTAAAATAAAAAAATTAACCTGGACTGCTGCTTGTATGTCTGACGATCTAAGCTTGGCATCACAAATAGCAGTAACAGCTTCACTGACAAATTTGCTTAGGTTGACACCTCTCAAGTCATCCATCAAACCTTCCCGCTGCTCTTCATTTATCTGCTTCAGTTTTTTAATAACCGCTGTGTTGCGCTTAATGCTAGAATCCAATGTCCTCAGAAATCCTGTGTCTGGAAGTCAGAATAAATTGGTTTATTCTCCAGTACCATGCAGCAATCATACATGTCCACTATGCTATCAATATTGTGTTTTAGGTTAGCCAGGTGATTATGTTGAAAAAAGTATAAAATAAACATGTCAACAAGAATATCTGAAAAAAAAGAAAGACATATAACCCTGAAGTACAAAATATCTTCGCAATGAACTTATCTAATATTTATATATAACAATTATATAGTAAAAACCTTCATTAAGATGTAAAACAGGAGTCATGACTCATAATACATCACAATTAAATCCAAATGTAACTGTAAAAAGTAAACCTACCCAAAACAAGGAAAAAAACTTTAAAGGGCTAAATGGTCCTCAATCCTCATCAGTTTAATGATCATTAGCCTTTTTAACGAAAACACTGATAACCTCAAATGAAGTAAGAAGCTTCCCCAATATCCCAAAATGTAATGTGGAAGCGTCAACAAAGTGTAGGAAATTATAGGGTAGAGGAAAGTTTATCAGCGTTATAATATTACACTAACACACTAGTTTCGAGAAATTACCTGTAATTCATAGATTATTAGACATCTAACGTAGGGTATGACTTCAGATTGAAAGCAGCTAAAGGTAACTTATGTGGAGGACCTCAAGTCGTTTGAAAAAAGATAATGTTGTCAGCCCAATTATTTAGGATTAAATCAAAGTACAACTAGTAGAAGCAGAGAACAACCTTACAAAAATTGCCAGCCATCATCCCTTTACTAGCAATTTATGTCATTAGGAATGGCAACTGTGCAAGATTTACATGAACCTTCTTTCCACATACATTTTCACTCATTCTAAGTACTTAATAATTAGTTCATCATTCATTGGCATGATCAATACAAGAATACCACTATGGTCTTACCAGGCCGCTCAGGGTTCAGATTGCTTTGACGAAGAGCCATCTTTGCCTCAATAGATTTCTTGACTTCCTCAAGCCGAGCAGCAGCTTCCTGCAGAAAAGAACCAATAGTTGCCTTACCAAAATCACTTCTGAAAGACATTCCAATTTCCAAGAATGCGCGCAAGTAACCAAACTATTAATTTAATTTTCAAATTTTCCTCTACAATATTATTTTAAAAAAGGGAGGTGGTTTTTACGCACCCTTTTTAGCTTACACACCCCTCTTTATTTTTTGTCATTAGATTGAATAAATCAAACGAAATCAACGCAGAAGATTAAAAGGGGTGTGGGAAAGGCTTAAAAGGGTGCGTGTTAATCCTTTCACTTGAAAAATTGTCCAGCCTTAGCTCAACTGAGGAATAAATATAACGTAAGTACAATGGTCCCCAACTTATATCCAAAGTCTAAGAAACTTCTCCTTTTCAAATTACTAATTAGTTCCCAGAAAGTTCCATCTGACTACATGTTCCAAGACTCAGGAATAAAAAAGAAATGTTAAAAAGAGCAATGAAAAAAGCAATACAGATAAGAAGTTATAAGGATCTCTAAAAGTGCCAGATGCAGCGACTTACCTCATCATCTTGCTTCCCATGAGGTTCACTGCCAGCACCGCCTTCCTCCTCATGGTGCTCCATCTCCGTACTTGTCTCCACTCACAGAAACCTATATAACAAGAGTTACAAGACATTGCATGCTGAATTAACACCCAATCCACACAAACAAAAGACGATGTAAAACTGAATTGATATGTTAAACACCCAATCCACACAAACAAAGTCACATCACTAAATTGATATGTTAAACTTCCAAGCATATTAACCCCTTACAGGCAAAATTTCACTTGAGTTTCATCGAATAACCAAGGAATCTTCAAAAGAATCAATAACTTAACTTCTTTTCTGATTATGCAACTTGAAATTACACTATCTAGACTGATCAAATGCACCCACAACACAAGCCCCCTTTCCCATAAAAAAACCCCAAAAAACAAAACAAATGGGGTGTTTCCTCTAAAAGTCCTCTTAGAAACTTAGTAACAATATACCACAATTGACAAAAAATGAAAAATCCAATTGGCATGCAAAAGAAGAAGAAACTACAAACACCCAAAAAAAAATATCATCAAATAATAACTCACTATTTGATTTAGGGCAAAACATTATCATCTAATATAAGCTCCAATTAAATTCAAACAAACTATTAGCTTTGATTCCAAGAATCCTAACCCAAATGAGCACGAACCCTATCACAGCAACACGAATTTGTTTCACAAACGAAGATTACTGAAGCTTACGACGTCGATTACGGCGACTGCACTCCCTACCGAGATCTCACTCGCGAAAAACCGCAATATGCACCACACGTATATCTCTGTGTGTGCGACTCTGTGTGTGTGGGAGAGGGAGAGGAATTGGGTTACCTGATCGAGATTACGCCGCGACGTAACGAGGATTGCAGAGAAAGAAAGGAATACAGTGAGGTCTGGAGGAAGGGAGGCAGAGAGAGGGAGAGCGGGCCGAACCCAATGGTTAGAGAGCAATGGGGCCGAGTTGCGACGAGGCGAGACGATGATCCAAATGGAAAGAACCGACTGGTATCAGTGAGTTTCTAGGGTCGGACTCGAAGCACGGGTTTTTTGTTAGAAAGGTAGCCCACTTAAATAGCCCATCTCAAGTGCTGTCTTTGGGCCATTGGTATCTCTTTCAGTCCAATATTTTTTTTTTTTTTCCAATTAAGTTAGGGACTCGTTTGATAATCATTTGATTTTATGTACTTTGTTCTTGTTGATTAGCGGAGCAATGATGGTAGGAGATGTGTTGAAAACCTGTATAAGTGAAAGGAATACACGATGAAAACTGAAAACCAAAAATTATTTTAAGTTATTTTACTTTTAAGACTTTGTTTTCATTCATTTATATTTATGTTTATTTTTTTCCCTCCCTCCCACACAGCTCTTCTCCATCCCTCTCTTCCTCCATATACCTTTTGCGCACCTTCAGCGCAAAGGGTAAAAACTTAAAACCAAATACTTATCAAATGAGTCGTAATTTATTATTTCAATATAATTAAAAAAGTAATGCTACAAAGACTACCAACTTTTATACAAAATTTGCAAATCATGTAATGTGTCACAAATAGAAAATAAGCACGTTAATCAACACTTAGTAATAATTTAATCATCAACAATCACATCATATGGTATATATAATTTGGTCTAAATAGTTGGTCTCCAAGCATTACCCTTAGGTACAATCTGATAATTATTAGTCGTATTCTTTTTAACACATGATACTATTCTAATAGAGAGGTGAGGTTACATACACGGTTAAACCAATGGGCTAAGACAGTGTGTTCACCTCTTTTTAAAAATAGGGAACTAACCAAATTTGGAATCTAGATACTATATATATAGCCTCAAAACAAAATTGGTTTCATCACTAAAACTAGTGCCCATGGAAGTAAATAAATCCAACCAATTTCTAACTGTGATAGATTCTTCTAATTAACCAACTCCAGGCGTTGGCTAGAGGGCAACCCACCAGTTTTAGGAACTACGTCTTCCAGTAGAAAAATAACGCCAAATTACCAAACTACTACAATTTTTACCTTCCATTTAAACCAGTTGACCGTTATTAGGACCTAACCACAAACTATATAAATAACCATCCAATTGTAAGTCACATTTAGGAGTCCAAGACAATATCCTTCTGAAAATTAAGTTTAAAAACAATTTATTCAACATCATGAACATGTCTACCAAGGTCCTAGCAGTGCTGCTAGCGATTCTTGTCGTATATTCACCGGCGTTGACGCAGGCACAACATAAACATTTGCATGTCACCAAGCATGACAAGGTTTTTATTGTCAAATCAAAGCCTAAATACGAAGCGAGAACTTTTGCTGATTTTAAAGTTGGGGAGCCACTGTACAGGGTCAAGGAAAATGGTGATGAGGTCTTAGTGCCTGCAACCGAAGTTGCAAGCATGTACCGGATTAGAGAATAATCGCACCCTAAATTATCTTAGTATTAGAGCTGTAATAGTAATACTATGAGCTTAAAAAAAACTACAATTAAAAGGTCGTACCCAGTGCACAAGGCTCCCGCTTTACGCAGGGTCTGGGAGAGGTGAATGTCGGCTAGCCTTACCCCCATTTATGGAGAGGCTGCTCCCAAGTCTCGAACCCGAGACCTACCGCTCATGGGCGAAGGCACTTGCCATCACACCAAGTGCGACCTCTTAAAAAAAAAAAAAAAAAAAAAAAACTACAATTATCATAATAAAATTGGCGAATGACTCATATCTTATTTTATGTGTAATTTTGTGCCGTAAAACATCAGATCATGGAATAGAATTATGTGTGTAAGATTTAATCACAAGTTTAAGAGATCAAATAAACATAAGCCTCTGTCCTCGAAAGAAGGTTAGGGTTAGGGTTGGTTGTGACGGTGCTACGATATGAAAGCTAATGATTGAGATATTACTTAAGCGTTGATAAGCGTGTTCATTTATGTTGATGCACAAAACCGGAGGTCTTGCAACAACGTAAATCCGACCGTGAATCTGCAAGAAAGTAAATAACACAAGATGTATCGTGGTTCACCCCAATGTTTGGGCTACGTCCACACTGATTATTGTATTTCTCTGAGAGGGAGAGAGCCTCTGTAATGTGAGAATGAGGCTCTCTGAATGTGAGGGAGTTCGGGGATCTCAGGCCTAAGAATTTGCCTCCCTTAATGGGAGAGTGAGGGGTCCTTTTATAGAATAAAGGATCCTCACTTATTACATATTTGCCCCCTCATTTATTACATAATTACATTTGAGTCTCCCGAGTATTTATACGAGATCTAAATACAGAGGCCCTAAATATGGTACAAACAATTTATATTGGTGACACATTATTTAGTTTGCTAATTTAGTCTACAAATTAGTTTTCCTAGCATTACCCTATGGTCAATGCACCCCGTTCTTATTTTGTTATTGCATTAAAAGGTTTTATTGCATTGTTTATAATTTTCAAGCCGCTTCTCCCTCTAGAATTATATCATTGAAATCATTGTGTGGTGGTTTCTTTCATTTATTTTACCATACAAAAGATAAGTATTTTATCTTATTTGGTTTATCTTATTTAATAAATTGTGGTAATAAAAATTGTCATTTACTAATATTAGTTTTATGTGATTTATTGTACGTAGGAAAAGTAACATCGACATTGCCAAATATTTCCAACGCTACCTTCACTTGTGGCAAAGGGTTATTCTACTCCCGTGGGTCGACTGATCCAACGCTGCAGAGGGTGTTAGTTTATAAGTCTTTGAGCTAATTGTGAATTGATTAGAAATAAGTTGTGATGTTAATATGTGTATGCACTTATGTTAAATACTAAGTGAGAAGGTATATAAATGTAAAGGTCATGAGTGTCATGTGTGATGATCTTAGTTATTGGCTGAGTGGCTGAGATCTGTTTTTTATTGTATGGATCCAGCTCAGTTTTGTAAAGCAATATATCTCTCCTTTGCACGTTGTGTGTGAGAGAGACAATTAATGAAAACAAATTATTCCTCTATGTCTCTGTAGAAGAAAGAAAACAACCACGTTCTTCTCCCCATGTCTTCATTTTCTTCTTCCTTCGAATTAACTGTATCAAACACTAACATGGCCTCAGAGCCGGTTTCAATCAACGGAGTCTAGGCGTGAAGCTGTGAAGTCACTGAGCTAAGTCAAAGGTCGTCGGAGTTCCATTTGAGAAGAGAAATCAACAGTCGGACCAAGATGTCTGGATCTGGAAGCTCGAAGGTGAAAACTCCAATTTTCTTTAATGAGAACTACGAGTTCTGGAGGATCAAGATGGTAACGATCTTTAAATCGCTTGGGTTATGGAATCTGGTGGAGAAAGGGATTACAACCCCTGACTCGAAGAAGAAGAAGGAAGTTGAAGGGTCATCAGACGATACAGTCGATGAAGAAATGACTGATGTGTTCATGAAGGATGCGAAGGCTCTAGGAATCATTCAAAATGCAGTATCTAATCAGATCTTCCCTCGGATTGCTAACGTTGATTCAACTAAGTTGGCATGGGATCTCTTGTATGGAGAATACCATGGTGGTGATCAGGTTAGATCTGTAAAACTTCAGAATCTTAGACGAGAAGTTGAGTATGCTAGAATGCAAGATGATGAGTCCATATCTAGTTATCTTACAAGACTAAATGAACTAATTAATCAGATGAGAACATTTGGTGAATCTCTTTCTAATGAAAGACTTGTGCCAAAGGTTCTAATCAGTCTGAGTAAACCATATGATTCTATTTGTTTGGTTATAGAAAACACAAAGTGTCTAAAGACTGTAGAATTGTAGGAAGTAGTTGCAATCTTGAAGAGTCAAGAACAACGGTTCGATTTACATAATGTTGATACCACTGAAAAGGCATTTGCATCATTCTCAGTGAGTCCAAAATGGCAAAATATGAGTGAGACTAAATATGGTCCATCGAAATTTAAAAAGAATTGGAGTTCTAAGGAGAAGAAATGGGATTCAAAGCCTCGGTTTCAACAGAAACCTTTCAATAGTCCTGCATTAAATTCATACCAGTCACAGTCAATAGGTCAGGAGGGTACCAAACCACAGTGTAGAGTATGCTCTAAGTTCCATTTTGGTGAGTGTAGATATAAGGGAAGCCCAAATGCTATAATTGTGATAAGTTTGGTCACTGGGCTAGAGAATGCACTGCAGGAAAGATTGTGCAAAAGGCAAATTCTGTAAATCAGGTGGAAGTGGCAGGAAATTTGTTATATGCTAATAGTGCAATTTCAGAGACAAATGTCAATGGTAACTGGTACATAGATAGTGGCTGTAGCAATCATATGACAGGGAATGTTAATCTTCTTGTTGATATAAGGACAAATTTTGCTGGAAAGGTACAAATGCCCACTGGTGCATTAGTAAATGTTGCTGGAATGGGTTCTTTGGAAATTGACACTAACAAAGGGAAGAAGTACATTAGGGAGGTCATGCACTTGCCAGGATTGAAAGAAAATTTGCTCAGTGTGGGACAAATGGATGAGCATGGATACTATCTCTTGTTTGGAGGAGGCATGTGCAGTATATTTGATGGACCCTCCGTTGATAATCTAGTTATCAAAGTTAAGAAGAAGGAAAATAGATGTTATCCTCTTTCTCTGTGGAAAAACAGTCAACTTGTTCTGAAAGCTAGTATTGATTCAAATTCTACCTGGATTTGGCACAAGAGATTAGGACATTTAAATCTCAGAAGCCTTAAACAACTTAGAGAGAATGAAATGGTGCATGGTCTTCCACATCTTGAAAGTGTTGATGGTGTATGTGACGGATGCCAGTTTGGGAAACAACATCGTGATTGGTTTCCAAAAGAGAAAGCTTGGAGAGCAAGTAGTCCCATGGAACTTATACACACTGACTTGTGTGGTCCTATGCAAAATGAATCAATTGTTGGGAATAAGTACTTCATGCTTCTAGTTGATGATTGTACAAGAATGTCATGGGTTTATTTCCTAAGACAGAAATCTGAGGCTCTAACTTGTTTCAAGAAGTTTAGAGCAATGGTAGAATTACAAAGTGGTTTCAAAGTAAAGTGCTTAAGAAGTGACAAAGGAGGTGAGTTTGTATCAAATGAATTCAATCAATTCTTAGAAACTGAAGGAATACAAAGACAAATGTCTATGGCTTATACTCCACAACAAAATGGAGTAGTGGAGAAAAAGAATATGACAGTTGTAGAAATGGCCAAGGCAATGCTTCATGATAAAAGCATGACATACTTTCTGTGGGCAGAGGCAGTACACACAGTAGTGTATATTCTAAACAGATCACCTACAAAAGCACTTGATAATCTAACACCATCTGAGGCCTACAGTGGCAAAAAACCAGGAATTGGTCACCTAAAAGTGTTTGGATCAATTTGTTATGTGCATATACCATATGAGATGAGACAAAAGCTAGATGCTAAGAGTGTCAAATGTGTGTTTGTTGGATTTCCTACATGTGAGAAGGGATACAGAGTGTTTGATCCATGCACTAAGAAGTTAATCTTGTCAAGAAATGTGTTGTTTGATGAAGCTATGACCTGGAATTGGAAGGAAAATTCAGAGAATTCTGTTGCTGTGACCTACATTTAGAATTCACATGAGCTGAGTGGGATTGAAGGTAATGCTTCTAGTTCCTCTATTCCCTCTCATACTGAAGAACAAGAAAGCAGCATTCATGAATCTGTAAAGATCTCTCAGCCTTATGATCATACTCTAGTGAAATGGAGAAGCATAAATGACATTATGGCACAGTGCAACCTTTGTATTGTGAAACCTGAGAAATATGAAGAGGGTGCACAAGACAAGGCTTGGGTAATAGCAATGGAAGAAGAATTGTCAATGATTGAGAAGAATAGAACTTGGGAGCTTGTAAATAGACCAAGTGATAAACATGTCATTAGAGTGAAATGGGTGTTCAAAACCAAGTTGAATCTAGATGGCTCAGTACAAAAGAACAAGGCAAGACTGGTTGCCAAGGGGTATGTGCAGAAACCAGGAATCAATTACAATGAAACTTTTGCTCCAGTTGCTAGATTGGACACAATCAGAACCTTAATTGCTCTTGCTGCACAAAGAAGCTGGAAGTTATATAAACTAGATGTTAAATCTGCATTTTTGAATGGAAAATTGCAGGAAGAAGTATATGTTGAACAACTGAGGGATTTGTAATTGATGGTAAGGAGGACAAGGTCTACAGATTGCATAAGGCTCTTTATGGGTTAAAGCAGGCACCTAGAGCTTGGTATGGGGAAATTGACAACTACTTCACTAAGTGTGGATTTACAAAAAGTTTGAGTGAAGCAACTCTTTATACTAAGACAAGGGGAGATGAAGATATCTTAATTGTTTCTATCTATGTTGATGACATAGTATATACTGGAAGCAATCAGGAAATGTTGAATGAGTTCAAAGAAGATATGAAGGTGAAATATGAAATGACGGACCTCGGGCTCCTCCACCATTTTCTAGGAATGGGAGTGATACAAGCTGAAACAAGCATTTTCATTCATCAAAGGAAATATTCTTCCTCTTTGTTGGATAAATTTGGCTTAAAAGAGTGCAAACCTGTTTCCATACCTCTTGTTGCTACTGAAAAATTAAGCAAAGATGATGGAAGTGGTACAGCAAATGAAGAGCAATATAGGAAGATTGTGGGGAGTTTATTGTATCTTACTGCTATAAGGCCGGATGTGATGTATGCAGCTAGTTTACTAGCTAGATATATGCATTGTCCTACAAATAAGCACTATGGAATTGCCAAGAGAGTGCTCAGATATGTCAAAAGGACATTGGATTATGGTTTGAAGTATGAGAAAGGCAAGAAGGCAGTTTTGGTTGGATTTTGTGATAGTGATTGGGGAGGATCAATTGAAGACAGCAAAAGCACCTTAGGCTATGCCTTTTCTTTTGGAAGTGGAGTTTTCTCATGGGCCTCTGTGAAGCAAAGTTGTGTTGCTCTTTCCACTGCAGAAGCAGAGTACATAAGTGCATCTGAAGCCATAGCTCAGGCTATTTGGCTCATATTTGTCTTGGAGGATTTTGGAGAGCTACAAACAAAAGCAACTCCTCTGCAGTGTGACAATACATCTACAATTTCAATCACTAAGAATCCAGTGTTCCATCAGCAGACAAAACACATCGATAGGAGGTACCATTTCATCAAAGATGCTCTGCAGCAAGGAATAGTCAATTTGATCTATTGTCCTACCAAAGAGCAAGTGGCAGACATCTTTACCAAAGCTTTACCAAAAGAGAGGTTTAACTATCTCAGAGACAAGCTGTGAGTCATATCAGCTCAAAACTTAAAGGGGAGTGTTAGTGTATAAGTCTTTGAGCTAATTGTGAATTGATTAGAAATAAGTTGTGATGCACTTATGTTAAATACTAAGTGAGAAAGTATATAGATGTAAAGGCTATGAGTGTCGTGTGTGATGATCTTAGCTATTGGCAAAATGAGTGGCTGAGATCTGTTTTTGATTGTATGGATCCAGCTCAGTTTTGTAAAGCAATATATCTCTTCTTTGCACGTTGTGTGTGAGAGAGACAATTAATGAAAACAAATTATTCCTATGTCTCTATAGAAGAAAGAAAACAACCACGTTCTCCCCCTTTCTTCCTTTTCTTCTTCCTTCGAATTAACTGTATCAAACACTAACAGAGAGCTGGGTGGAAGGAAGGATATTCAAGACTGCAGTTCTAGTTTTGTTGATTTGGGAAGGCATCGTGGTTGCCATGAGGATCATCTATTGGAATTGTCAGGGTATTGGGGACAGTTCAGGATTTGGAGGATCAAAACAGGCTTCGTTCCCCTGAATTGGGGTTTTTGCTGGAAATGAAAAACCATAGTAGAAATTACATGTATTTAAAGCGACGACTGGGCATGCAGTTTTTTGCACCCAGTGGAGCCGAGGGGAGGGGTATTGGTGGTGGGTTTGTGTGTATTTTGGAAGGAAATGCAGCAGGTTGTTTTGGTTAATTAAGTACGCTAATTTCTTTATTTTAGTTGTGGTGGAGGGATGAGTCAACTAAAGAGAGGTGGAGATTATTTGCTATGCATGCTAGCACAGATGATAAAACTAGGGAGCAACATTGGCGAACATTGCAGGGGAGTATTTAATAATCAAGTGGCGATTATTGCTTGGTGATTGGAGATTTTAATGATTTATTAGATGGATCAGAGAAGATAGGCGGCAATCCAAGAACAGTAGTGGGAGTATGCGTTGTTTTGGAATTTTGCGACTGACAACAAGCTCTTGGATTTAGGGTTTATTGGCTACCCATATACATGGCGTAATAGAAGCGAGGGCGGCTTTATTCAGGAGAGATTGGATAGAGCTTTGGCATCGGAGGGCTGGGTGCAATTCTATCCGAAAGCTTGTGTTGAGCGTTTTAGAGGGCTCGGAGCCTCGGACCATGCCTTACTGGCGTTGAAAACGAGCCACCTGCGGCGAAGTAGAAGCGGTTTATATTTGATCCGAGATGGGGAGAGGAACAAAGATGTAAGGGTGTGGCGAGTACGAAATGGCACTATAATGGAGAAGGATATCGAGCAAACCAGTTCGATGAGGAGAATTGGGGAAAAAGAGTGTGCCAAACTCGAAGAGGAGAATTGATGATTTGAAAAGATTGTTGCCTGAAGGTATCAAAAACCTGTGTTTAAGGAGGAAGAAGTGTATTGGAAGTTTAAAAGCAGAGTTCAATGATTGAACGAAGGTGACAAGAGTACGAAATACTTTCATGCTAAGACGATGAAACGCTGACGCCATAACCAACTAAAAGGTTTGGAGGATGATGGTGGGATATTTTGTTAAGTTAGTTCAATCCAACAACCCAAGACGGAATGATGAGGTGGTAAGTTGTTTGGGAACTCGAATTGGGGATGTGGAGAATAATTTGCTTACTGCCATGCCTAGTAACGAAGAAATAAGTGAGGCTATTTTTCAGACCAATTTTGCCGCTGGATTATGGACTGTGTTTCCACGGTGTCTTATAGTGTGATGCTACATGGAGAACCTAATATATTCATCCTAGTCATGGACTGCCACAAGAGGACCCAGTCTCCCCATATTTGTTCTTGCTTTGTGACGATCGAAGAAGTGACGTAAAAATAAGCAAAATTAAGCCTCTAATGATAAAGCATTTAAAAGAAACTTACCTGCAAATGTCTAGTAATGATCAACTTTGCCCAACTTTTGATTGCATTGTTTTTTGTTTTTAGTGGGGAGAGCGTAAATATGCGCATGACAATTAATAGAAATGGACAAATAAATCCCTTCAACGCCTAAGCAAACTTCCAAGCTGCCCCCGTGTAGATGAGGCTAGTCTGTCAAGAGAAACCTTCCATAGTCAAATATTGACCTTACAAGTTTCAATGGAAGATAAAACTCTCAAACTTTTGTTTATGGGGAAATATAGACGGGAGTAGTACATGAGTTTGTATGTAAGAGATTTATTTTGTAAACCGGGTGTAGATAAATTTTCTTGTTTGATTGACTTATAAGAATTTTTAGAATAACGATTTTGATAGGGAGCGATTCCTTTTATATGTATTGAATGCCAAAAAAACAAAAGAATGCGAGAATCACTTTTTTTTTTATTGCAACTCAAAATCCCAAAATCAATTGGCTTAAGAATAAAGGCCTAGAAATCTCATTAACATAAGCGCACTAATTGTCATAGAAATTTCATTGAAGCGATGTTGTGCTTCGTACTAAAGAGAGAAATGAGGGTAGGTTGGAAATTTTGAAAGAAATTAATCTGCACTGTTCATCTACCTTTTGGAATGAAAAAAAAGTTTTTGAAAGCTCCTTATTGCTGCTTTTGAGTTTTTAGCTTTTTTTTCACCTAAATGGTGAAAAAAGCTGCTTGAGGATGTTAACCAAACACCAAATCTTCCCGGCTTTTTTGAGTCGCTGCTTTTAAAAAAAAAAAAAAAATATCAGCTGTACCTAACTGTTACTAAATCCAACCTCCCTCAGAAGAGTCAAATGCCATCCGTTGCCAACATTTATCTATCTGAGGACCAAATACCTTTCATACTTTTTTCACTAATTAAAAAGAAAGCTTTCGTATCGTGTGGAGGAGGGGGTGTTGGTGATGGAGTGGTTGGCCTTATGACATGGCAAAGAATTCAGTTTGTACTATGCATAAGGATGACTTTTAAGCACGGTTCTAAAAATCATCGTTTACCGACGCTTAGGTATTTGCATTGATCGTGACTCTTACTATGACAGAAAATAGATATCTTTTATTTTGCATTTTATTTTTTTAATAAATATATAAAACTTGTTGTATACTTGGACTCATTATACGTTTGTTCTCAATGTCTTAAATATGTTCTAATACTTTATAATTTATATGTCCCTATAATTAAAACAGTTGGAATTGCATTACTAGTATGGGGTGCTCGGCCGAGTATTGGGGTGTAAGCAAGTTCTTCTCTTCCATAGGGGGATTAGATTTAGCCACATTTAAAGTTTGGAATAATTTTGAATTTTTGTAGTTTTTTATTGGTTTTTCTGCCCTCATGTATACAAATAGAGAGTTGTAACTAAAAAGACCAATGGGGTCACGCCAGTAGGGAGCATATGTCATTTAGTTGAAGTGGGAAGTTGGTGTGAATGTAAGTAAATCTATGGAATTGTATACAAAAGGTTTAGAGAGAGAATAGCTCAGAGAGGAGAGAGAGAGAGAATGAAAGTTCTTGATATATACCTTGATCTCTAAGTAATACAGATGTTGAGATATTTATATGCTTTCAACAACAAAGCTAACTACCTTAATTAACAGAACTTCTAATCTAATTACAAGTGTCAACATCCTATATATCAACTTCTATACTCTATCATCCCCTGCAAACTCATGCTTTGATAAACGAAGCATGAGATTGTTTCATTGAGTATAAAACAAAGGAGAACTCAAGCCTTTAGTCAGAATGTCAGCAAATTGCTCTTTGGATGAGACAAACTGAACATAGAGATGTTTCTTTGCTACCCTTTCCCTCACAAAATGAACATCAATCTCAATGTGCTTAGTGCGTTGATGTTGAACTGGATTAAAAGACAAAGCAACAGCGGACAAATTATCACAAAATAAAACAGGTGTAGAAGGTAAAGGAACCTGCAAAAATGCTAACAGTTGCTGGATCCAGTCCAATTTAGCAGAGGTGGATGACAGAGCTCGGTATTCAGCCTCTGTGGAAGATCGTGATACTGTCAATTGCTTCTTAGAATACCAAGAAATAGGACTATTCCCTAAAAACACAACCAAGCCAGTAGTAGACTGTCGGTCATTAGGGTCTCCTGCCCAGTCAGCATCACTAAAAGCCTTTAATTGAAGGGATCCTCTGGAATAACAGATGCCATGATGTAGAGTTCCCTTTAAGTCCCTCAAAATTCGTTTGACTGCTATAAAGTGAGCAACCATATGTGTTTGCATGAACTGACACACTTGATGGACTGAGAAGGCTATATCATGTCGCGTAAATGTGAGGTACTGCAATGCACCTACCACACTTCTGTACAAAGTCGGGTTGGGATAAGGATCACCATCATCCTTGAGAAGTCTGTTGTAGGGCAAGCAATGAATGTCACAGGGTTTTGAATCAACCATTTCTGTTTTGGTTAGAAGATCCAACACATATTTAGACTGAAACAAAAATAAACCAGTTGCAGTTCTTGAAATTTGAATGCCTAGAAAGAAATGCAAATCCCCTAAATCCTTGATGTCAAACTCAATTGTTAATGCAGTAATAACATGTTGTATATCTGCACATGCACTCCCTGTGATGATAATATCATCCACATAGAGCAAGAGAATAACAATACCAGAATCAACATTTTTAACAAAAGGTTTAGAGAGAGAATAGCTCAGAGATGAGAGAGAGAGAGAGAATGAAAGTTCTTGATATATATCTTGATCTCTAAGTAATACAGATGTTGAGATATTTATACACTTTCAACAACAATGCTAACTGCCTTAATTAACAGAACTTCTAATCTAATTACAAGTGTCAACATCCTATACATCAACTTCTATATCAGTTGGGTGGTTTAGGGAATTACTGTATTTATATACCAGTTTCAGGTTATTTGGAAATTTGAGCTATGAATTTCTGGGTTTGTGTTTTTTTCTTTTCATATTTTTTTTGGGGGGGGGGCTTGAGGAGAAAATAGTGATCTATGAATTCCTGAGTTTGTGTTTTTTTCTTTTCATGTTTTGTTTTTTGGGGCTTGAGGAGAAAATAGTTTATCTATTATGCAATTTTTAGCAGAAAAATAAATAAAAAAACTAAATAAATGAAAAGCAGTGGCAGCATAATCAGTTATCAAGTAAGATATGTGGTAGCAAGAATCCGCCCGCCATCTTCAGTCTTGCCGAGTTTATAGAGAGGTGGCCGGCCTTGGGATAGGGTTTTGCCCTACACGTGGCGGCTTCCCAAACCCTACACCTAGGTCAGCTTCCCATTGGCCAAGGTTGTGTCATCCTTAGGAAATAATATTCCCAAGATGATGGAAGCATCATTGATTGAATGTGATAACGATTCCTTACTGTTTTTAGTTCATCTTTAATTGATAATGTATTAAAGATCGGATTTGGTGATTAATCCTATATTTAATGTCTTTGACTTTTCCATGTCAGAAGCAGTTAAGCTTTGAGCAGTCCCATTCAGCTGCTTCGACCTCTAGAGATGTTGAGTTGCTAGTGTGAATATTTGTGTGCCCTGACCATTTAATGAGACAATCTCGTTTACTTCAGGAAAAAAATTACATGTCGTCTCCAAGATTTTTAAAATTTTGTTTTTGGCTCCAACGATCAATGATTAATATACTTGTATGTGGAAGAACTTGGTTCTCTTCCAAACTCAGAACTCTATTTTACCCACAAAAAAAAACTCAGAACTCTATTTTTTTTAGGGCATGCATGTCTGCATGTACTAATTTAAAAGGGAGAGGACAGTGCTCCCAACACATGATTAAGTAAATGAGTAATGCTAGAGAAACTAAATTTATAGATAAAATTTTAAAAACTAAAAGACATGGATGTTCATGATTGATTTATCACTTAAACATTGATAAACATGCTTATTTCTATAGATGGCACATTATTTAGTTTGTAAATTTAGTCTCCTTATCATTATCCTAAGTAAATACATGCTCTCTTTGTTTTATAGAGGTATTAGCATAGTCCTAGGTATGCATGGGACTTTATATGTATATTTTATTTCATTATACATATAAATGTCAGACAGTTGCTTTCTGGTGTCTGGTTTGGTTAAAACCTTAAAACAGCCTATAACCAGTAGAAAGCCATCCACTTGTATAATTTAATGATTTTTCTCTTTGGTTGAACAGTTGAACTTGAAACCTGAGTTCAGTGTTCACACGACGTGGAATTCATGTGTTCAGTGTTCACACTTCGTCAAAATATGGATTTGGATTCGGTACACTTTAGTGTCACATATAGATTCATAAATCTAAACCACTCAAATTAAGTTTGACGATTTAAATTAACTCATTCCATTGATTTATTTTACATAAATTAACGACTTTGATTTTTTTTTCATACAAATATATGGTCCAGATTTATAGATTCTTAAACTCTAGACATTAATGTTCAGAATGGATCTAGTTCTTCAAAATATGTCGCGCTCACACAATCAGCTCAATTAATATAGAAACAATTTGCACACATAAATTTTTTTTCTTTTTTTTTGATCAAAATATTTTTCTTTTCGAACACCTTAATGAATACGGCTTTCATTTTCTTTTGTTTAATCTTTAAAAAGTAAAAATAAATAAGAGCGCAGAAAAAAAAATTAATGGAAATCTCCTCTTAATATGTAGCTGCCTTTCTTTGATCTATAAAAATCCACCAACTATTCTTCTTCTTCTAATTCTTCTCCTCCTCCTCCTCCTTCTTCTTCTTCTTCATCATCATCTTTTCAATTCTTCTCCTTCTCCTTCTCGTCAAATCTTCTTCTTCTTGTCAATTCTTTTTCTACACCCTTCAATCTCATATCCATACCCCTGCAAGCTCAAAGATGGATGACAAAATTACTAATAAGTCATCAGTTCATAAAGAAGCAGCCACCCTTCCACCCAAGAGAGGTAAAATCAAATCCAAAATCTTTGAGGACATAAAAGAGACTGTCATCAATCTGATAGGAATGGGAAATGCAAGTGACAGCTCATCAGCAGCCCCAGCAAATCAGCAGCCAAATGAAAAGAAAAAAGGCTTGAAGAGCAGATTCTTTCTGTTGGTGAATCTTTCAAGTTTTTTACTGTGACAAATTTCCTGTTTTAACTTTATGCACATTGTTATGTTGTAATTTTTACAATCGATTTGTTCTTGCTTGAAGTCAAATTATTCCCCTTTTACTAACTAATTCACATGTTTGAGAAATTTGAAAATGTCCCATTTTATGAAGATTATGTAGGAAATGAAGGTGTTAAATTGCTATAAATAATAAACAGAAATTAAATATTATGAATATGCACGCAATAGAATGGAATTAGAAAAATCTCAATTGAGTTTAGGCAAGCTTTCGACGCTTTGACTTTAAGACGATTTCCGCCCCATATTTATGCTTGTGGTTTACTATGGTGTTCGTCTCCCATACGACGACTCCCTCCTTGTGAAAGCAATTTGTTTATACCATATTTAGGGCCTCGTATTTAGATCTCGTACAAATACTCGGGGGACTTAAATGTAATTATGTGATAAAAGAAGGGGCAAATATGTAATAAGTGAGGAGCCCTTATTCTATAAAAGGACTCCTCACCCTAACAATTAGAGGAGGCCTCACTCTCACTCTCAGAGGCCATTCCCAAGCTTCTCTCACCCTCTCAACGCTCTCACTCTTAGAGCTCTCTCTCTCCCTCACTTCTCAGAGAAATATAATACAATCAGTGTGGACGTAGCCCAAACCTTGGGGTGAACCACGATAACTCTTGTGTCATTTACATTACATGCAGATTCACGGTCGGATTTACGTTGTTCCAAGACCATCCGGTTTTGTGCATCAACATTTGGCGCCGTCTGTGGGAAACGACACAAAAAGTTATGTCGGTTCTCTTTCATTTTTTTTCACCTTCGCCGTGAATTTGCAAAATCTGCAAAAACCCAACAACCCAAAGCTTTCCAGAAAATCACAAAAACCCAGAAACAGAAAGATCCAAATCTCTGTCTCCTCCCTTCACTCTCTCTCTTTCTCTTTCTCTCTCTAATTCACAATTAATCTCTCTGCAACTACTACTTCCTAGATCTGAAAACTAGAGGTGGAGAAAAACAAACAGCCCTTGTCAAAGAGGTTCTGAAAAGCTTCATTACAAAAGATTGAAAGAGAAAGAGCAAATGAAAAAAGAGAAGAAGGAAGAGAATAGAAAAATAGACTCCAACGATGGCTTCTCCTCCTCAGATTGTGAAGAAACCATTGTCTCTTCCCCAGTTATTGACCCGATTCAGCAAACCCAGCAGCTGCCACTAGCACCATCCATGCCACCTACCCCCATCAGATTTAAAGCAGCAAGCCGGCCCGAGCGGAGGAGAACCGGGTCCTAGCAGCAGCGACCCGGGCATGGCACGGCAGTTCCCACTTGCGGCTCAGCCGGAAATCATGAGAGCAGCCGAAGAAAGAGAGATGTTCTCCGCTCCCTGCTGCTGTCGACTCCCCCAAGGTTCAGACGGCTGCTCCTTGTTCCTTTCTGCCCAGCGAGAGTCCCATCCGTGAGCCCAGATACCGCAACGTGCACCCTCGTCTCGGCCGATAGCAACGGAAAGGCAGCAGCAAAGTGGTGACATTCGGAGACCGTAAGCCCACCGTAATTCTCTCTCTACTTCTCTTGGACTCTCCTTCAACGCACACTGCAGCCCTTCCTTCCTTCCTCCCTGTATCGGAAATCACCTGCACAACTTTTAGAGAAAGAGAAAACAAAGATGCTGATAAAGCTCAAAACGGGCCTCCACCTGGGCCAGTGGTTTCATCTTCATTAAATCCTAAGAGATCTATTAAAAGTGCTCCTTCGTCCGTTGCTGTTGGAAAGAGAAAGAGAGATGAGAAGCCAATGGTATATCCGTCGAAGAAGCAGCTGCATTTAAAGCAAGGGAGGCTGCAAGAAAGAGAGTTCAAGAAAGAGAGAGAAACCATTGCTTGGCCTTTACCGACCGCAACAGTTTGGCTGCTCTAGCAAGTTCATATCTTTAAGGACCTTCACTCAAAAGTTTATTCAATTGGAGTTGCAGATTCAGAAAACAAAACTTGGTTTGCGAAAAGAAGAATGATGTCCAGAGAAAAGCAGAGACAAAGGTGCAAAGAAAAAGTAGAAAAGAAAAAGGAAAAGGAGGAAAGGGTCTGAAGAAGTTTGTGGAGATGGCATGCGCCAATTGCACACCAGTGAAGCAATCCACCCATCATGTCACTAAGAAAGCAAAAGTAGAAAAGAAAAAGAAAAATGGAGGCTCTCCTCGAGAGCACATGGGGACAACGCAAAAGAAAAAGAAAAAAAGATCTTATTAAAGCCAAAGAAGATGCTCACACTTTCATCATGCATGTTCCTATTTTCTGAGAAAGCTACGGAAAGACCTAGAAGGAAGATAAAGGTTTCCTTACATTAAAGTGATGTAATTTATTTTTCTTATCTTTCGAAGACATCTGTATAAACCCCATCAGAGGGTCAAAAAAAAAAAAAAAAAAAAAAAAAACGGCAAAACCCAAAATAAATGGGCTGGAATGTTGTGTGGAGAGCAAAGGCCCATAAGCCCAAAATAGCACCAACCAGGTGATCAAAAGTACGCCCAGTACTCCAAAATTATTCGGCAACCTGCCGCTATTACCACAAACCAGGTATCAAAAGTACGCCCAGTACTCCACAATTATTCGGCAACCTGCCGCTATTACCACCAACCAGATGATGAAATGTACAACTCGTACTCTAATATCATTTGGAAACTAGCCATTCATGCCACCAACTAGGTGATGACATGTACAACCCGTACTCTAATATCATTTGACAACTAGCCATTCATGCCACCAACCAGGTGATGAAATGTACAACCCGTACTCTCCTTCATACCACCAACCAGGTGATCAAAAGTACACCAAGTACTCCAAATTATACATGAGCATTACTCATGTCATTCATACATAAACATTCATGAGCATCACTCATGATAATCATACATAAACATTCATAACCATCGTTCATGTCAACATTTATGAGCATCACTCATGTTAACATTCATGAGCATCACTCATGACAACATCCATGAGCATCACTCATGTCAATCAACATAAACATCCATGAGCATCACTCATGTCAATCAGCTTCAAAAGCTTCATTTACAAAAGCTCCAGTTTCGAAAGCTTCATTTACAGAGCTCTAGCTTCAAAGCTTCACTTGCAAAGCTTCACTTACAAAGCTTTAGTGCAGGGTATACAAATATCACATCCGAACAACCGCCACTTCGGCCCATACATGGATTCAATTTGAAGTCTCCAGCCAACAGACTCTATTGACCGAAGACTTGGGGGACTACATTATGTACCATATATTGGGCCTCAATTGGGCCTCATGAAAAATATTTGGGGGACTTAGCCCATTATTTATGTATTAAGGAGCGAGCCCTTATTCTATAAAAGGGACTTCCTCACTTTCATTAGAGAGCACCCATTATTCATGTACTGAGGAGCGAGCCCTTATTCTATAAAAGGGACTCCCTTACCTTCATTAGAGAGCAACGCCGCTAGCTGAGCAACCGCCTCGCCGCGAGCATTACTCCTAACCCATCACTTATGTATTGAGGAGCGAGCCCTTATTCTATAAAAGGGATCCACTCACCACCATTAGAGAGCATCGCCGTCTACTGAGCAACCGCCTCGCCGCGAGCATCAACTCTAGCCCATCATTTATGTATTGAGGAGCGAGCCCTTATTCTATAAAAGGGACCCCCTCACCTTCAAGCGCCACAAGCCGAGCTAACTAAGGCAACATAAGCCACAAGCTGAGCAGCCTCGCAACATGTGCTACTTATAGTTGAGCATCATTTCACTTTGAGCACCGCCTCATATCAAGTACCAGTTCAAGACGACATCTAGTTATTTCGGCCCACACATGGACTGAATTTCAAGTCTCCAGCCAAAAGACTCTCTTGACTGAAGACTTAGGGGACTACTGTTTATACCATATTTAGGGCCTCGTATTTAGATCTCGTACAAATACTCGGGGGACTTAAATGTAATTATGTGATAAAGGAAGGGGCAAATATGTAATAAGTGAGGAGCCCTTATTCTATAAAAGGACTCCTCACCCTAACAATTAGAGGAGGCCTCACTCTCACTCTCAGAGGCCATTCCCAAGCTTCTCTCACCCTCTCAATGCTCTCACTCTTAGAGCTCTCTCTCTCCCTCACTTCTCAGAGAAATATAATACAATCAGTGTGGACGTAGCCCAAACCTTGGGGTGAACCACGATAACTCTTGTGTCATTTACATTACATGCAGATTCACGGTCGGATTTACGTTGTTCCAAGACCATCCGGTTTTGTGCATCAACACAATTCATAAGGCTCATTTGAACTCGAATATGCAGGAACTTTCTTGAACGAATTATTCTATAATACATGCCTAAATGATCTCTAGTATGTAGAATGCAGTGAGTGAAAATGAATGAATAATTTGCAGGAGTATTCCTATATGTATAGAGAGTCGCTTTGTGTAATTTAACATGGGAAAGGTTTCTATATGATTTTAATATATGGGAAGGTGGCGGCTAAGGATTCGAAGAACTTAGGAGATGGAATACATCTCCCTTTTATTGTGCAAGAGTTGCCTGATGATAAACACGAGTCCCCCAATGCATGATGAACTAGAGTCATTGTTGTGAAGAAGAAATCAACTTTATCCGGAGCCTAGAGTTGTATGAGGTTCTTAACTTTGATCCCTGTTGTATAAATTTCAGCCAGCTATCTTTTTTTACAATATATGATCTAACTTACACGTTATAATTCTGATATTAGGATCCAGCCATCATTGTCACCACTAAAGCCTCTGGAATGCCTGTTCAGGTGAGCAGTTGGTACTTTAGGTTAATAGTTTTAATTCGTGGATAGCCACAAGTAAGTGTGCTGTGACTCCGTATGAGGACCTCCTTCCCTTCTGCCCACTCTCTGTTCTCTATGGAGTGGAAGAGGGAGATTCATTGCATGAAATCAAGCCACAACTGAGAAGCTCTAGCCATCTCATTGACTAGCAGTCCGGCAACTTGTTCACACATTTCATGTTAAAACAAGGTGAAACTAGTTGTGAGCTATATTGCTTCATCATAAGCCCTGAGTGAACGCAAAAATTGCTTGACGGAGAAGATACCGAATTTTGTAGACGTTCTGGTATTATGAATCTATGCTTCAAAAAATGTGATATGTTCTATGTAATATTCTGATTTCACATTTTTATAAATACATTGAAGAAATTAAAAGATAAACAGTTTGATTAACATATATGTGTAGATCAGAATTACGCATGTTTTAGAATTTCAATCATTGCATGGTCTCGTCTATTTCCACAACAGTCTGAATGCTATGTAAGGATTATCTCCGTTCCTTGAACAGTCTCTGTGTGTTGTTTGTTTATCTATATCCTTCCCCTTTTCTGGATAAGAAGTTTGTGTTTCTTAGGTATATAGAACTTGAGTCTTGACAGAGATAGTAGTGCTATCCTGGTGATGGGAAGGACACAAGTGCGACGTTCTGCATTCCATCTTCCGTGAGAAAACTGCTGGAGCATCAAATGATGTGAGTGAGTGCCAATTCTTTAATTCTATGTTGGTGCTTGTTTATGGAATGACCCGTGCATGCTCATGTCATGTTGCGAGGCTGTTAGTTTTTACATATTTCGTTTATGCTTAATTGTACATACGCACTTGCCTAACTTGCTTATATGGATTGAACTTTCTATTGTGCATATTAGAGACACTAGTAGTTGATCTTGGATATTGGATGTTTGCTTTGAAGAGAGCTAAGAACTATCATAGTTCTGTCTAGGGTTATAGTACTTATGTAAAGTTGTATATAGGCAAATGAGACATTATTGTACTTGTAAATGTTTTTTACCTTCGTGTAGAACAATTGATACATTGTTTTTATCATTCAATAAAATGCATATTTCTGAATGTTGATTGGTTTAATATACTATTAATTACTCTAAAGCATTAGAAAAATGTAGACGAATTTACAAACATCTTGACCATTGCAATAGCACTACCAAAAAGAGATATTCGTACTTTTCAAATGCTAAAAAAAAAATTTAATATCACTTTAGAAACCCCTATAATTCTCATCTATAATAGCATTTCTAAAACGCTATCAAAACCATATTTTGGTTCTAAGATGTTATGTAGTGGAGATTGTGTTCAGAGTTGAAAATTAATAAAAATTAATAATAATTAATTTACAGGTGCGGAGATTGTGGTAAGGTGTATTACATAGAATGATTCTAGATCATGCTGGCAGCATGTGTGCCATCGCTATGCAGAGAAAGAAGATAGTGCGATGTTGTTGCAGATTGACTGTGTTTGGTTTACGGAGATTGTAGAAGTGTAGAACAAGTTTGCATTTAACGGGGCAATGTCACAACCCTGGGGAAGTAGTGCAGCTACTACTACACCATGTGAATGAATTTAGCGCTGCAAAGAACACGAGCAAGTTGCAAAGTCCTTCAGCTACTCGTAGTATGCAGATGGGTGTTGTCTGAGGTGCCTTCGTGGAAACGGCCTGCGGTGGGGTATGTTAAAATAAATTGTGATGGGTCATGGTGCTCGCAGACAGGTTTTGGTGGATACGGGTGGGTTGTGCGATCGTCGGCTGGTATATTTAAAGTGGCTGGTGGCTTTCTGTGCAGCTCTAGTGCGACGGCAGAGGCATATACCATTAGAGCAGGACTAACCGCTTGTCTAGAACGGGGTTTTAGGAAAGCTGAGTTGGAATCAGACGCAAAAAGAGATATTAGATATGGTGACGACAGGGAAGACTACGGAAGGGATCATCCACGACATTCATATCCTAGCTTCTCAGTTCGAGTCAGCTGTGTTGAAATTTTCCGCTCTATCTTTTGTGGCTGCCTATGCTGTTAAGGAAAATGGTGTTGTTGAGTGGGATGGTTTTGAGCTGTCACGACTATTTAAGATCATCTCCGAATGAGATGTCAAATATGCCAAAGAGAACTAAAAAATATTAAGGTGTTCTCCAATTTTTTTTTTCTTTTTAAAAGGGGGACAAGTGATGGCAAGCCACGATTATCCACCTATTCCAAGGGCCGAAAATACTCACAAATGCATTTCAGCCTCCCCTGGTCATAAGTCTGACTTCCACACTAGCCGTGGGTTTCGAACTTAATTTGAATGAAGTCTCGCAATTCGTCATTTAGCTCGTGGTTAAGGTGTTCTCTAATTGACATGCAATATATGATGTGGCCTTCTAGGTTGTCTGTTTTTACAGCAAAGTAAAAAAGAAGTCAAATATATTTAATTTAATTTTTTTAATGCATAGGTCCCATTGACAAATAGATAAAAGCTAAAATTGATTTTAAATATTTTTTATTAGTTAATCTAACTATGAAACTCAATATAATAATAAAATAAATATACATATCCATTAGGGAAAAAAAAAGGTTTAACATTTATATTCAAATGATCACATCAGCCATCAAATAACATTTGGACATATTATATTTGTTATTATTTCCTTTGAAGGTCTAGTATCCTGGCTGCTGATAATCCGTATATGATTACTAATGAAATCTAACTATTGTTTGTGAAAAAAAAAGGTTGAAATAAACATAAGCCTAGAATAATGGAGTATTTAAAAGTTTTTTGTTTCGAAAAGCATTTAAAAGTTCACTAATGCAAATTGATTATTTTCAGTTATCTGCAATGTCTAGTAATGATCAATTTTGCCCAACTTTTGATTGCGTGGTTTTTAGTGGGGAGACCGTAATAGGAAATTGACAAATAAAGGGGTGTGCTATTTATACATTTTTTTTTTACTTCTCACACATCTTTTGTTAAATTCTATCATTTGATATTCTTCAATTCATCCGATCGGATAGTTGAAAATTAAAAAAAATATGTAAAAAGTAAAATGAAGTACGTGGATATCACAACCCCAAATAAATCCCTTCAACAACAACTAAGCAAACTTCCAAACTGCCTACGTTTAGATCAGGTAAGTCTTTGTCAAGAGAAACCTTCCATAGTCAATTATTGACCTTTTTCAATGGAAGATAAACTTTCAAACTTTTGGTTGTGGGAAATTTAAACATGAGTACTTCATGAATTTATTTGTGAGAGATTTATTTTATGGAGGCATATTGTCTACCCTCCTATTTGGGTGTCCTTCCCATCCTCTCTTATTTTGTGCGGTCACGGTTAAGCCACATCAATAAGAATATAAAATATTGACGTAACTTAACCATGACCGCATAAATAGAAAGAAATAGGAAGGGCATCTAAACAAGAGGGCAGACAATCTGCCTCCATTTATAAGCCAGGTGTAGAAAGTTCTCATTTGATTGATGGATTGATTGATTGATACAATTTTTCAGAATGACTTTCGAATTATAATTTCTTTTATATGTATTGAGTGCAAAAAAGCAGGAGAGTGCTCAAATCAGTTTCTTTTTTTTTTTTTTTTTTTTTTTTGCAAACTCAAATTCTCAAAATTGATTAGCTTAAAAATAAAGGCCTTGAAATCTCATCAACATTGGTTGAATTCAATCAAAGCTTGACCTGAGACTTATAGTTTCCTTTGTTATTAATCTCCCCTCATCACTATCACTTGATCATAAGACTCAACCATCTCATGCCACTTGTTGCCTCTATGAGGACCAAATACCTTTCATATTCTTTTCACCAATTAAATAGAAAGCTTTCACATTTTTTTTTTTATGGAAAAGAGAAAGCTTTCGCATCTTGTGGGGTTGGAGATGGAGTAGTTGACCGTGTAGATATGGCGAAGAATTCAGTTTGTACCATGCATAAAGGATGGCTTTTAATTCTTTGAGTCATCTCTTTTGGCTCTAAACATGAACAAGAAGACCTTATCTTCTACATAGACTTGTACTGACATCCCTTTTTATAATCTTTAGTAACTTTGAAGAACATTAATTCTTATAGATAAGGGTTATCAAGATCTTAACTAAACATTAACTATAATTACCCTTCAACTGTAGACATAGTGTGTCTTCATAATTATGGTTACGATATGTAAACAATGTTAGATAAGTTTCATTTCATTGTAGTTAAATTACAGTTTGATACATGTGCATAAAATTTTATTTTACTTTTTTTTTGAAAAATTATATCACATATTCAAAAGGATTTCCACACATTATTTTATCTTTCTGCGCACCCTTATTTATTCAATCCAAATACCACAAATAAACATAAATGTATATGAGAGAAAAAAAAATTAAGAATAAATAACGTCATAAACATGAAGAACGCAGTGTTGCTTCTCCAAATCAAGTGAATTATTGGAGACTTTTTGAATGGCCTTTGTTTGCTTGTTAGAAGATTCTACTACGTTCAAAGTTCAAACCATCATCCCACGCATGCTAAAATCTATCACATAGACTTTACATTAAAAATTAAAATAAAAACCAGCTGTCTCTCCTTGTACACACACACTCAAACCCCACATCACATATTTTCCACTCTTTATTTTTATTTTTTTTTGCATTTCCTTTTCACACTATTGTGAACCCTTCTATGATTCCCCCCACCCAAAAATTCCCAATGTGTATAAATATATGCATCCCACCAAGTTTTATTCTCCCGCAAAATCTTCCCTTTTCTGAAAACTTGAAATTTCTTATCCTCCTCCGTCTTTTTGCTCTGTATTTTTTTTATGGCTTCGGTTACTCCAGTAAAATTCAAGTCCATGGAAACTGAGCTCCGCTCAAAGAGGCCACTGATAAGGCTGCCTCCACCAAGAGGTCAGATTAAAGCCAAGATTTTCAGAATGTTGGGGTCAAAAGTAAAAACTGCAGCATCATCAGTGATGAAAAAACTGGGAACAAAGAAAGGAGGATGCTGTGGAAGCTGAGCCTCCACTTTCATAGGAAGAGAGGCTTCCATGCACGCCCTGTACGCCGCTATGTCATTCCAGGCCAATAGTACAATGACGTCACGTGGGGAACATTGAAACAGTTGGACTTGCTGGGATGCCCGGCGGCGTATTGGGGTGTAAGCAAGTTCTTCTCTTCCATAGGGGGATTAGAGTTAGCCACATTTCAAGTTTGAAATAGTTTTGAACTGTTGTCGTTTTTATGGGTTTTTTCTGCCTATACATATGCAGATATATAGAGTTGTAATAAGAAAAATACCAATAGGGTCATGCCAGTAGGGATCACATGGCATGGGGAGTTGGCTAGTTTAGGGAATTTGGGTGGTTTAGGGAACTACTGTTGTCGTTTTTATGGGTTTTTTCTGCCTATACATATACAGATATATAGAGTTGTAATAAGAAAAAGACCAATAGGGTCATGCCAGTAGGGATCACATGAAGTGGGGAGTTGGCTAGTTTAGGGAATTTGGGTGGTTTAGGGAACTACTGTATTTATGTTCAAGTTTCAGGTTATTTGGAAAGTTGAGCTATGAATTTTGTAAATTCTATTTCTGGATTTGTGTTTTTTTGTTTTCATGTTTTGTTTTTGGGACTTTAGAGGAGAAAATAGTTCATCTATTCTGCAATTTTTAACAGAAAAATAAATAAATAAATGAAACAACAGCAGCAGCACTACCAGTTATCAAGTAAGATCGATCAATGATTAAAATACTGATGTGCAGTAGAACTTGGTTCTCTTCCAAACTCAAAAACTCTATTTTTTAAGGCATGCATGTCATGCATGTCCTAATTTAAAAAGAGAGGTTTACCAAGTCTCTCTGTCTGATAGAGGTATTAGCATAGTCTATAGCTGTGTATGGGACTTTCTTGCATCACGAGGCTCAAAAAATATGTACTCTGTCTTTCATTACATGATCACGTAATGAGAGAAGGTAGTTTCAATTCAACTAAGACTTTGCTGTAGAAGGCGCCTAGGCCTGAGTGTTGACCCCGTCCACAAGCAACGAGTGCAATGGCTAGGACTTGTATTGACATCGGCCACAAAAAATATTTCAAAGTACAAATAAATAAAAAGTAAGCGACATTCGCATATGTGACAACTAATATCATGGTGTAGATGAAAATGTAGGAACTACATGATTCGTGTTCAATTTTAATTTTTCTTCTATAATTTTAGACTATTAAGTAATTCAAAAAATTGAATAGTGAAAATTGTTTCTTTAAAAAAATGAACAGTAAAAATTGTTTGAAAAGCAAGACTACTAAGTAAGTTGAACGATGAAAGACAAACATGTTTAGATTTATTTGAAGCCCTATTGTTCTTTTTTCCCCTTTTTTTTGTTTGTTTTTTTTTTTTTTTTTTTTCTGTTTTCATCAAGAGAGGGAATATCATATTAAGATTTGGTAATAAAAGAAAACACAATCTGATGTGATCCATTTATTATTTGTCAGATGTCAAATGTTGTCTGGTTTGGTTAAAAAATCAAAAGCAAACAGCAGAAAGACATCCCCTTGTATATTTTAATGATTTTTCTCTTTGGTTGAACTTGAACATGTCTACTCGTCTCTTGACTCTCTTCAGGAATCCCTCACGTGTTCAATGTTCACATTGTATTAAATTATGTCACGCTCGCACAACTGGCTTAACTAACATAGAAAAATAATTCCCCCACATAATTTTTTTTCTTTTTGAAGACGTCATTGAATTTCGCTTTCATATTTTTTTAGGCTTTTAGTTAAAATAGTATTTGAAATTTACATATCTTCTTATTTTGGTATCTAAGATTTGAAATTAATATAAGTGGTCCATCAAATATCAAAGTGAGAAGTTTTGCAAATCTTAAAAATCATTTTGATTGAAAAACTTTTTTGTATTAGCAGTTTGCATGAGGCAAAAAAGAGATTAGTGGAAATCTCCTCTTAATATATAGCTGTATTTCCACTGTCTATGATCTTATAAAAATCCACCAACTATTCTTCTTGTAGTCAATTCTTTTTCTACACCCTTCAGTCTCATATCCATACCCCTACAAACTCAAAGATGGATGATAAAATTACTAATAATCCATCAGTTCATAAAGAAGCAGATACCCTTCCACCCAAGAAAGCTAAATCAAATCCAAAATCTTTGAGGACATAAAAGAGACTGTAATCAATCTGATAGGAATGGGAAATATCCCAGTGACAGCTCATCAGCAACTTCAGCAAATCAGCAGCCAAATGAAAAGAAAAAGAGTAAATTATAGCAATGGTCCCTGAATTTTAATCAAATTTGAGCAATGGTTCCTCAACTAAAAATCCATTACCATTGGTCCCTCAACTTATCAAAATGTGTAGCTATAGTCTTTTTTCATCAATTTCTTCAAAATTTTGTCAAAATATGTTATGTTGGAATAACCATGTATATAATTAGGGTCCCTCAACTCATCAAAGTGTGTAATTATAGTCCTTTTCGTCAACTATGTAAATTTTTTTGTCAAAACGAGTTATGTTGGAAGAACCATTGCTATAATTGGGTTAAAGTTAAGGGACCATTTCTCCAGTTGAATTAAAGTTGAAGAACCAAATGTAATGGATTTTTAGTTGAGGGACCATAGCTGCACGTTTTGATGAGTTAAAGGACCAATGGTAATGAATTTTTAGTTGAAGGACCATTGCTCCAATTGAGTTAAAGTTAAGGGACCATAGCTACAATTTACTCAAAGAAAAATGCTTGAAAAGCAAATTCTTTCACGTTTTTAACTGTGACAAATTTCCTGTTTTTACTGTCTGCTCATTGTTATATTGGGATTCGGGGATAGAATATTCTCCCAATTTTTTTTGTGGGAATTTAGAAAATCAATTAATCGTGTCCGTCATCGTATATCGTATAATTAAAAATTATTTTAAAATTAAATATAAATAGTATTTAACGAAAACTAATGACACGATATACGATAAACATACATGATTGATTAATCTTCGAATCCCTATAAAAAAGATCCTTGTCTGTTATATTGTTGTTCTTTTTCAGTGGATTTGTTCTTGCTTGAAGTCAAATTATTTCCTTTTTACTAATTAATTCACATGTCAGAGAAATTTGAAAATGTACTATTTTGTGAAGATTATGTAGCAAACAAAGGTGTTGAATTGCTATAAATAATGAACAGAAATTAAATATATAAATACGCACACAATAGAACGGATTAAGAAAACTTCAGTTGAGTCGAAGTAATTGTTCAACGCTTTGATTTTAAAATGATTTCCACCAGACTGGTGCTTAAATTAAATTTATTAATTTTAAGATGCATCACCCTAACATTACCCTTCTATAGTACATGCCTAAAATGATCTCTAGTACGTGGAACGCAATGAGTTTGCACTGGTTCTGGATTTTCCTGTGCACAATAATTATATAAAGCAATGCGCATGATTCCTTTCTAATCCAGATTGGCCCACATTTTAATACACCTTCTATTAAAAAGAGAGAGGGTCTCTGCCCGATTCTCTTTATAAGTATTACGAAGATTTTCTAATCATATTCATTTATTGTATATTATACTGTCAGTTTTCGTCAAGTACTATTTATATTTAATTTTAAATAAAAATAAAATAAAATAATTTCTGACTACATAATATATGATGAACGAATATAATTTAAAGATTTTTGAAATCCTCACAAAGAGAATCAAGTGAAAATCCACTCCTATTAAAATAACCTTATAGATTAATTCCATAAAAGATCAAATCGGCCTGATCTCATTACCCAATGGACTATTATGAAATTTAATATTAAATTAGGCCCCTGTTAAATTAATATCAAATTTCCATCAGATTCAAATTTCATCCTTATTTCTGGTTGGTAAGGTCCAGAACCAGTTCTCCAACATCAATCACAATCTGATTCTACCACACCAGACTCTGGTTCTTCAGATTAGAATTATATCTTTTGCCATGTACTTAATTGAGCCTTCATCTATCTCAAATAGTGTCATTTAGGACTATGATATTCCATTTTATTTTTACTTAAAATGTTTTAAGTTCGAATCTTGTAATGACGAGTTTGTAACTAATTTATTAGTTGTATATAAAAAAAAGATTAAGTGTCAATTTAGTCTCTAAATTATTACTCAAGTGAAAATTAAGTTCCAAACTATTTTTTTAGAAAAATCGGTCATTAAACTATTCAAAATCTACCAATACATTCCTAATATTATATCCAAAGCTATTCTATTTAGTTTTCCGTTAATTTAAATCACATGACTTACATGTGATAAACTTTGAAGGGTAGATTAGTAATTTTTATGAGTTTAAGGACTTATTCTTTAAAAAAAAAGTATATGAAGTTAACTTTAGAAGGTAAGTTAGAAGTTAAAAGTAGCCACCTATATGCAATGTTGAGGGTTTATAAGTAAGAAAATGACGATATTACCCTCTAAAATGTGTCACGTGCAAGTAATATGACTTAATTTGACAAACATTTGATATAATAACTTTGAATATTATAGTAAGGATGAAATTAGCAGTTTTTAATAAACTTATTATACCAAAAACTGAAATAACTTAGACACATAATTTTCATTCAGGTAATAATTCAAAAACTAAATTCACAGTGAACCCTTAAAAAAAAAAAATAAAGTGTATAATTAATTGACCACTCAGCTTTGTTTTTTCATTTTTGGGGACTTTCCTAACCAACATGCAACATGTAAGCGATATTCTTAGCTGTTGTCGTTTCTAATTTCTTTTGTGTCCATCTATACTATTAAGAAATATAAACACAAAGTACTATATAACTAGTTATAATTTTGATTCTATCCGATGCATCCACGTGCATTTCTTGTCTTCCTCAATAATATATCCGTCCATGCATGCATTTTTGTGTACCAAACATGACTTTTTTATACTAAAATTGAGAGGAGGATGGAATCTATGTATGGGGGATCCCAAACACCCCCCCCCCAAAAGTTTATACATGTTCACACTGCATGCCATGAGTGTTATGATACCACTTCTCAGTCTTTTTGACAAAGTTGCCCTCATTAATAATAATGGCTTCCCCCACCAAGATATATAAAGCCCTACACTTTCACTTCCGCTCACTTCACCACTAGTCTCCTGCAGCTTCCTCCTCCTTCCTTAATTTCTCTCCTTTTGCTCACAAAACAGCTGAGAAATGGAAAGCAAAAGCAATAAGCCAGTGAAGAGCGGGAAAGGATCAAAAGCCACGACCAATACTATCCCACCAAAAAGAGGTCAAATCAAAGCTAGAATCTTTGAGGAGATAGTGGAGACTGTGACCAACATAGCAGCTGCAGGAGCGGTTGGAGGAAAGTGTGGTGCAGGCTCATCATCAACTGTTTACTCATACACTTCCGAATGAGAAATACATTAGCACTAGTTGGGGAAAAAAGGGCAGAGAGTGAGAGAGGAAGGGTATTTTCTTTCTTTTTCAAATTTCTACTTTTAAATGCCTGAGGGTTTGAGGTAAGCATACAAGTTGTTAATTTAAGCATGCACTAGGAGTTAGAATTAGTATAGATCAAGTGTTCGATCGATTTCCTTGACTGTAACAAAAAAGAAATGTAGTCCATGTCGTTTTTGCTATGATTTAATTCTTCATCTTTCTTAACAATATGGATTATCTTTTAGATGACAGTGTAGACATCGAAATTTCGGTAAATAAATGTTGACCGATAAATTAAAGTGTCAACGCTCATGTATTACATAAATTTTACACGTAGCGTGCGACTCAACGAAAATTGAAATAAGTTGGAAAAGTCATCAAATAGGACACGTGTCAACACCTGGCAGAAACGACTTATTTCATCTGGAATATTATATTCAAAATTAGGCCTTGGAAAATTCTATAAATAGAAGCCAATTCATTCATTTGGAAAATCAATTCATATTACACCTTGAAGCTCTGAAGCTCTGAAACTCCGAAGCTCTCAAGCATCCAGATTCCCGAAGAATCAAGAAAGCCTTCTTCGTTCTTCGTTCATCGTTCTTTCAAGATCAAGCCCCGACGGCCCTTGAAGAAAGTGTTCTTCGTTCATCGTTCACCCAAGATCAAGCCCCAACGGCCCTTTGGATCAACGAACGTCGACAAATCCATACATCCAACCGTTCTTCAAGATCAAGCCCAAAAGCCCTTGAAGACCTTGAAGACCCGTTCATCACTGTTCTTCAAGATCAAGCCCAAAAGCCCTTGGAGATCCGTTCATCACTGTTCTTCAAAGATCAAGCCCAAAAGCCCATTTGAAGATCCGCTCAAAGCCACCTTCAAGATCAAGTCCACGGCCTTTGAAGAACGTTCATCCTTAGATCAAGCCCAACGGCCCTTTGGATCAATCACACATCCACAAATACACACCTTACGGAGATCGAATCAGAGGATCAAAATAGAGAGAGATTGTAACTCAAAACCATCGAATACAAATATTTGTTTGTGCACGTTGTTCTTGTCTCTTTCGTTTCAGGAATTTTCTGTGTTTACAAATTGGCACGCCCAGTGGGACAATCTCTGCCTCTCATCTCTTTCCCCGTTCAAAAAAAAAATTTTAAGCACACTTCCAAAAGTAATGGCATCAAGGAAGGCTCAAACTGTTCCCGCAACTGGCGCAAAGAACAAGAGCGTCCTCGTCACAAGTGGTGTCACTTTGGGCATCACGACTCGAAGCAAGACAAAAGCTACTTCTGCCGCCTCCTTCACCTCTGCATCCACTCTACCAAGGGAACAAGAGCACCCAAGGTACGAGCCTGTAATCACCTTAGCCTCACTAAGGGCACCAGGGGAGGAGAGTCCAAGGAAGTACTCCGAATCCATGCTCTCTGATGCCGACTCAAGCGGCAGTTCAACCATGCAAGTTATGACCACTGGAGCAACTTCAATCGATGAGCAGCTGGCTCAGATGAATGAAGCAATCGCAAGGCTAACCCGAACTGTGGAAGAAAAAGACTTGCAAATTGCAGCACTCGTCAACCGACTAGAGGTGCAGGACGGCGAGAAACCCAACCCGAAGATTGATCCTCTAAAGAAAGAAGACGACGAAGAAGAAGAGCCTCAGGTGGAGAAAAACGACGTGAAGCCGGAGCCAGACCAAGCAGCGGCACTCATGGGATCTCTTTCTATCCAGCAGCTGCAGGAGATGATCACCAACACCATCAAGGCACAGTACGAAGGGAGCTCACATACCTCCTTGTTCTACTCAAAGCCCTACTCTAAGAAGATTGATGCCCTGAAGATGCCAAGGGGTTATCAACCACCAAAGTTCATGCAATTTGATGGAAAAGGAAACCCGAAGCAGCACGTTGCCCACTTTGTTGAAACTTGCAACAACGCAGGGACCGAAAGGGACTACCTTGCCAAGCAGTTTGTGCGCTCGCTGAAAGGAAACGCCTTTGAGTGGTACACGGACCTAGAGCCTGAGTCCATCAAAAGCTGGGAGCAATTAGAGCGGGAATTCCTCAACCGCTTCTATAGCACCCGCCGTACTGTGAGCATGCTAGAGCTAACGAGCACGAAGCAATGGAGGGAGGAACCAGTCATAGACTACATCAACCGATAGCGTAATCTAAGCCTCGATTGTAAAGACAGGCTCTCCGAGATTTCTTCAATTGAGATGTGCATCCAAGGCATGCAATGGGGTTTACAATACATCCTTCAAGGTATCAAACCACGGACTTTTGAAGAATTAGCCACCCGTGCCCACGATATGGAACTGAGCATCGCCCACTATGGAAAGAAGGAGCCAATCACCGATTTCAAAAGGGATAAGGTGTTTACTTCAAGAGCAGACAATCATGGGAAAAAGCCCGCCAAGGAAGCTTTTACCACCAATACCACCCCTATCAAGACCTCGTCCACACCCGTCAAAATTTCCTTCAATAACAAAGCAAAGGAGATAAAAAAAAGCGAGCCTTCCCGCACCCAAGATAGGTACAAAAACACCTTGAGGGAATTGGAGCAGAAGGTATACCCTTTTCCAGACTCCGACATGGACGCAATGCTGGACGACCTGCTGGAGAAGAAAGTAATTGAATTGCCTGAATGCAAACGCCCCGAAGAGATGAATCGCACCAATGATCCTAAGTACTGCAAGTATCATCGTATCGTGGGGCATCATGTGGGCAAGTGTTTTATCCTAAAAGAACTCATCATGAAGTTGGCACAGCAAGGGCAGATTGAGCTCGACCTAGAAGACAAAGCCGCAACGCACACCACTACGATCGTGTTCGGATCCTTTAATCCCGTGCCTCTTCAAGAAATGTCCGACCATTCCTATCAATGCACAAGCTACACGGCACCTTCTGCACAACCATCATTGGGGGCAAACAACGGCGATGCACCTATCGATGATGAAGAAGGGTGGACATTGGTGACCTATAAGAAAACGAGAAAGCCAAGACCACAAGCTATAAGGCCAAAGGGGGAGCAAGCGAGAAAGCACCGCCGCCGCAAAATTAGAAAGCCTAAAAAAAGCATAAGAGCTGCTAAGCCAACATATGCTGGGGAACCTATGGAGCAAGAGCCACGTATTCCCGTCTCCTTGCATGAATACTTCCCAGAGGACTTCTTCCAACAGTGCACTATCACTGCATGTTACATGGTCGAAGTAGAAATAGAAGAACCCGCAGAAGGCAAAGCTGTCACCACTGAGGGGGAAAAGACTCTTACAACTAAAGAAGGTCTGCCAACACACCTTAGCATCGAGGAAGCGCTCCGGTTGCCAAAGAAGATGCGAAGAGCACTGGCAGCAATCTTGGCGAGTCCTGACGACCATGAAGGGCAAGAAAGCAAGAACGAAGGCTTAAAACTTCGACCATATGAATGTGTCACATGCTGTGCCGCCGAGGACGCAATCCACTTCACCGATGAAGACTTGCTGCTAGGATCCAAGCCTCACAACCGACCTCTCTTCGTCTCTGGGTACGTAAGGGAGCACAAAGTCAGCCGCATGCTTGTGGATGGCGGACCAGCCATAAATATCATGCCAAAGTCAACAATGATCGCAATCGGCATCAAGGTGGATGAACTATCCCTAAGCCGTCTACTAATCCAAGGTTTTAACCAAGGAGGACAAAGAGCGATGGGCATGATCCGAGTGGAGATGACCATTGGTGAACTCAAGTCAAGCACAATATTCCACGTGATTGATGCAAGAACTTCCTACGATTTGCTCTTAGGAAGGCCTTGGATCCATGTGAGTGGAGTAGTACCATCCACCCTTCACCAGTGCTTAAAATTTTACCGAGAAGGAGTGAAAGTGATCTATGGCGACACCAAGCCATTCACCGAAGCCGAATCACATTTCGCAGACGCCAAGTTCTACATGGATGAAGACATGGTGCCCGAAACTCTTCCAAAAGAGATCAAATCCATAGGCAAAGAAACACCTAAAAAGCAGGAGTGGCAAGTTGTGCCCAAGAAGCAAGAAGAAGAAGCTATGCCATCTTCAAGCAAAAACAACGATGAGCTTGCTAAACCTGCAACAACCAGAGGGAGTAGGACGCCCTCAAATGGACCAAACATACCCGTTTTCCGATACATCCCGACGTCGAGAAGAAAGAATGGTCAATCCCCATTCGAAACTGCAGCAAGCAAAGCCGATGCACAACGGCACATGGATAACGTAAAGTTTCTTAAAACAAATGCAGTTTTACCTCTGACACAGTTAGACGACACTAAGGTTGCAAGACCATCACAAGGCTTCACAAAAGGCCTGCCAAAGGGGGTAGAACCAAGCTTTCTCCCAACCAAGAGGACCGAAGAAGGTTTTGATCCAAACGCCTACAAACTTATGTCGAGAGCTGGGTACAACTTCACATCCTCTGCAAATTTGGGAAAGAAGGATTTGAACACCGTCAAAGACAACAAACGAGATCTCACTAAAACTCAGAAGAAGTTGGAGGAGCATGGTTACGGGGTCAACAACAACAAAGCTGGACTTGGCTTCACACCAGATGCACCGGTGAAGATCTCCAGCAAGGCAAAAACTGCTAGCGCTCAACACATCAGCGTAAGCATTATACAAGATAAAGAGGAGCCCCAACCTGCCCCCCAGGTGTCAGTATTCGATAGAATGAATCATCCAAGGCCCAAAGTTCCGGCACCTAAACTCATTGGCGGTCAAAACAGAACTTCTGTCTTCAAAAGGCTTAACACGTCAGCATCTCGAAGCTCTGTTTTCAAAAGGTTGTCGAAACCTAAGAAGCAAAGCAATACGACTAGCTTTCCTCCACGACAGTCAGTTATGGAAAGACTTGAAGAAGCCAAAGAGCCTTCCAGAAGGAGAAAGACGACACCAGAAGTAGAAAAGATCGATCGTCTGGCAGAAAAGGATGACGTTCGAAGTTCCATTCCTTCAAGAATGAAGCGCCAAGCAATTTTAGAGGTTAACACAGTTGGATCACTGAAAGTGAAAAGGCGCACCATCATCCATACTAGACAATCTTCATGCCAACAAGCTCAAGAGGTCAACACCGAAGAAGAGGTCCAAGAAGTCTTTCACATCACAATCCAAGAAGGTGAAGAAGATGAAATCCTTGAGGAAGATGTCATTGCAGCGCCGTCACAGCTCGAAGATGGGGGGCAAGCCACAGTTGACGATCTCAAAGAACTCAACTTAGGCACAAGCGAGGAACCAAAGCCTATCTTCGTGAGTGCATTACTAAGTGCAGACGAGATAGAGAAGTATTACCAGCTGTTATTAGAGTACAAGGACGTCTTTGCTTGGACCTACAAGGAAATGCCCGGCCTCGACCCTATCATTGCTGTGCATCATCTTGCAGTCAAGCCTGGAACGCGACCAATAAAGCAAACTCAAAGACGCTATCGATCCGAGCTCATCCCATAAATCGAGGCCGAGATTGACAAGTTGATTGAAGCAGGCTTCATTCGAGAGGTGCAATACCCCAAGTGGATCTCCAACATCGTCATAGTCCTTAAGAAATCTGGACAAATACGTGTTTGCGTAGACTTCCGAGACCTCAATGATGCTTGCCCAAAGGATGACTTCCCCTTGCCAATCATTGAAATCATGGTGGACGCGACCACTGGCCATGAGGCACTATCATTCATGGACGGCTCTTCTGGATACAATCAAATCCGCATGGCTCTTGAAGATGAGGAACTAACAGCCTTCCGTACTCCAAAAGGTATCTACTGCTACAAAGTGATGCCCTTTGGTCTAAAGAATGCTGGAGCTACATATCAACGTGCAATGCAGAAGATCTTCAATGACATGCTACACAAGAATGTAGAATGTTATGTAGACGATGTGGTGGTAAAGACAAAGAAAAGATCAGATCACTTGAAGGATTTGCGAGTAGTGTTCGAAAGGTTGCGAAAATACAACCTCAAAATGAACCCGTTAAAGTGTGCATTTGGCGTCACATCTGGAAAGTTCCTTGGCTTCATTGTCAAGCATCGTGGCATTGAAGTGGACCAATCAAAGATCAAGGCAATTCAAAGCATGCCCGAGCCAAGAAACCTGCATGAGTTGAAAAGTCTACAAGGACGGCTAGCCTTCATCAGACGCTTCATCTCCAACCTTGCAGGGCGTTGTCAACCGTTCAGTCGACTCATGAAGAAAGATGTTCCGTTCGTATGGGACAAAGCATGCAACAATGCTTTTGAAAGCATAAAGAAGTATTTATCAAGTCCACCTGTCCTGGGGGCACCTGTACCAGGGAAACCGCTTATATTATATATCGCTGCTCAGGAAAGATCAGTTGGAGCACTTCTGGCACAGGAAAACGAATCCCAGAAAGAAGGAGCACTCTACTACCTCAGTCGAATGCTCACCGGCGCTGAGTTGAACTACTCCCCAATAGAAAAAATGTGCCTTGCCTTGATGTTTGCCATCCAGAAGCTCAGACATTACATGCATGCTTACACCATCCACTTGGTTGCTAAAGCTGACCCGGTCAAATACGTCATGTCCAAGCCAGTTTTGACAGGACGACTAGCTAAATGGGCATTGCTTCTCAATCAATACGAGATCATCTACGTCCCCGCTAAAGCCGTCAAGGGACAAGCGCTAGCAGACTTCTTTGCCGACCATCCAATCCCAGCTGATTGGAAAATCTCAGATGACTTGCCTGACGAAGAGGTGTTCTACATCGACATATTCCCGACATGGACGATGTTCTTCGACGGATCTGCACGAGCAGACGGAGCGGGGGCAGGAGTAGTATTCATGTCGCCACAAAGACAAATACTACCTTATTCATTCCAACTAAGCGAATTATGCTCCAACAACGTCGCTGAGTACCAAGCACTGATCATCGGGCTCCAAATGGCAATCAACATGGAAATCACAGCCCTTGAGATATATGGCGACTCCAAGCTCATAATCAATCAACTTCTGACTGAATATGAGGTGAGGAAAGATGATCTCGTCCCATACTTCCGGCTGGCAACGCAGTTGCTACAAAGATTTGAGGCCGTAACACTAGAACACGTGCCAAGAAAAGAGAATCAAATGGCAGACGCTATCGCCAACCTAGCCTCGAGCATGACATTAGGAGAAGACGAAGCTGCAAACGTGCCAGTCTGCCAAAGATGGGTAATCCCGCTTGTCACTGAAATAGTACTAAGTGATACAAACGTTATTTCCATACTTCCGGGCAACGTTGAAGAATGGAGACAGCCTCTGATCAACTACTTGGAGCATGGAATACTTCCAGATGATCCAAAACACCGCTCTGAAGTACGTCGGCGAGCACATCGCTTCCTCTATTATAAAGGGACACTCTACCGACGATCTTTTGAAGGAGTACTTCTGAGATGCCTAGGTGAGGAAGAAGCCAATCAAGCCATGGAAGAAGCACACTCAGGAATATGTGGGGCGCATCAATCCGGACCGAAGCTTCATTTCCAACTCAAAAGAATGGGTTACTACTGGCCAAGCATGGTAAAAGACTGCCTAGAACACGCCAAAAGGTGCCAAGCCTGCCAATTTCACGCCAACTTCATACATCAACCGCCTGAACCGTTACACCCTACAGCTACTTCATGGCCATTCGATGCATGGGGATTAGACGTCGTAGGACCAATTACGCCAAAGTCATCTGCAGGAGAAGCTTACATCTTGGCTGCAACAGATTACTTCTCCAAATGGGCTGAAGCCATACCCCTGAAGGAAGTCAAGAAGGAAACTGTCGTCCGTTTCATCAAGGAACATATCATCCACCGATATGGTGTGCCTCGTTACATTGTCACTGACAACGGAAAACAGTTCTCCAACCGACTTGTGGACGAGCTCTGCGAGAAATACAAGTTCAAGCAGCACAGATCCTCCATGTATCATGCTCCGGCCAACGGTCTTGCAGAAGCATTCAACAAGACATTGTGCAACCTCCTGAAGAAGGTAATCGGCAGAACAAAGAGAGACTGGCATGAAAGAATAGGCGAGGCACTTTGGGCATACAGGACGACATATAGAACGCCTACCCAAGCTACACCTTATTCTCTCGTATATGGCGTGGAAGCTGTTCTACCACTCGAAAGTCAAATCCCCTCGCTAAGGATGGCTATACAAGAAGGCTTGACTGACGAAGAGAATGCAAAGTTGCGCCTTCAAGAGTTGGAAGCGCTGGATGAGAAAAGACTCGAAGCCCAGCAACACTTGGAGTGTTATCAAGCACGACTCTCCAAAGCCTTCAACAAGAAAGTTCTCCCTCGTCCTTTTCAAATGGGAGATCTCGTCCTTTCATTGCGTAGGCCTATCATCACAACTCACAAGACAAAGAGCAAGTTCACGTCAAAGTGGGATGGACCATACGTAATACAAGAAGTCTACACCAATGGCGCCTACTTAATCATGGCGGAAGACGGCTTGAAGATCGGCCCTATCAATGGCAGATTCTTGAAGCGCTACTACCCCTAAAAAAGGCAACAACTTCTGCTCCTGGCCCGCAAGAGCATAAACTGTGTACGGCAAAATCATCATCAAAATCATTGTTAAATTCATCACTCATTTGAACTACGTTATGACTTGATCCCTCCTCAACAGAGGGTACGTAGGCAACTTGAAACATCAAAACTTCAAGTGCAGTCACACACACAAAAAAAAAAAAAAAAAAAAAAAAAAAAAAACCATCAAAGAGGTACACGTATGTAATACAAATATATATATATATATATAGCATTATATATGTACACTAGCACACACACCTACATATACATATATATATACGGCACACACCCACATATATAATATATATATATAACATATACATATATGTACACAGCACACACCCACATATATAATATATATATATAACATATACATATATGTACACAGCACACACCCACATATATAATATATATATAACATATACATATATATAACATATAACATATGCATATATGTAACACGGCACACACACACATATACTTGAACACTGAGGACGAAACTGCTGTTGGAATTTATGTGAAAGTAAGCACGGAGGGAGCACCTTACCTCAGAAAGATTCGCAACAAGGACAGCAGAACCGGAGCAACCTGGTTCGATGCACCTTCTTCTTCCTCTCTACTGTCGGTCTGGGCTGCAATATGATGAAATAGGAGAAGGCAGTAATCCTTTTATAAAGCCACAAAAGGTAAGCATTCATACTCCTGAATTCACAGGAATAAAAAATAATAATAAAAAAAGGAATAAAAAATTATAAAAGTATAATAGTGCACGGCACCATAGAAAAAAAAATATGTATAAGGTCTTTGGTGCATAGCACCATCTTAAAAAAAAAAAAGAGAAAAAATAAAAAAAAAGTGAAAGGTCTTTTGGTGCTTCACGCACCATAAGGACAAAATAATAAAAATAATAATAATAATAATAATAAAAAAAAGAAAAAAAGAAAAAGAGGGCATCGTTGCTTTGAATGATGGTATCGTATGGAAAGCAAAGGAAAGAAAAAAATAAATAAAAAATAAATAAATAAAAAATTAAAAAAATAAAAAATAAAAAATATATATATATAAAAAAAATAAAATAAAAGGATGATGGTGGACGACACCATGTGAAAAAAAATTAATTAGTCCTATGGTGCGGATTGCACCATATATATAAAAAAAAATAAAAATAAAAAAAAATAAAAAAAAATAAATAAATAATAATAAAAAAAAAAATAATAATATATATATATATATATATATATATATATATAAGAAATAATGGGTGGGATGGTGCGGTTGGCACCGCATATAAAAAAAAAAAAAAAAAAAACCAACAACAACAACAACAAATGCATTAAGAGAGATAGAAGTCCATTTATTTTTCTGGAAATTTTACATAAATGTGTACATACCTTAAAAATAAATAAATTAATTAAAAAAAAAAAAATCAAATCAACTCAAAATTACAAGAGGGGATCTTCAAGGACGATTAGGTGGCGCCTCACAACTCGGCGGAGCTCCAGGAAGAGTAGGTGCCGGAGGTTGACTGTTTGAAGCCTCAGCAGTCGGCAGAGCCTCAGAAGACGAAGGCAAATGCTGCTGGAACAAACCCACAAACCTCTGATGATCAAGTAAAATCTGACCATCAGATTCCTGCATCTGGTCAATCTTCCTCTTCATGTTTGTCGCATAGCTATGTGCGAGCTTATGCAACTGTTTGTTCTCCTGCTTGAGCCCTCTAATCTCCTGTTTGAGACTCATCATTTCAGCCGCCAATGATTCAACTTGACGGGTTCGAGCAAATAGGCGTTGGGCCATATTAGACACAGAACCTGCACACTGCACACTGAGAGCCAGAGAATCCTTAACAGCCAACTCATCAGACCGTTTGGAAAGTAGTCTGTTATCTCTGGGAGTGACAAGGTTCCGGGCCACCACCGCAGCGGTCATATCATTCTTCACCACTGAATCCCCAACGGTAAGAGGACCAGTGGGGGATATGAAGGATGGGCGCCATATGTTGTCTGGAGAAGAAGGGACTGCCTCTTCACCAAGATTCAAGTCAAAACGACGATCGGAGGGGCCAGACATTTTCAAAGGTGTTAAAGAAAGAAGAGGTCGGACAAATCAAGATCTTAGAAGTGCAAGAAGGTACAAGCAAAAAATTCAAGTGTGCTTTGAAATGAACTGCTTGCCTCTATAAAAAAATCAGCACTCGACGGGATTTCAGAGATCGAAGAGGCGAGCTCAGAATTCGAAGAGGCCATTCAAAAATCGAAGAGGCAAGCTCAGAAATCGGAGAAGCATCTTGCTTTTCCAGACGTGTCGGCACCCGTCACACGTAAACTCAGCTTTACGGAAATCACGGGTAATTTGTCGAAGCGCCGATCCCAGATATCGAAGTGGCGCCAGTCTTTTTCAGCCGCGTCATCACCTGTCATATGCACACTCAACTTTGCGCAAATCACGGGCAATTTGTCGAAGATTTTCGGTGAAGGAGAAAGCACGTGAAGTTTACTGTTCAATCACGCGTTAGTTGCCGACACGAGTGAAAGAATAGTACCTCTACAGGTATTAAGGGATCTCCTATAACTGTCCACCTTCACCTTCCATAGCAAGGCAGACATACAGAGCCTTTCTTCATCTCCAAAAATGCTTTCCCAACGAAACCTCTCGAGTCATTCAGTGTTCCTTATTCCTTGGGGTACCTCTGTAAGCCAATAACTTCAAAGCAAAAGTATCTCATATCACCAGGGTAGAAAGCAAGAGTATCTCATATCATGCGTTCTCCCTGTCGTTTCCTTTGTCCTTGCTCCTACCTGCAAAGACAAGGATAAAGAAAACAATATGCCGGAACTTCCACTCAAACTCGGGTAAGGAACCGACTGCTTGGAACCCTTCCCTGATTGCCTGCCTAGCACTGCTCTCGAGTACTCGTCTCCCACTGCTGCTGTACTTCCATATAAGCTGTCACATCTGTCTGGAGAACAGATAAGGAAAGTGAAAATGATACCTTGCAGCATGTGGAGACAACGTGCTGAAGAAACAAGCAGAGAAGAATGCGGTCTGCACAGTCAACTCAGCAGAAGGAGTCCGAACTGAGGAACTCGAGAAGCTGCCACATCTGCCTGAAGAAACAAGCAGAGAAGAATGCAGCATGCACAGTCAACTCAGCAGAAAGAGTCTGAGATGAAGAACTCGAGAAAATGCTGCATCTGCCTGAGGACGGTGAACTTGTTTTGACCCTCAAATTCTTGGGTCGGCTTACTAGGCGTTGTGAGCTGCACATGCCGATTCACCACCCTTAAATCGAATCCTTAAAGATCAAGTCACCAACTGGAAGAAGAGTTCATCAATCTTGAAGATCATACCGTTGACCAAACCGCTCAGGTGTGAATTAGAAACAGGTTGTCACCTTTACCTCGTGCCTGCTTGCCATGTGTTCGAGTCAACCTTCAAGAATCAAGCCTCAACGGCCCTTGAAGAAGTTTCCAGCCAAATTCAAGATCAAGTCTCGACGGCCCTTGAGGAAATCACAAGTCCGATTCAAGATTAAGTGTCTACCACCCTTGAATCAAAACCTAGTTCAAGAATAAGCTGTGGAAAATCAACAATTGGAGGAATCCAGAAAATCCTCCAACCCAGTTCAAGATCAAAGCTGTGGAAAGTCAACAAGCGCAACAAAATACGTGCCGATTCATCCACTACCAAAGCCAAAGATCATCTACCACATGAAGCTCCTTGTGGTCCAATTTCAACCTTCAAGATCAAGCCTTGACGGCCCTTGAAGAAATTTCAAATAAAAGTTCAAGAACAAGCCTCAACGGCCCTTGAAGAAATCTCCAGCCCAATTCAAGATCAAGCCTCGACGGCCCTTGGATCGACATCTACAGTAAGGGACTTCAAAACGCATCTCCTACACGTGACAAGCACATGTATACGACGTGCCTTGAAGTGGGGGCATTTGTAGACATCGAAATTTCGGTAAATAAATGTTGACCGATAAATTAAAGTGTCAACGCTCATGTATTACATAAATTTTACACGTAGCGTGCGACTCAACGAAAATTGAAATAAGTTGGAAAAGTCATCAAATAGGACACGTGTCAACACCTGGCAGAAACGACTTATTTCATCTGGAATATTATATTCAAAATTAGGCCTTGGAAAATTCTATAAATAGAAGCCAATTCATTCATTTGGAAAATCAATTCATATTACACCTTGAAGCTCTGAAGCTCTGAAACTCCGAAGCTCTCAAGCATCCAGGTTCCCGAAGAATCAAGAAAGCCTTCTTCGTTCTTCGTTCATCGTTCTTTCAAGATCAAGCCCCGATGGCCCTTGAAGAAAGTGTTCTTCGTTCATCGTTCACCCAAGATCAAGCCCCAACGGCCCTTTGGATCAACGAACGTCGACAAATCCATACATCCAACCGTTCTTCAAGATCAAGCCCAAAAGCCCTTGAAGACCTTGAAGACCCGTTCATCACTGTTCTTCAAGATCAAGCCCAAAAGCCCTTGGAGATCCGTTCATCACTGTTCTTCAAAGATCAAGCCCAAAAGCCCATTTGAAGATCCGCTCAAAGCCACCTTCAAGATCAAGTCCACGGCCTTTGAAGAACGTTCATCCTTAGATCAAGCCCAACGGCCATTTGGATCAATCACACATCCACAAATACACACCTTACGGAGATCGAATCAGAGGATCAAAATAGAGAGAGATTGTAACTCAAAACCATCGAATACAAATATTTGTTTGTGCACGTTGTTCTTGTCTCTTTCGTTTCAGGAATTTTTTGTGTTTACAGACAGTTTATGTACACAAATAACTACAACTTCTACTTGGGTTGCACTAGTTGAACCTTAGCAAGAGCTTTTGTAATGTTTTTAAACCAATTCTTAGTAAAAATGCAAGTGAATCCTTAAAAAAAACACTTCAAGTGCTTTTGGAACTCAAAAATATTTTCTCTAAAAACATTTTAAGTCATCTTAAAAGAACTTCTAAACGAGCTCTACATTTTTCCTATTTGGTTTGCATGCAAGAATCTCCGAAAGATAGTGAGAGAGGTTTGCTAATTATATAGAACAACAGTTTCTGATGTGGTCCAAATTAGGCCCATTCTTTGTTTGTTTCTAAGAATCAATTGTGCCTTTGTTTGGTTTGTAAGTATGTGTTTGTTTTAATAAAAGTTTCTCGTTGACGATCATTTTGGATCCCACTTACCAAAAAAAAAAATTATAGTATTTCTGATTGGTTGAACTTAGTTCAAAACTTTGCTCAAACAAGCAAACACCCCCCCCCCCCAAAAAAAACAAAACCCTCTACATTTGTATTTCTGATTGGTTGAGAGTTTTCAATCTAAAAGGATGGGAAATCTATAAATATATAGAGCTATGCTAGTTATGAATAAATTAAACATTGTTAAATCCATCAGTTTAAATTTTGACATTTTTATCACACTAGATCTGATTTTTGAGCCACTTAACATCACGAATGATCACATAAGCCCGACCTCGAATGTAAAATCAACCCAAATTATTAATTATTTGAGCTATAAGTATCTGATGTCTATAAATTATTTGTTTATATTTTTTGTTTAAAAGTAATTTAATTTTGTCTGAAAAATAAAAAAAAGGTTGTTTAGAATTAGCAAAATAAAAATGGGACAAATGTAATCACGTGGCTCAGCCAAGTCTGTGTGTGAGGGAGGGCCGCCCCTCCTAAATCCCCGATCGACAACTTCCTTTATCTGGTGTGAGAATGACATCTAGCTGTTCGGATATGAGATGAACATCTCTTAATAATTTTATATATATATATATATATTATGTGTTAATGTTGGAAAAAATATATATTATGTGTTAAGCATAATATAAAAATTAAAAAAATATATATAATTTGATTACTGTCATTCTTCATAAATAAAGATACCAAATATATAACTCATCACTTGACACTAAGCCAATCATGGACCCAAAAGATCTCTATATTTACGACAGTTGAGACATCTAAATCTCTCTTCAATACATCATCTGGCCTGCAACTTCCCTCTTCTCAGTTACTTTTCTTTTCTTCCGCCGCAAAAGTAACTGACTGAGAAAAAAAAATGGAAAACAGAGTCATCAGCAGCTGCAGCAGCAACCCAGTGATGAGGAAAGGAAAGGGAAGAGACTTGACCAATTGCCCACCAAAAAGAGGTCTTATCAAAGCCAAAATCTTTGGATTTGGTGGCAGATCAAATCAAGAATATTCATCAACGGAAGGAGGAGCAGCAGCAAACTGTGACACCAATTCTGGAGCAAGGCCTGGTTCTGCAAATGGCCACTCTTCCAATGAGTAAGAGTAAACATAGCAGCTGCTGGGAAAGGGGAAGACAAGAGAGGCTATAATATATATATATATATATATATATATATAGATATATGTGTGTGTGTGTGTGTGTGTGTATGCAGAAGGAGACTATATGATTATAGAAATTAAGGGTAGTTTTTCATTTATCCAAGTTGTTTCGCAAGAAGTATGTAACCCTTCCTCTTTCTTGGCAGTAATAAGAAATAAATCAGTTATCAAGTTCCATTTTCCCTGCTTCCCTAGTTTTCTCTGGATCTTCCTTTCTGCAATGTAATTACAATCTTGAATTTTACTGCACATTTAGTATCGGTGAACATCTGTTTTGAAAGAGCTCCAAGATTACGAAAATCCCAATTCATTGTTATTACTAATTAAGAAATTTAAGAAACAATTTGTTCTTTGATCAAAACTAATTAACTTCTTTGCTTGGACTGGGAAGTGAGATTTTGTTCTCACTAATTAAGAAACAAGTTATATGCATTATGCACACATTGAGTAGTACCAAAAAACTGAGTTTAACCAAACTAGCTCGGTTTTTCGCGGCAGATCTGTGTTGGCCCTTCGCGGTTGATAACGAGCGAATGAAGACCTTCCGTTCTATTATACTAGCAATTGTATACATGTTATGCATGTGCTTATTAAAATTTTGAAAATTTTACATGGAGAGAAAATATAAATGTTCGCTTGAACTTTTTGGCGACGACCTTCAAACTATTTTTCGTCGCTGAAGAGGTTGTTTATATCTTTAGCGACTGTTTCCGGATAACTATTTGTCAATAAAAATTTATTTTATTTGGGAAAAAATGTGAAAGAGAAAATGAGACAACTAATACATTTACTTGGTTGTTAGCGTTTTAAAGAACGAGCCTCGAGGCGGGCCTAGGTGGCCTTTGAGGTGCAACGTGAGGAAAATGCCTATACCAAGCAGGAGGAGGCTTAAACTCGCCTGGACGTGATCGAGGCGCGCTTGAGACGTTAACTGGGGCTTTTTTTAAGTTAGAATTTCTCACCTACAGTGGAATTTTTTTAATTTGATTTTTTATTATTCTCGCTTAATAGTTGATCTCGACTCTATTATTGATTATCTTAAATATATATAACTATATATGTTAATAATTTTAAGAGGTCGCACTTGGTGCGATGGCAAGTGCCTTCGCCCATGAGCGGTAGGTCTCGGGTTCGAGACTTGGGAGCAGCCTCTCCATAAATGGGGGTAAGGCTAGCCGACAT